>NC_135425.1:16163097-16526847 GCF_051991245.1 Festucalex cinctus
TTAACACAAAAGTTGGGTTAAAAGAGTTGTCACAAAACCAAATTTTCAGTTGATTATTTAAAAAAATATACTGATTTTGGGGGTTGATTTGTCTTTTATTCATTTGACTTTTATTTTTATTTTTTTCTACCTAGTTTGGGTTGTTTTTCACCCAAATGTTTTTAGAGTGCATACATTTTTTGACTGATTTTACAAAATAATAATTATTATTATTAATATTATTATAATAATCATAATAATTATAATAATATACTTGAAATTTAGGCTTTAAAGGGGAACTATAAAAATGGCTTTAAATTTGCTTGCATAAAAATGTCATTTTGCACTTCTGCCTTACTGTCATAAACACATCTTAAAGTTTCCCCACCCAAGACTGGACGGCTACAACACTTGTGTTAGCTTCTGATAAGAACCTAACAAGCACTTTTTTCTCATCTTCTTTTTTTTTTTTTTTTTTTTTTTTATTTGATGCAGCCACCGCCCTGTCGTCATGGTAATGAAACCCATACTTGCCATTGGTCGAACAGCTGGCTTGCTTGGCTGAGACAAGCCCTCCCTCTAAAATGTCCTGATTTTAGCAAGACAAAGATATCAGGGGTTTAAAGTGTATATTGTAGCCTAATTGTAACACTTGCTGGTGATAAAGACATCTGTAAAGTGTTTATAGAAAAAAAAGAAAGAATTTTAAGACAAGGTTGAATGGGCTTCAAGTATGATCGAGAGTCAGATGTTACTCTTTTATTTCTTTGTGCTATCTAGCATGCAACATTGTGCTACTGGGGAAAACATTCACACATGTGAAACAATATCTACTTAAGCAGAAGGAAGTAAATTATTCCAACTATGCTCGATATGTTTTAAGGATCACTCTGCAATCCCCAGTTTTGCCCCAATGACTCTAAAATTTCCACCAGTTAACCTCTTCAACTCTTACAACACCCGGACACTATCTTCTACTTATTAACCGCCTCGGTGGAGAAAAGCACATTCGTGATTCAGTATTAACTGTGACAAAGGTAAAGTCATGCTCACAAAGAAAATGGCTGTCATCTGATGTGTGTGTTGGGCTCCTTTTAATCATCTTGATAAGTGAATTATAAGCGGAAGGTCAAAAAGGCATTCTGCTGAGTCAGCAGAAATAACACAATTCACAAACACATAGCCTATTTGCTCATTTATTTTTATTTAGTTACATTTTTCTCTGTTGGTCACTGAAATTTTTACACATTTGCCGTTTTTGTGCTTGCCTTAGGCCAAAGCAATAAACCGAATAAAATAAAAATAAAATAAATGAGTTGCTTGGCTGCCATCTTATGGCGGCTTGTGTCATTACATGTGCGGAGTCGGTAAACTTGAGGTTGCTTTAAATATTTCTGCCGTCAGTAATTATTAAATATATTTTTGTATCCAGGCACATTTCTTACGAGCAACCTTTTATCGCAGTACTTACGAGCGATCTTGCCCAGATACGAAAGAAAAGGACATTTCAAAACTAACGAGGCTTTATTTTGAAATTAGTTTTGGAGATTTATTTATTTATTTTTCACTGACAACAACTCTGATGGTAGTTGAAATTCAACTGTGTCTATCTGGTAATATTTCAGAAAATCCTAAATATTAAAAAAATAAATAAAAATAAATTGTAAAAACTTCCGGAGGATGTAGAAATGTATTCAACATGCTCTGACCGACTGACTTTAATGATTGTCTTACACTGACATCTAGTGGTGAAATTGTATATAGCATCTCAGAAACAAATTTTTATTTATTTATTGCTCAATCTCCAAATCAAAACTAAACGTAATGTGTCTATCTGGTAATATTTCAGAAAATCCTAAATATTAAAAAAATAAATAAAAATAAATTGTAAAAACTTCCGGAGGATGTAGAAATGTATTCAACATGCTCTGACCGACTGACTTTAATGATTTTCTTACACTGACATCTAGTGGTGAAATTGTATATAGCATCTCAGAAACAAATTTTTATTTATTTATTGCTCAATCTCCAAATCAAAACTAAACGTAATGTGTCTATCTGGTAATATTTCAGAAATCCTAAATGTTAAATAAAATAAAAATCGTAAAAACTTCCGGAGGAGGTAGAAACGTATTCAACATGCTCTGACCTACTGATAACTATTGGAACGTTAGTAATTGTCTTACACTGACATCTAGTGGTGAAATTGTATATAGCATCTCAGAATTTTTTTTTCTTCTTAATATCCAAGGCAAAAAAATAAGCAAGCACAATCAGTTTCAATATCTAGTACTGTTACATCGTACTCACATAGTTTATAATTATTTTATTTATTTATTTTTAAAATAATTTTTCTGCAGAAATCCATTTTACGAGGCATCAAAGTGTATAATTGACCTCTTCCAGGGTGCTTTCCCCTCCGTGTTACTGCTTTGATTGTGAGTGGGACCCCTGAGCTCCACATGAAAGTAGATAAGTCAGGAAATCCCTTGGACTTTATTCACAAAACATTCTAAATCCTACAGCAAATTGCTTTCCACATGCAGACACCTCTTTTCGGGGAAAACTGATTATGAGAAATATGCATCGCAACAGGCAATGAGTCATTTCTTACACACACACACACACACACACACACACACACACACACACACACACACACACACACACACACACACACACACACACACACACACACACACACACACAGGGTCGAGGGAGAAGATGCACTTGAAGCAACGTAAGTGACGTTGGCACAGGAGTCGAAATCATTTCTTTTGACAGGAAGCAGCGATAGCATTTCTGAGAGGCTTCCCAAAATAACAACTGATTGGTTAATGGTAGGCTCAGTGCCAATCACTGATTGTTGATTCTAATCTTCGCTGTCATTGAATAGGCGGCCTGACGACGCCTTTGTGTGGGAGCGCTGTTAAACCTTGAGAAAAATGTGTCTCGGGCCCACACATAATAACATATTCCTCCTCTGAAAACACATTTTAATTTGTGTTCATGTTGATTCAAAGAGGAGTGAAAACACAGGGTAGGAACAACACGAACCTGGACACAACTTGGTGTTAAAACTGTGTACGGGAAGAAAAAGGCATTTCAAAACATTATTCTAGAAACTGTCAGTTTATTTATAACCGCCACCAAAAAAATACACAATGCAGAAATACATTTGTAATTTTTCCATAT
Source organism: Festucalex cinctus (assembly GCF_051991245.1). NCBI lineage: Eukaryota > Metazoa > Chordata > Actinopteri > Syngnathiformes > Syngnathidae > Festucalex > Festucalex cinctus. Next base: position 16,166,272 of record NC_135425.1, read on the forward strand.
TGTTTCCATGTACAACACAATACAAAACAGGGTGATGAACCAATTTACAAAGTCAAAACAGCATTAAAATTAGATAACAACAATTGCTGTAGTCTTTCTTTTCTCTCCATATGCCTGAATTATAACAGTAAGATTTGTGCATTTTTCCATAAAATGTAAACAAAAGTTAAACGGCTGTGCAACTATCAGGATAGTCGTCAACACTTGTTTTTTTTTCAATCGCGTTGAAAGCTGGCTGAAATCCGATTTTATGCATCCTGAAAACAAATTTTAAAAAGTAAACATGGAAATGTACAACCTCCATTTTTATGCTATCATTTAGCTACACAAGAAAGGGCTATATTATTAGAATCAGCTTTCACTTTGACCGCAAATTACAACCACAATAATAAACTTATTGTACATTATTACCTCAACGACATTATTATCTTTGTAGAATGTTTTAGTTGTAATGATCGCTTTAGATGGTGCAGTTTTACCCTCAAAGAATCTATCTGCCCTCTAGCGGTGAAAATAAGACATTGCACGTCTAAAATGGCGTTCGGCAAGTTGCGTCAACAGCGCTGAGGAAAATAACAACCTTAAATTGTGTAAATATCCAATGCTTCACTTTATTACGTTTGATTAACTTCTTATGTCTTACCATGAAGGCATATCTCACAGGTTGGTTGCAAGATATTTCATCCATGTTACTGCATTAAATAAAATTCTGGCCTATAACACTCAGATGGCAGCAACAGAATAAAATTCAGACTAATAGCCTACAATAATTTAAAGTTGCCTGCATAATTGCCAAAACAAAAGAATGTAATGAATGGATAAAAGTGGCATTTATGATAGGTGGGATATTATGAATTTTAATATTGATTAAATTGTTATGCGCAGTCAAAAAAAATGCATTTATATTTATTTATGCAATCCATCACTTCATTGCACAAAGTATTTTGTTTGCTTGTGTGCGTGAAAACGTCTGTTTGGTACATGAAATATGCAGCTTAAGATGCATTTCTTATTGCTTATTCTGTCTTTAAAATAAACACAAATAAACATGAAATATCTTAACAATATACTAATAAAAACATGGAAAAACGATATTTTGTTTGTAACGAATTGCCTTAATGCATTAAGTTAAAGTGCAACATTACTGTATTTAAGGTGGAACTAACCCAGGTTAATTATTGTCGTATGATTTGATGCTTTGATGTTGAAAATGAGCTGGAAAAAGAGCTAACGCTTACATCCTTCCAATCTAAGGATGGTGAATGAAGCAAAAGGTTGAACTTCAACTTAATTGGACCCACAATTGGCTCTTACTCAGAAAACTTTGTAAAAACAACGAAGCACCTTACAGTCTTTACATCCCATTGTCCAGATGTTCGAATGTCCGCCAGCGTACATCCAGGAAAGATGACATCACTGGACGCAAAGTTACATCAGTTGCCAGCAGTTGACGTCATAGATGACACTTGGCATCATGGCAGGAGAAGTCTTCCTCATAGAGGTCCGAGGGAGTCCTGGGACTCCTGCTCATTGGCCAGTATAGTTCTTTTGTTGTCACAGTAGCTTCGATTAGGCAAGAAGGACAATCTGAAAAAGACACAACAAAATTCATGGTTCTCGCATGCTCACCTAGACCTCGACAACAACGTTCATTTTGGTCTCGTCAGACCACATTCAGCCTAGTCGTTAGTCTGCTTGTTTCAGCAAAGAGTTTGCGGGCTATCACGTTTTATAACACAAGTTTACATCTTTCAATTCTGGTGATTAACAGATAATTCATTGGCATGACAGCATGCGCACTCCTGAAAAAAGGGGCGTGGCCAAGCCTGGCGGGAAAACAAAAACAAAAATGTTCTTCAACTCGGGGTCCTCTTTTATACCCAAGTGTTTTCTGTACAAGGAGTGTGTTTGCTGTCCAAACAAAGACCGGTTTCTGTCCTCCTTTCAAAAAGTGGAGACCTCCAGCAGCCCAAGCTTTGGAGGATTTAGTGTCCGACAGTAGGACGCCCCGCTAGTTTCGCCAGCAAATTCATGGAAATGTGAAACTTGATAAACAAGGAATGAGCGTCTCCTCAACATAAATCTCAATAAGTGTCTGGTGGAATATTTCCATAGGACGCTTTCAACATGTATGAAATAAGCATCGGTCGTCATGGAGATGAATCAAAGACAATTTAGCGCATGTCGGTTGCAGAATTTAGGTCTATTAAATATTCATTTATGAGCTCATTTGACAAGAACAGCGCTCATAAATAAAACATGGCAGTGACTGTACCCTGGTGGTGCCAAAATACTGGACAGACATCACATGTTCAGGGAAAAAAAATGTGATATAAATATGAAAGCGGGGACAGGAATTGATATTAGGCTTGTGTGCACTCACATTCAAATACGTATATTTGGGTTATTTTGTTGAGGGGTTCCTGCGCAACAGTCCAAAATTGAACCAAGCTAGAATACACAATTAAAATTTAAAAATCTTTCGTGTTTTGAAGATATTACCAATTATGGACACAAATGAAAAAAATATTAAATCCATCCATCCATTCAACTAACTAGCCATCCATTTTCTAATACAGCTTATCCCATTTCAGGGTTGCAAGGAGTTAGACTCGAGACCGTCCCAGTGCCTAATTTGCAAAAGGTTTGCTTTGGTTAACGTTTCTTCTCATGTAATTTTTTTTTTTTTATTTCCCCAAAAATTATCATCACATTATCGTTTACTCAGCAATGCAATTTGGGGGCTTCAGAATTATCTAAGGGCTGACTTGGAGCCAATCACAAGAAGGAGTCATGCAATGTCACTAATGACAAAACTCCTTCCAGCTCTGCAGTCACAAGAAGGAGTCATGCAATGTCGCCTATGAGAAAACCCCTCCCAACTCTGCATTTCTGTGCATCTGGGGCATATTAGCGCACTGTGACCATTAGTGCCCTTTCCAGAGCAATTTTTCAGGTGTGATGTCTCAACTTTTATAAGCAATATTACGCTGTGATTTGAGCATATCTTAAGATTTAATTGACAAATACTTGGGGCAAGTGAAATCAAACAACACATGGCTTTTATGCGGTTGTTTTATCAGAATAGATTTACTTCATGTAACAGTAAAATGTTTGTGTTCCACTAACACTTCCAGTTCTTTCACTTCAAACCATCCATCCATCCATCCATTAGCTGTACAAGTGCTTTTAATTTTTTCAAAGTATTATATTCACTTACTGTATGTGTATTAGCTTCAAGAGTGATTCCCATTTAAGTTCACTTGTACACTTTTTGTTGCTTTTGACAGGGGGAAAACTCAACAGTTATCAGTTTAAATTAATTCAGGCTGAGTTGAGATCCAGGTCAGTGCAGTGAACATACATATATGGTATGATGATTCTTGGCTAGACTTGGCTAACATCTTGTGCCTTTAAGGCCTAGGCAGATGTTTTGAGTATCAGACATATCAAGTGGAAAGTCCTGCTTCACACATTAAATATATCAGCATAATGCATTGCATACTGTATATGTTTTCTGGTTTAAGTGAATGTATTTTTTCCACAAGCATCTTCATACTGACATGTTGTAACAGTTAAGACATGATAGATTACATTCCCAAAATAATAATAATAAAAAAGGTCTGTTTCCCACTGCCTTAAATCAAAACCATTAAACACAAGACCACATAGTTTGACTGCATAATGCCATTTGGTCTCTTCAGCTCATCCGGATTTTTTTGTTGCTGTTTTGCTTGAGAGCTATGTGAGTGCACTATAGAGGAGCATTTAAGGGCTGTCATTTGGGTGGTTTTGGTCATGAAAAAGATCCACTTGCTGTCAGGTTGAAAAGGATAAGAACAGCAATGTCAAAAGGAACCACTGAAATGGTTGAAATGTTGAAAACAAAGGAGAACATTCTGACAAAGCAAGTACGCTAGGCTAGCTTTAGTGCTAGCGATAGCTAGCTATAGTTAGCTAGCTGGTCAGTATAGGAAGATATTTAATCTTTTGGTGGTTGCTTTCTTGCAAGCTGTGTTAATTACCTAAACAACTCTTACTGGAGGCTATTTTCCATGTAGTAGATATCCGATATTGATCATTTGAGAGGCTGTGCTATTTATGGTATGTCATGGAGATGAAATACAAAATCAACAAAACTTTTCTTCAACAGCAACTTCTGCGTTTTCTATTTTTGTTTGAACTTTAACTAGCTCGAGTCCAGAGACTTGATACTTGCAGCTTTTTTGTCCTTGCATCAACACGGCGGGGAACACAAATTTGTCTCCCCAGTGGTAGTTCATGTGGATTGTTTTGATACATCTCAACTGCTGCGAGGCATTTGACTGAAAGCATGTGGCCCAAGAGAGATAAACACAGGATATATGAGACGTGTGTGTGTTCCTTTCATTTGCTTCTAATATCCTTCAAGGACATTAAATAATCAAATTTCACTCTTATCTCCTTGGCTTTTTGGAGTTGCAGAAGTGAGAAAGTTGCAGCGCTGATGAGGATGGATGATAAGGCCAGTTTTCCCACCGGAAATGTTTTTGGGGACAGTTGCAAGTTAACAGAGATGAATGGAAGAGGTTGGCGTTGGTTAATTACAAACTGTTTCACTGTTGTTTCGGTTTTACATTATCGATAGAAAATTACAACATCCTGGAATATAATAGGATTTCAAAAACCCTGAAAGCATCAGTGCAATGTAAACTTTTGAGCAAAGTAAATAGAAATATCATTTTCAGAAGTAACAGTACACTCGCACACCAAAAATAGAACAGAAGAATTACTTGGACATCTCTCAATGCAAGAAATATGTTGGACAGACCAACAGGGAGTTAAGCCTTCATCTCGGCTGCCTCGGATGATAAACATGCGCAGATGCATTCTACAGGCTGTATGATTGGCAGCGAAACGCGTTAAAACTTTTGACCCAAAACAGCTCAAAATGTTGATTCCAACTAAACGTTACACACTCACTGGCTGCAACTTAAATGCCTCTATTTATGTAAGGCGGGTTTGACTTGGATGCCGGTAGTAGATGATTGACTACCATGAGATGACGAGTTAAAACAAGTCACAAAAAGCCTCAACACCATAAAGCTAACATAAGCAAATCAAAACAAAAACAATGAGTGTAACCTTTGTGATATGATACACAATGTGGTACACTAATAATATAAACTACTAACATTTCTGACACATCTGTTCTGACACACTGTTGTGGCCTGTGTGGTAGAAGTAGGTCATCCTTATTAGAAATGGACTACTGGTCTAAGAAGAAGAAAGAAAAAAAATGGCTGCAATAACTCGAGGGTGTGCAGATGTCTTAGGTTATGATACAGTACTTGTATTAAAATGCAAATAATCCCAGTAGGAAAGCTAAGCAACAGGCATTCACTGGAATTGATCTGTGTGAAATTTGTGAATGCTTACGTCCATTCATGCATTTTCTATACCGCTTGCACTTAATTTTGGGCAGATTCTGGTTTGTGTGGTGGATATCACCATATTTCATTCATAGATATCACAACAACATTCATCACATTAAAATATTGTAGAAATCAATTGAACACATTATAATGACTGTTTTTATGATATTTTTAAAATCATCTCACTGGCCGTGTCAGCGCTATGGTGGACAAATGTGGGGAGAAACACACAGGAGGCATACTTCACAGATCTGCGATCTCACGCGAAATGTTGATTGCCAAATCACATGAGCTGCGTTTATGCCAACAGTGTGGCAAACCGCATTTTTTTAAGTCTGCAAAAATATCAACACTCAGTCTAACCTGCCTCCATGCCGATTTATAGCACACCTCGGACTTGCACTGATCATGAAAATAGAGCGCAAAGTGTCAATATATACGGTAAGTCATTAAAGTTGCGAGCTAAGAAATTAGTTTAGAAAATGATTGAATAAATATTATTTTCACCCCTCCCCCCTTTAGCCTAACAAACTTTTGAGAATGTTTTTCCCTATGAAATTAGGAATGGTTTATCGTGGTTCCAGGAAAAAAATATTTAAGGAACGACCTTATCACAAATTTCACAATAAACAATTTCAGTACACAAATGACTGTGTATATTGTATGCAGGTCATCAGCTGCCATCATCTCATCACCTACTTAGGGTGCCGAAAGTGACATTAGCCAACGAGCGTGACAGCCAGAGGACAAAAAATGGTCAGGAAGCGTAAAATCAACATTTAAAAACGAGTGTCAACATGATATTCAGGTAATCCGTCTTATTAATAATCTTTGTAAAATAACCCCAGGCCAAATGCTGCTAATAAACACTAAACCTTAAAGCAAACATTGTTTAAAAAAAACAAAAAAACAAAAACTTGATCGTGTGTGTGTGTGTTCATGTACGTCCTGCAGCCTCTTCAGAAGGCTTTTTCTGGGTTTCTGGGACACAAGGTCCCCTATGTGTCATATTTACTTCATTTCAATTAAGAACTCTCAATGAAGTAGCTCGATCATTGCAATGCAACCTGTGTTGAGTTTTTTTTATTTTATTTTTTTTTAATTTACATACCTGCACAAATGATGGACCGATGCTTCATGTCATTTGATATCTGAATTGAAACATGAGAAACGATTAGTCATTTTCATTCTCTCATGTATTTGACCATCCATGTAAAAAATAAATAAATATACAACTCGGATTCTGTAAATAAATGATTTACTATTTAATATTCAAATGAAATTTGATTTATGCACTTAAGCAATCCATCAAGTCATGTTGTTATTTGGTCATGGTTGTGAAAAAAGAACATTGTTGTCCTTTTGGAACGACAGAATTTTGTATTTCAAAAAGTTCTTTACCGTTTTGATATTGCTGATGAAAACTTTCTGCTTTTCATTCCAAAAGATTTTGCCAGATCTTCTTGTGCATGTTTGATAAATAATTTTGGGAAATATTTCGTTTTGCAATCTGGAAAGCTTCACCATAATTCGCCCGAATCCAATAACTCACAATGTTCTGACATTCAGAAACCAGCTGGGCTAATTAATTTGAAAGTGGATCATTTTCCAACATCCTGAGTTATTTTATTTTATTATTACTTTTAACTATGTAGTGATTCATTTCCTACTAAGGGACACATTCTGCAGAAGGACAATCCAAAAAGACGGTGGACATGCAATGCAGAAAACATATTTTGACGCTACCAGTACATTTGTTCCACTGCATTTTTAGAATGTCTTTTCCAACTCTATCCATTTATTTGTAGTAAATGCAACACCACTTGAGGTGAGGCATTTATTAGTCAAATAGATAACACACTCAACGATTTCATTCGGGCATGATTCCCACAATTCCGTTTTGAACAAATTAGAGTGATAATCCGTCAAGGTTCAATACGTCGCCAAGTGCAGAAGGCCGAAAGCAAAAAGGTCTTTGCCTGAATCAACACGCAAACAGCAAGAACTTGGAACAGATGGACGGCACTGTGTGCTGCTACTGAGGCGAGTAATAACGGAAGTGTGACACCTGCTAATCACATTTGGGATGAGAAGTGACCCCGCTTGGCCTCTGCTGCATTTTAATTTCATCTCCCCTAGTCCAGTACACTGTGGTTCCTTGCATGATCAGGCCACTGCAAGCCTTTTGTTTCAACTTTTACATTCCCGGAACAGAATAATTCAATTCAGCAAGAATCTTGCCTGCAAATATTCATGACATTTAATACCATAAACTATTTAAGTCAGAGCAACACATATTGTTTAAACCTATTTTGCGTGACAGGACACCTTTAGGGTGAAATGTTACCTTTTAAACTTAGACATAATTGATAAAATATGTGCATCGAACTTAAAGAGCAACAAGGTCATGGAGCTTGAAAAAAAATAAAAAATAAAAAAAAAAAATATATATATATATATATATATATATATATATATATATATATATATATATATATATATATATATATATATATATTAGGGGTGGGAGAAAAACTCAATATCACAATATATTGTTGCGCTCTCTGTTGCAATAAATTAGCGATACATGTCTATGTTTCAAAAAAACAAACAAAACTAAAACTAATACTGAAACTAACTAAACTAAAACTAAGCATTTATTAAAGAACTAAAACTAATAAAAAAACTAACAGAACCACCCTGAAAACTAATAAAAACTAACTAAATTAAAAAAAACAAAACTCAAAACAAAATAAAAACTAAAATGAAAAATTCCAAAACTATAATAACCCTATTGCCATATTACAAAAAAATTGGTTTATATACAGTACTGTACCACTTTTATAAATGTGCAAAAGGACAAATAAATTATTTGTACAATTTTTTTAGGACTAAACACAATTTCTCTTCATAACATTATGTGGCCCTTGCGTCCTTCTGATTTTCTGTATGTGGCCCTCAAATGAAAAAGTTTGGACACCCCTGAGTTAAAGGTACAGAAAATGGGTTACTAATATTATTGCCAACATTTTCTATGAATTTTACATCAAATTCACTTCAACTTTATTACACAAAACTCCAAAATGGCGTCAGCTCTTCAGCCTGCCTGAATCCAACCTTTAACCCAATCTGCTGAGTCAAAAATAATGAACCCAACTTGGGTAAAAGTAACCCAATCTGCTCAAAACCCTCATCCACCCATGTGAGTAGGTTAGGAAAACAACCCAGAACTTTTTGGTGTGTAACCGGCTCACCTGTGACTAAGTGCTATGGAAAACTGAAGGATAGATGTTTCTATGGCTCAATATCAAGAATAGACCCAAACATTTTTAAAAGGCACTACAGCACACTACCAGAGTCAAGTTCATATTTGGCAAGCAAACAGAGGTCAGTGAAGCACTAACACAATATTTTGCTTCTTTCAAAACAAACACTCTCAAATCCAACAGAATCATTTTGCCAATTCGTTATGGATTTTGTCAAAATAAATAAGATCGAAATGGCAAAAATAAAAGTAACCAGATGATCCAGCAAAAGCCGCCATTTCATCCCGCAATGCAACAGAAGCTCCAAGGAGCGCACCAGACATGATGAGTCCATTTCTCGTCTTGCTTGAAATATTAAGTCTAAGATTCACCTGCAGCTACAAGAAGATCAGCGCTTACTGCAAATACGGAATCAAATCCTCTGGCAACATCACTGAAGTAAAATCCAATTAATTTTTTTTATCATTTTTATTATTAATGGAGCTTTTTCATTCTTCACTTTCAATCCAATAATCATCATTTAGGCATGTAGGATACAATATTTTGGGCCCCAGGGGAGACAGTAAAACAAGAAATACACGCGTACCCTTTCGCAGACATATTGGTAACTGGAGGATGATTGCTGGTCATTTACTTTCATGCTCTGCGCTTTTTAACACTCCGAACACTCTCAACTAAATAAATTGTTTCATTACCCTTTACTGTGAAGACAGAATTACAACTGCCCGAGGGGACATTATTGCTTCAGCGAGGACTGTGTTCACATTAAAAGCAATGTACTTCGTTTTTCATCGCCATATTGTCCTGAGCAGCCATAATAACAAACCCGTGTACCACTTTCGTCACTTTGTTGCAATAAGATCCATTTCTCAAAAAAAACTACTCAAAAATAGTTTTTTTGTTAAAAATATTGTAATAAAAAGATGGCTGAAGTTTTGCACGTTTGGTATGTTTACTTACGGGAGTTGGTGAGACTATCAAAGAAAAATCACACGACAACTAACATGCAGCATACTAACAAACATGAAAAAGCGGTCTAAAATGTCATCGCAGGTCAATTGTGGATTCTTTTCTGCTGTTTGCCATTATTATTGCAAAGAAAGTCAAACTGTGCGTTGCTTGGAAAAACTCCGTATATGAAGGAACTAAAAAGTATTTTCACGAGTTTTTTGGGGCATAATTTATAGTATTACAAAAAAAGAAATTTAAAGCACTATTATGACTTGGTATGTAGCTATAAATATAATCAACTATATTTATTAACTACTAAAAAAAAAAAAAAGAAAAAAAAAGGAAAGACAAATAGAATTTTATTGGGTCAATTGACTTTTTTTTTTTTAAGTATATATATTTTTTTTAACAAATAAGAACATCTTCAAAAATGTATTACCATTCAATATATTATTACCTTGAAAAGGGGAATTATTCTGGAAATATGTCAAAATATGAAAAAAAATATTGAAAAAAAAGAAAAAAAGAAATAGCAATCTATATGTAAATCTGTTGGGGTTGACTAGTTTTAAGTTGTAATGTCACCATTCACCACTAGATGGCACCCTACACCAAATCGAGAGTAAGCCTAACTATATTTTTGTGGATTTATAATGACAAGCAGGACAAACATAGTACCTCAATAATATTAACATTTTGAACAAGTTGATTTTTGTTAAAAAAAAATAAAAATAAAAATCCAATTTAAGTTCTAGGACTTATTGTTAGTTTCTAGTTCAGCTGTTTTATGCCATCCTTGAATGGTCCTTTTTTATGCAAGAGCCCTTTGTTTTTTTTGTTTTGTTTTAGGATGCATGTATTTTGTCCATATCTAAAATACAAGTATTCTAAAATAGGAAGTGTGCGGTCCCATGCGGCGCCTCCACTAGCACTGATGAAAAATCGCGGCCCTCTCCAACATTTATTTTGTCTCCAATTGTACGCACATCAAACATTGTGTGTTGAAATTGGTCACACATTTTTTCCTGCTCATCCCACTTGTGTTCTTAATGAGATTAGCCGCGAGAGACGAGCGGGGTAGCGGCCTCTGTAATTCCAGACTCTCTCCCAGCGATGGGAAAGTGCGATAGCGCAAACCCTCTGAGCCCCCGTCAGGAGCCTGGCAAGAGATGTGATGCAACGAGCAGAGTTTCAACAGTCTGAAATGAAGTTAGGATTTATTTTAGCGCGCCGTGTTGTTTTCGGCAGTGTATCTCTCGGGCCATCGGTCAGCTGAGGCGAAAGTCCCGAGGCTGCGTTCACGAAGGCTGTAGCTTCCATCTAATTAATCATGAGACTCGAGAGAGATGACTATAAGTTCATTCGGATTCTGAATGTTCAGAATTTCTGAACGTATTGAAAATGTTCAGCTCGGTTTTATTTGGTGGGGAATGTTAAGCTTAGTGTGGGGTGGGAGTAGAATCTACACTTTATATTTATAAACTAGTTGCGGGATATACTGAACCCTGCTAGTTTTCTATGCGCATTCACCGAACCCTTCTTTATTGAGAAATAAAATGTGATTTTATTTAAATTCAAGACTGATGTACAAAATGAACAATTGATTTTCATGGAATCTGGCTCTCTGCACCTTGAATTCCGAAAACAGCAGAAGCCCCAGAATTGAACCCTGTGGAACACCATTCGTTCCGTCATGTGAATTCATATTGCACATATTCATCCAACCACTTTCAATGAAACATGAAAAACACCTATGCAAGTATGGGGGGAAAAAAAGACAAACTTGAACCCCCAATCTCAAAAACTGCCTCAGTGCCGCTCCAAAGTAAAAATGAAGTACTGCATCATATACGAACCAAACAATTTTTTTAATAGTCACACTCCCAACTAATTATAGATGCAAAATTTTCAGAATATTTCAACAGAAGGAGAAAAAGATGACGAAATGTGAGCAAGAGAGAGCGAGGTAACGAGATTTACAGTGGATCAGCTGGAGGATTTTGGTTCCAATCAAACAACAATAAATTCTACATGTCTCATAATAAATCACTGACTGCAACGTTTATACTAGAACGGCCTGTGTGTTTTATCCAAGCGACTGCGCTCCACAAAACATCAGTTACACGGCTGCAAGACCCAAATCTGGATAAGTGGCGTGGAATTGGTCAAATCCAAGGATGCGCGTTTTATCTTCATTTTTTGTTGCAAAATGTTATCAAATGTGATGTCATCATATCACACGAACTGACAAATGGCAGCGTTTTGCCTCTTTTATTGCAATGGGATCTGTTTCCAATCTGAATCTGATCCTACCGGGTCACCACTAAACAGCAGGCAGGAAGTTCAAGTACGTGGGCGATGATGTCACTGCGAGGCAAAAGGTAAATTCAGGATGGAAGCCAATGAAGCAGATTTAGTGTCACAGGAAGACTTTGACACACTGAGTTGTCGTTTGTTATGTTTCCAAGCAGAAAAGTGACACACATGGGAGAACACTTTCACCTTTTTTGGCTTAACATTACATGTTTAACCTTTCGGTTATGTTTCTTTATAACACGCCTATCATACATTGTTGAACCTGTGCTTTTATTGTGGAGTTCGGTCTCGCGCGTATTCTCACTTTTTTCAGTTCTCATGGCAGAGAATCCCAGAGATGACACACAGCACCCAAGGGCAGATTTAACTAGGTTACTACAATGTATGAAGCAAATTTAAACATTTTAAAGCACGTACATTCACACCATTAGGAGCAGTCATCTTACATTTATTTGAACATGGCCTCATTAAATACAATTATTGTTGAACGTTAACACGCAATTAACATCTATTTGAAGCATTTTAGGCTAAATAAATAACCAAAAATCTGTCTGGAGCCACAAAACATTTGAATGTTGATGAATGATGTTAGTCTAATGTACTGAAAGCTCAAGAGTTTATTGCAGATACACCAGAACATAAAAATATTTTCTGACAATTTTTAGGAATTTTAAATTCAGGATTTCTTCTTTTGTTTTGGACATTTTATGGATACTTTTTGAACATTTTCGTTTCTGCCTTTTTATTCAATTGTCTGACATTTTTATTAATTTTGTGGACATTTGATGGTAATTTACAGGATTTCCTCTTTTGTTTTTGGACGTTTTATGCATACTTTTTAAATAATTTATTTTCTGCATTTTTATTCAATTGTCTGACTTTTTGTCAATTTCATAGATATTTTATGGTCATTTTCTGCTTTTCTACCTTTCACTTTTCTGACATTTTTTTTTTTTTAAGGTATTTTTTAAAAATGTTTTCATGCACCTTTCGTCTCTGTTTTTATGGCAACTTAAAAATTTGGACTGGCATTTAAAAAAAAAATATTTATATATTTTTTATATAATCAAATTCATTTAAAGAATATTTTATCTAATTTCTACTTTTTTCCCCTTTTTTCCATCTACGTTTCGCCTCTCTTTTTAAGGTAACTTAAAAATGTGGATTCTGACATTTTTTGAATATTTTATTATTATTTTTAATGTAATCAATTTATTTGAAGAATTTCTTTTCTTTTTTTTTTTTTAAAGTGAATTTCTATGAGTCTATGTTATGTCATTAAACCAAATTGATGGATCAGGTGCGTTTTAATTCCTTCCTTTCAGCATTCATATAATGCAAATGGCCATAATATAACATTAATAAGCTAGGCACAAAAACGTATGAGCCATTTCTTTAACTTAATTGTACACATTGCACAAATGAATCTGTTAATTACATTATGATGGCCCTTACAGCTGTAATGCCACCAAAATAATATTTGTAAGTGTAGTCTCAAGTGTACAAACGTCATGTATGATTTTTTGTTCCAAATCCGGCAGCTGCTCTCGTCAGCGTCAACATCATCAGTGCTAATCTAGTTTGCACAAGTAGTATAGCCTCTTCTGTTACACACATGACAGTAAATGATTAAAGGGGTCAAATGATGAAAACTTTAATTACCCAACGGAGGCTTTGCACGTGCGCCCGTTATTGTCAGCCTGGACGCAGAGGGGTGAACATCATCTCCTCTTCCTAAATTTAGCAACCAACAATAACAAGTTAAAGCTCTGTTGGCAACACCGAGACTCCATCGCAATGACCGACAGTAGCTCTGCCACCTGTCGTCCTGGTAACGAAAGCTGTACTCGGCATTTGCATGAGACAGATCAGCCGCTAAAAACGGCGCCATTACCACAATGTGACAAGGGGATAATAAGTATGCTGTAATTCTTCTTGGTGTATTTTCATCAAATAATGTCAGACATATATTTTACACCTGGGAACTGTTTGAAACGTAAAATAAATACTAAAACAATAAAAAGGAATATTTAATGGTTTGGTGCTGGTACTTTTTGAGGTTGAACTGCTGCTCAGTATGTTCAGTGATTCAGCTGAGCTTTGAGTTTTAACAGGGTTCCTCGTGACGCAGAACTAGAAAGGAGATGCTCATTGTCATCCATTCTTTTTCACAACTCCAATTTCATTCTATCTGCATCATATAATTACACAAAGGTTTTTCACACTATTCTATTTATGCTCATCTTTATGTACAGCACTTTGTTACAGCTGCTGTTTTTTTAAGTGCGCTATCAAAACAGTTGACTTGTGTAATGTAGAGTGTCTCTGTGAGATAATATTTGGTGACATAACATTTAATTATAATAACTGCATCAAGCCTGTGACACATTGATTTCACAAGATTGCTGCATTCTTCACTAGAAATGCTTGTCCAGGCCTTTACCGTGGTCTCTCTCAGTTCTTGTTTGTTTCTGGGGGTTTTCTCCCTTTAGTCTCTTCTTCAGGGGGTAGAATTTATTCTCCTGCTACCATCAGGTGTATTTATTTATTTATTTATTGTTTATTTATTTATTTAGTTTTGTTTTATTTAATATACTTTTTATTTTTTTATTATTTAGGTTTGGTGTATTTATGTATTTATTTATTTATTTATTGTTTTATTTTATTTTATTTACTTTTTATTTTTGTATTATTTGTTTGGTGTATTTATTTATTTATGTTTCAATTTATTTTATGTATTTTTTATTTTTTTAATTATTTATGTTTTATTTTAAATTTATAATGTTACAATTTTAAGTTAATTTAATGTCTATCAAAATAATTTTGCTCACTTGAAAAGTGAGTGGTTTCTAACAAAAGATGCGGTCCTGAATTTGCAACACATATGTAATAAATACGACAAATTAAAAACTGCAATTCTGAACTTAAAAAAAAACAAAAAAAAAACAAACAAAAAAAACATGAAATATAAATGTTGTCACTTTGCAACAAAAATAAAAGGAACTGACCTGGCCGTTTAAATACATTTGGATTGAACTGTATAGTATAGTATAGTATAGTATAATAGAATAGAATAGAATAGAATAGAATAGAATAGAATAGAATAGAATAGAACAGAATATAAATCAAATTACAGCCAGGTAGGCTTTCCCTCATTTGGTGAGTTAGTTGAAGGTGCCAGTCATGATGTGCAACAAAGCCTAAAAAGGCAGCATGTGACGCGCACCTTCCCAGTAAAATGAGGTTGTGATTTGTGGACTCACAATAACATCCTTAATCAAGCCCAAGTCAGGCATTCATTCAAATACTACATTTGCGCCCATACATATTAGCTGGGAGCACTTTCCTTCTTGAGGAATGTGCGAGTGCGCATGCAGTCGCTTTTGTTTCATCCGCGTCGGTCGAGTGTCTGTGTTCAAGTTAAACAATCCAGACGCGAGCGGCTCGCCTCCTCCATCATCCTCTCCACTTGAAGGAGGGAACGCAAACACAGCTGTCAACTGAGTCATCGCCGCTAACATCCACAATAACCCTATGCTGAAAAAGAGCCGTGTTTATGGTCGTTATTCTGATGAAAAATGTAATCTATCCTCTCCTAAATGTTATCCAAAGGATATAAATGATATTTTATTAATAGAAAGAGTTTTGCAATTATTATGAAGGTACAATAGCATCTCTGTGGTTGCCATGGTTTCGGTAGTTGAACACAAGGTGGCCCAGCCAGAACACCTGCCATGCTATTTTAGCGTTAGCAACAAAGCTAATGTTACTGTTCAGATTTGTGTGCAGTGTTTGTATGTAACAGCACCCTGACATGATCAATGTTTATTTGAAGGCATTATGTTATAAACAGACATTTTGTTAGTGTTTAGCACATATTGTATATTCATGTTTTGGCATTTTTAGTGTCCCACTCTATCTTTGTTGGTTAACAAATGCGTGTTACCCACTAGTCCACTGAATCTACCTCAAGCTCACTCGTGTTGTTATGTCTGAAAGAGAGAAAAAAAAAAAAGTGCACCATCTCGGCCCAGTGGCTTTTTGTAGGCACAACAATTCAAAACATACTGTAAATCTATTTGAACTGTCACTGTGTTGTTTTTATGTATCCCAAATGACATCATCTCTTGCGCTTGGAAGTTCAAACAAATACACGTCTTTGGCCACTAGACAATGCAAACAAAGATGAATGCAAAGTCTACAGTGGAGAAGAGAACAAAAGAAGTTGCTCTCGGACCTGACATTATCTCTGTTTGTTTGTTTTTACTTATCTTCTCTAAAATATATATTTTAATTAAGTTCTACGGTTTATAGGCTACTTTTTAACTGCTGTAATTTCAAGCACTGTTACTGGACACTACTAGCTGGACTAGTATATAAAAATAGTGCAATTAATAGCAAAGTATTACTTTATATTTCCGGATCTCTTACGTCAGCGGGTGCTGGCTCACGGAGTGTTGACAAAACCAGACCCAAACAAAGTGAAGACACCTTCTTTCTATTCTACACAATTGTGGAATAAAGAGCCTGAATATCTTGCTAAAAACCAGAGATGGGTGAATGCTCGGTGTGTCGAAATTAGTGCGTTCATTTTGAGTTCCTTTAACGCCACTAATTTTTTTTTAAATGTGTGATTAATGACCGCCCCTTACTTGGAAAGCCTCTACTGGGGGAAATTCTAGTCGCAACGCAGCAGGCACGTCCACGTCAAAATTTAGCAGCAATAAATTTAATAATAATGCAAATAATTGTGGAGACTGGGGTCAAGTTGTAGTTTACATTTTTTTAAATGTGCAGAATTTCACAAGTTACTTCATGTTAAAGATTAGATAGCTCTTAATACGACCAACAAAACCAATAATGCCATCTAGTGACAGAAAAATGACCTCAACACAAATCAATACCACACTTGTTTTTTTTTACAGTACATATATTTAATTTTAACTCAATTTTATGAATTATTATGAAATTACTGTATCAATGACTAAAAGATGCAGCCATATTTCTGCTAGGTTAACATTCTTTTCCACTTTTATGTTCACAAGAGTATGAATTTTTTTTTCTCAAGTTTTAAATTTAAATTTAAACTTAGAAAAAATATATTGTACATTTTACTGTACATTTACAATAAAATGTACAATAATATATTTTATTTATTTATTTATTTTTAAGTTTTAATTGAAATGAAAACTTTTTTTTAAATTAAAACTCATTCTAAAAGGTACAATTATTTTTTAGTTTATATTTAAATTAAATTAACACTTAGACAAATATTTTATTGTATATTTTATTGTAAATTTACAATAAAATGTACATTAATATATTTTTTCCTAAGTTTTAATTGAAATGAAAACTTTTTTTTTTAAATTAAAACTCATTCTAAATGTAGAATAAAATGTACAATAAAAATATTTTTTTTGTTTTAATTTAAATTAAATTAAACATTTGAAAAAATATTTTATTGTATATTTTATTCAAAATCAAAAATTGCTATATTGGGATATATAGATTGTTGTTGAAAAAGATGTCATTTTTATTTTGGGGATATTTTATGTTGGTATTTGTCAGCCCGAGTATATGACAGAACAGAATTAGCCAAACATAAATAGAAACTGGTGTCTTTACCTCAGCGCCATTGACGTCCCATTGACGGATGTCGGCGAGCACACTCTGTGGGTCGGTCCGTAGGAGAGGCTCCCCTGCCGCGCAAAGCGCTCGTCCCCACAACAAAGAATCACGAGAAAGGCCCTCCGAAAAGCTCGGTTCAAGAAGGCGTACAGGAAGGGATTAAGGCCGGAGTTAATGTAGCCGAGCCACAGCCACGCCGTCCATAGCTGCCAGGGCACAGAGTAGTGAATGAAGGGGTCCACCACATTCGTGATGAAGAACGGCGCCCAGCACAGGCAAAAACATCCCATAATGACCGCCAGCGTCTTTGCCGCCTTCGTCTCAACACGCATGCGGCTGTTGGCAACGGGAGCCGGCTCCGGGAAGAAGTCTCCGTCCGTCCTGAGGTGGTAGAGGTCCGCCGGGTCCGAGCAGGTGGATGACCTCGCAGTGGCGATGGGGGACGTTGTCCCGGCGGCCGGGGCGGAGCCGGCGCGCTGAAGGGTCTCGATCTGCCGCACGTGGCTCATGGCGGTCACGTAGATGCGTTGGTAGGCCAGGACCATGAGGGCCAGCGGCACGTAGAAGGCCACCGTGGAGCAGATGAGCGCGTACGGACGATTGACCAGAAAGACGCAGCTCGTCTCGTTGGAGCCACCGGGTGAAGTTCGTCTTTCTTCTATCTGGGACGTACAGCGAAACATTCACTTTAGCTATAGCTTCAAAAATATTGTGGTGTTCAGTATGCATATCATCAGTAGTGGGCTTTCAGTACATATATGTGGATGTTTTTTGTTTTTTTTAGCCAATCAGATTTCAGCCACTTCCATTGCAATTGCCTCACAAGGCCAGCTCGCTGTCGTCATAATTTTTTTCCATCCTCTGATTGGTTGGATTGAGCAAAACTGTTTAACAAGTAAACCACACTTGAACATTCACATTCATTATTTTCGTAGATGCCACGTGACAATTCGATAAAAAAAAATCACTGAAAATCGCTCTCAACTTATGTTCGATCAGACCACGTCTAAATACTGGCACAGATCGTCTAAAGTAATTTTTGTGAATTTAATGTAAATACATATTCTGAGGTCTACAAACATTGAGCATCAGACCCTCCACTTTTTTTGCCATTGACAATTTTTGATGTGAACATTCTTCAAATATACACATTTATTTTCAAACTGAAGTACATTTTTAAACATTGTTTATTTGTAATTTTCAAGTTAATTCTTATTCAACCAAGTCAACAATTTGGACTTAATTGTATCACACATCTCGAGGAAAATTTTCATTGAGATACCCAATTATGGAATACAAATTCACAATTATTACCCAATTCTATGTCTCTATCTAAATATAAAATGAAATTTAGGGAAGCTTTAATGTCATGATATTTGGTGCTGCAGAAGCTTGACTGATACAGTATTAATATGAATGCTGCTATAGAATTACTCGTATTTTTGCTAAAGTAATAATTCAGTTATGTTGAAGATATGTTTGTTGAGACTATATATAGCATTGGTAGTATATTTTTGTTATTAAAATGTTAGTTTATTATTCTTAGGTGAGGTCCTTGATAAGCCCGTAATGGGTTTCTACCTCACCTTCTGCCATATTAGTATTATTTTAAGTTTAACCAAACAAACAAACAAACAAACAAACATTTAACAAATTTTTTTTTTTTTCATGGTGTAGTGCTTCCGTCATGATATTCTAGCACGGCACATTTAAAGAGAATGAAAGGAGCTGCATTAATTAGCCATTACGGAACCCAATCTGACATCTCCCAAAGCAGCGCATCCCTCATGCTCACTGATCTGCAACATTACCAACATCGGGTCTAACCTGCCCCCACGCAGAGATATGCCATGCAGCATGCCGTGTTTACACAGGTTACAAAAATAGAGTCTTCAGTGTCTCAAATGTTTTAATTCACATTATGTTTTGTCATGTTTTTAGATATGTAGCAAATTTCTGCTGCAGTGCATTTCTGCTTCGTTTATGTTTATGTTTTTGATAATTTACAGTGACTGTATAGGACAGGGCGGCACGGTAGTCGAGTGGTTAGCACGTCCGCTTCCCAGTTCTGAGGTCTCCGGTTCGAGTCCAGGCTCGGACCTTCCTGGGTGGCGTTTGCATGTTCTCCCCGTGCCCGCGTGGGTCTTCTCCGGGTACTCCGGTGTCCTCCCACATTCCAAAGACATGCATGACAGATTAATTGGGCGCTCCGAATTGTCCCTAGGTGTGAGTGTGGATGGTTGTTCGTCTCTGTGTGCCCTGCGATTGGTTGGCAACCAGTCCAGGGTGTCCCCCGCCTTCTGCCTAGAGCCAGCTGAGATAGGCGCCAGCAGCCCCCGCGACCCTTGTGAGGAATAAGCGGCCAAGAAAATGGATGGATGGATGGATGTATAGGACAGCTAACCTATGCACAGCCCTACACTACCAAATATCCATGCATCCAGTCTCGATACATCTTACCGCATTTCGGATCGCATGGATCTGTAGCTGACTTTGGGTGACTGAACGGAACACAACACCCTGGACTGGTCGCTAGACAATCACAGGGCACATTCACACTCACGTTCACGCCATCTCATCTGTGAGTGAGAAACTGAACTCACGCAGCCAGAACGGAAGAGAGAAGAATGAACCGTTAAACCATCAGTAAGTATGAATGAAAGATGAAGGTAATAAAGCGTTTAGCATTTTATGTTGAGTACACATTTGGGACATAAAATAAAAGTAGTTCAGTATTTACTGCAGCACACCATGCAAGGAAGTAAATTGACAAACTGACAAATCAGGTCGGGCAAATTCATTTAATTTCATTGTGTTCTTATTCAATTACATGGAAAGCATCCAACTTGGAATACGTTTGCAGAAATTAACTGGAATTTTTTACGCCCTTTTGAAACGCTACGTCTTACCCAAAAAAGGTTTGTTATGATCATTTCTACATGGACGCCGGCTCACCGAGGTACAGCGTGTCCTCGGAAAGTAAAGGTGAAACGTCTGCACATCTTTTTACATTCTGCAGGTGCGCTCAAGCCAAAAAGTGAATTTTGCCACCCATAAATCTCAGCGTGTGGCGAGGTACTGAGGAGCTTTGGTTCTGATGTATTATTAAATCGGACCTCTCCATGGCACGCAACTTTGCAATTTATATCCAGTATCGTGGTGGTTGAATCCTTTTTCCTTTCCTTTCACATGGTAACATGTTGTAGAGCATTTGTACAAGTTGTCACGAGTATAATATCAGCACTGTAGTTCCTCGAAAAGGGCGACTGCAGGTAAGTCTAATTAAATGCTTTTTAATGTTGTTTCTAATGCAACTTAAAATCATTTTAATGTCCACGCCGTACTGTATATAAACACACATGCACACACATACATACTACATACGTATATGCATATGCCATTTATATATTATGGCTGTCACTTGATTGCAATTTTTAATCATCATTAATTGCATGATTTGTATATTTAACTTGTGATTAATCGCAAATTAGTCACAGTTATATTTGTTCTTATGTGCAACAAAATATGTTTTTCAAGTTTTTAAGGGCACAAGTATTGTTACCAATTACAAATTGGTTGCATCTTTTCAACTATTCATGCAGTAATTTTATATTACGTAATTAATAAAGTTGTTTGAAGTTTAAAATATCGACTAAAGGGTTAACAAAGACTGTAAATCATGAAGTCATACAATTGTGTTGAGGTGATTTTTCTGCCACTAGGTGGGATTAGTGTTTCATGTTAGACATTGGTGACAGGAACAATATGTTTTTCTTTTCAAATTCAGTGTGATTGGTATTTGTAACATGAAGCAACTTGTGAATTCCAGGCCATTTTGTTCATTGTAAATTACAACTAGTCACCATTCTACACAAATAAATATATTTGTATTCAATTTATTATTGCTGAATTGCTTTATGGTGATTGGTGACTCATTTGTACAACATTGTATGTTAAATTAAGTGTGAACGATGACATTTTTAGGTCAATTGTATTTAAATGTTTTAATTTGGTAAATTTTGGATTGGAATGGATTTTTATATTTTTTTAATGACCTAGAGACTGAACTTGGGTTTACATTATGAAATTAACAAACTGATTATCAAAAGTTCACAGTTGAAGCGTATTTTCCTGAAACAAATTGAATTATAAACTCTAACGCCATTGATTGTATGCCTGACCTAATTCCTGGCACATGTCGTTTGGCAGCAGTCCGTGGCTTAGGGAAAAAGCAAAGAGATGTGTATTTCATTAAACGTGGCTGAATGAATAAGTCCATCTCTGCCCTCCCCCCCGGGATTTGTGCGGCTCATTTTAAGGTAGCTCTGAAATAACCTGGCCGCAAAACACAGGCGGAGCAGCAGAAAATGTCTGCTCAAGTGCTGTCATTGCTCGCAGCCAGTCAGCCTCCGCTGAGGACAAAATTGTTTTGTGATCACTGCATTACTGTGTTGGAGGGATTGAAAATGTTATTACAAACACACAATATGAGTCTGCGGAGCTTTATGTTCCGTTTGCCCTCTCCCAAAAAACATCTTCCTCCTTAAGGAGGATATACTGACTCGTCAGCACTATATATTTATATTTAGTTGACCTTGGATTCGGATGTTTGTTTTTTTTTCGTTTTTTTTTTCTCTTTCTCTCTGTGAGTTGATTATCTCGCCCTTTGCGACCGCGCCAGGTGAGTGCGGACTTACTATATCCTCGATGCCAATGGCGTTCCAGCTTTGCATGATAGGTAGGAAGGAAATGAACGTGGGGATGAGCCAGCAGCCACCGAGCATCACCGCCACTCGCAGAGGGGTCATCTTGTGTCGGTACACAAGAGGCTGGCAGCAGATTGCGTAATACCTGAAAAACATGCGCGTGGGCCAAATGTCAGCTGACTCTTTTTGAATTAGTTGACACACAAAAAGCACACAAATAAACACAGACCTGTCCAGTGCAATGCAGCACAGATGCAAGATGGATGCAGTTGTCAGGAGGACATCCAGCGACGTCCGCACAAGACAGAAAATCTCGCCGTATTTCCACACGCCGGTGGTCAGCTCGATGGCGGCAAAGGGCATCACCACCAGCGCCACCAACAAGTCAGCAAAGGCCAATGACACGATGAAGTAGTTGGTCTTTTTCTTCCTGACATATGACGAGGGAGGAAAAAGAGGAAAAAAAGTATATTTCTGTTTCCATTTTGCAGCAATTAGCATTAGAATATAGCCAAGTTTCATCATTATTCACAAATCTGTTTAGAATTGTGGGAAAATCAGCTTGTTTTAAATATGGCCCTGGTTGAGCTCTTTTACTCTGCTGCCACCTGCTGGCCATTTGTGTCATTACTACCATTGCTCCACCCGTTCTCTGCAGTTGAGAGGCTGCATCAAAAGCCTTCTGTATGCTGTACAATAATTATTATTATTTTTTAAATAGAACATATTTATACATTTTGGGGAGCAAATGAGTTAAGCTAACTGTTCACAATCAGGTCTACGTTTTACATAATCAAGCACAGTACAATTGGTCATTTTCAGAAGATGGTCAGAACAAGGTTATTTTAACTAACAAAAATTAATCAAATAACTAAGACTAAAATTAAAAACGAAATTAAATTTTTTAAAAACAAAAACTGAAACTATGTTTTCCAATTTCAAAAATATAATGATAGCGTTTTAGTCATTGGTAATTAATTTTATAAATGAGCCTTTGGGGTTGATTTTAATTGGAATAAGAATGTTTACATGCATTACTTTTTCATTTTACTATGGTGTTTATTAAATATTGCACACAAGCAAATAAAATAACATTTAAAAAAAATTAAATTAATACTGAAACCAACTAAAACTAAGTATTTTTTAAATAAGTAAAACTAATATAAAACTAAACTTAAAAAAAACAAAATTCAAAATTAAGTAAAATGAAAATTCCAAAACTATAACAACCCTGGTTCAGAACAATAAAACCCTTTTCACACTGCACTTGTTTAGTGTGAAAGAGTCTTGCGGCAATACCAAATTTGGTTACCAGCGTGCCCACATTTGGAAGTGCCAACCTAGCAGGAACTTAAAAAAAAAAAAAATAGATTTTACTACTCGTTAGACTGCACTTCGACAAGATGTTAGATTGCGGCAAAAGAAAATACAGACTTGCTCATTGTAAGCAGAATGAATGGGTTTGATGGAGCGTTGCGTCATGCAAAATGCAGTGTGAATAGGGGTGTTGTTTTCATAAACATGTACCAGTTTTTAAAACAGACAAAAATCATGTTAAAGTCTCACCGTAGATGTCGATCCTTGCATAGCGCCACCATGACCAGCAGGTTACCAAACACGGTCATAATGATAATGACGGAAAGCGTAATGGCGAGCAGGATGTTCTCCAGTGACCTCAGAAACTCCTTACGCTCTTGTTCCGGTTGTTGATGTTCTGTATTTATCACACCGTCCTTCAAGCTGCCAAAAACAAAATCAACCAAAGGTGAGCTCGCACTTTGTATTTCAACAAACAGTATGTTGATCCTCTTCTCAATCCAAATTGGCTTTTTTTGATTCCGTGCATTTTTCTTTTACTTGATTTAATAACAGGAATGAACAGTTTGGTCGAGGAGTTAAACTTTGACCTTGTAGCAGTCTAAATATTACTTCTGACAAAATTGAGGGATGTGGGTGTTTCTGCATCATAATGCCTCAATAAAAAAAAATTAAAAAAGTGTCATTTCCATAATGTATCCATAAAGACTCATAGTTAAGGAATTAGTGCAGCTGAGATTTTTTGTTTTTGTTTGTTTTATTTTCATTCGCCGCTTACAGTGGAGGTGATGCTGTGGCCATCACTGGTCATCTGCCTAGAGGTCAGCTGAGGAGACTCCTCTTCACCCCATGCTCCTGACCTGCCAAAACATTATGCATACTGTAGTAATTCATCACATTACCAAGTGAATATCA
Source organism: Festucalex cinctus (assembly GCF_051991245.1). Lineage (NCBI taxonomy): Eukaryota > Metazoa > Chordata > Actinopteri > Syngnathiformes > Syngnathidae > Festucalex > Festucalex cinctus. The sequence goes on from NC_135425.1 coordinate 16,190,785, forward strand.
TAAAATCACGTGACTAACACACATCTGTATATAATACGCCTTCCCAAAATCGCCAGTAAAAATCCCCCCCCAAAAATCGCTGTACTTAATATGGACCACCGATTTGCTGGTATCCTTTATTAATTTAATGCTTCATTATCAGTGTACTTGTTTGACTTTCACCCGATCTACAAACTTGGACAAAATAATCCCGTTTCAGTCTACTAAACCAACAGACAAGTTGCGTATCAGTGTTTCCTCTTCTGTTGCCATCTCGTCTTCTGTTGACAAAATAGGTTACACCTTCGACAGAGAATGAGGAAGTAGTAAAACGTGAACCGCTTGAAAACACACAGCAGGCACTCGCAGTCAAAGAACAAGACAATCAGTTCAAACACACCCTTAATAAAGTCATTTGTTCCTATTTGGATCACAAGTTGTTGAAAGCAGGATTTTATTCCAAAGACGTATTTTGGCATTGTGCACCATTTTAATTCTTGAGTAACAACAGCAATTTTTTTCCCAACTGCCTTATCATCTTTAAGCAGCTATTATGACTTCATCTGTGTCTTTTTTTATGATCCCTGTGAGGTGTTATCAGAGTCAAGTGTCAACAAAATGCCCTCAAAGTGACAGACGGGGATCCTGTCAACACCTCCTTCCTACAGATAGCACGTCATGTACTCTATTGTCACATCACCATCCTGCTCTACCTATGACATGTAACACTCTAAGGCTTTAAGGTGTCACTTTCATTATTCACTTTATCCAACTTGGCTGTTTGTTTTTTTTGGCCTTGTTATAGGCTACTACTGTGTAATGTACTCCATTAAATGTTAATGGACTATACTTCACAGTATGCTGACCACTTTGAACGTATTGTATTACTTTGTGTTTTCAAGGCCGACAAGTCAGATCTGACCGCCATTAACAAATCGAAGGAAAATTTGGGCCAATTGGTATTGAAACGCTTTGCCCACTTAATGTGCCCAACGTGAAAGTGATCACGACATTAAAATCAAGGTAGACAGCACACCAATTTTTGACATACCATTACATATCTAGTTATTTTACTTTTATGTGGTCTCACCATTATATCTGGCCCCTTTGAACCGAATTTGGACCCAGCAGACAGGACACAAAAGTGGCAAAGTAAAAAGTCTTCACATACACAAATACAAAGTAACAACACAAAGCAGGGTTGAGATCAACAGGGTATGGAAGAAAATGTTATTTTCCGACTTGTCACTGAGCAAATGAAGCTACTTAAAGACAACAGGCCACACCCAACCCTGTGTGACAATATAAAGGGCCAAACTGAACCATTTGTGAGACCAAAAAGCATCACCAAATATTCAAAGTGGCCAAGGGCCGTTTATGGTCTGTTTTCCACTCATCTCCCTCATGGCGACACACCAAATGATAAACACAGCGATGCTCTAGTTTGGTGGAGACATCAAAGGACGGGTTGATGAAGGGGAGCATTTACCTATTCTTAATGGTGATGTCATTTAGTCCTCGACTCAAGTTGATGCATGCCTCTTTTTGTCCACAAAGAACCGTGTGAGGAGAGGAGCAGCGACGGATGATACCAGCAGCCGAAGAGTCACTGATATACTTCTCCACGGCTTCCCTCTCAGGTCACAATAGGTTGTCAAGTCTATTAGAAAGTAGTGCAGCTCCGATGATTAAGTCCACGGCACAGTCATACGGTCGGTGAAGGGGAAAGGGCAGTGCTCAAGACTTACTAAATGCTTCCCTCGAGGGAGAGCCAAGGAAAGATTGGGACGAGAAACAGTCGGATAAGGGTTTGATGCTGGAGACGAAAAACACAGAAAATCATCTAGACAAAGTGCTCCAACTACAAACTAACTATGGACACGGCCACCCAGTCTATGTGCGGGTTATGAAGTTCTAACCAGGGTAGCCCAAGACCAATAGGGGCAGATGGCGAAGAGATGCCCAAAAACCTAATGTGCTTCTGATGGTTATCCAAAATGGTGAAGGAACGGAAAAGTGTACAGAATGGTCGACGTGAGTCTAATGGGACAATTAGAAATTTCGCATTAGCAACAAAATCTCAATCCATAAATACTTTTCTTAATCTGAATCTAGCACCACTTGAAGAGAGACATTTATTGGGGGAAGAGACAGTGGCAGGGAAGTTAATCCACTGGGAAGGTTCACTGGAGGTCCCACACCAAAAGGTTGGCTTCTGAGGTCGCATGGGAATTCGTGGGTTGGAGTGGGCATTGGCTGATGAAATGCTCGGATCTTCCACAATAAACGTGAAGACCCTGTTAAACCCGCCGGGCGCGTTCCTTCTAAGAGAGGCAAGTTCTGCCGAGTTGGATGGGTTCTTCCCCGGAAGCAGAAGGCATCTTGGGGCTTGGAGAAGGCTGGGTGACCTGTCGAGCGGCACAAGAGGAGGGAATTAACTGCTCAAGAGACTCGGGCTCATCCCATGAGGACAGCTAATCTTGAAGCTCCTCTGAAAGTCCACAAACAAAAGCTGTCTAAACTCATTTCATCCACTCTGAGGCCAAAATCCTCAAGTCAATGCCATAGTCTACAGCAGACTGAGAGCCCTGAAGTGATGACATTAGCCGTTTGCTGGAAGACTGATTAGTAAAGCGCTGATCACAGACTTTGCATCTCTGAAGAAAAGGAGACAAATGATTCTAATGTCTCTGAATTTGCTTCTAAGACTAGGCTCATCTCCCTGCTCTTCCCCAAAGCAACAACAAAAGCCAACTTGGCGCGATCGTCTGACTACGCACTCGGTTGCCGCTCGAAAGCCAAGAAACAGTTCAACAGGAATCTGCCACAAGCTCCTCATCCTACCTCCTTGGGATCATGCTCAGGTGATGGAATGTTGGGTTCCCGGTGAAAAGGCGAATTGGTAGCAGATGAAACGCTCACTCCCTGATTGGAGGCTGGGGGATGGGTTGGAGCAGGTGGTCCGCGTGGAAGCGTAGGGCGTCAAATGTGACGGTGGTGGAAAGGTTCTGAAGAGAGTCCATAACCTCTTATTACAAAGCGGTGATCCCTGGGCACTGATGGATTGTGTCTGAGTCTACTGGGTCCATGACTCGTCAGGCCATACTGTGCCGCAAGGGAGAAAAATTTGTACCCAGAAGCAGGCAGGACATGGAAGTGGCAAAGTCTTTATATACAAAAATCCAAAGTAACAACAGAGAGCAGAGCTGGAGAAGACTTGACGGTCTGACATGTCACTGAGCAACTCAAGCTGAAAGACACTGAAAGACACCAGGCTCTGCCCAACTCTGTGTGACAAAATAAAGCACCATAGCTAGTGACAATATCAAGGACACTAACTCTTTTTCCAGCCATCGTATCATTGCCTTCTAATTACACGTGAATCGGGCATTAAAGCAAAACATGTCAGAAAATAAGCACTTGCTAGTTAGAGGATGACGAGAAGAAGAAAGTGAGATTTCTCGTGGGATGTTTAGAGAGGGAGGTGTCTTTTCACAGCTCGCCATTTCTTTTTTATGTGTGACTGACACAAAACTGAGGTGAGGAGAGGAGCGGAGCGAGAGAACGAACGAAGGGCTTCTTTCCACCCATACTGGACTAGATGTCACTACATTTATTTCCCAAACACGGCACCTTTGATTCATGGTGATGTTGTTCACCCATTACATTATTCAGGGCAAAATTGAACCCCTGTCGATGCAACAAATTACAATTAGTCATTATGCAGCTGCGGGTTCAGTGGAATCGACACGAGAAAAACAACATGCTCGTTCTGCAGACTGTCGGTGTGAGTTGTATCACTCGTCATCATAACTTCATTTTCAAGAATCAGGTTCTGTTATAAAAAAAAATGTGGAAATTAAAAATTGAATTGTGGTAATGCAACAGTATAATTGTGCTGTTTACTAGAAAGCTTGATGACACGCGACCCGTTTCCTTTCAATTGCGTGAGAGAGAAGAGGCTCGTGTCTACAATTCAATTTGATTCCTATTCCATAAATCTTATGCAATCACGAGAAATTAAAGATATTTTTTTTAATTATACACGGTGGACATGTGACACATTAATGTTGTGGCAAGATCCCATGAATTCTGTAGTACAGTGAGTAATTAGTTACAGCAAATGTTCACTGAAAGGTCAAAGTTCATATTTTTAAACATGGACGGAGTCTGTACCTACACAAGAGTTTAGTCTGAACTGAAGCCAAATTGTATGAATATTAAATTCCTCCATTTTGATATAGAATTTTCTTTTGCGTAAAAACTCCCAAAATGTCAGCCCTAGTTCTGAAAAGCCAGTTGACAATATGTCATGTACTGATACTGAATACATTTGCAACATACAACACAATCATCTCACAGCTCACATTGTGACGTGTGAAATCTGACCCGCGCGTTTGTACTCACAGGACATTTGCTGATGCGTATGTGGAGGATATTTTGATCCCGTTGCCAAGGAGACTGTGTGGTTTCTGCTCAGCATTATATCGCTCGGTAATCTTAAAAGTTGTGAGGAAGACTGACTCTCAAAATACTGCTGGCACAGATGATACCAAAAAGTGTCACTTTAACTCGTGTGATACTGTGCTGTAGAATGTGTGTAGATTTACTTTAATGTGTAAGTGTGGGAACTTGAGTCAGAAGAGTGTAAAACAGAGTTTCTTAACATTTTTGACCTTGGGGCCTGGCTTTTCCTGTACAAAGTCGCTCTGGGCATATTCAAATATTTAAGTATAATTTATTACATCATCCCTGAAGGGGAAATTCGACTGAGACTATACTATATATTTGTGTTGCACAGAACCAAATCACACGCATTCAGAGAACGAAAGAGGCACGCAAACAGTGCTGTGCCTCTTAAGCGAGGATGTTGTAGGGGTGGGGGTCGGTGCCTTGCTCAAGGGCACCTTGGTAGTAGTCAGGAAGCAGATTAGCATCAGCAGTTGCTATGTTGTACATTTTAAACTGTAATCTTCCGGTTCCCTAGCCCGAATCTTAGTGTGGCAATCAAGACCTTACCGGTATTGAAAAGAGAGTATTGAGAACGAGACAAGACCAAGACTTTTGGAGATTGAGACATGACAAGGAGACTTTTGGAGATCGAGAACGAGACTAGACTGAGACTTTTAGAGGACAAGACCAACACAAGACTGAGACTTTTGGAGTTCGAGACCGAGAAAAGACCACAACTTTTGGAGGTTGAGACCTGGACAAAACTGAGATGAGACTTTTGGAGCTCGAGACCCAGACAAGATAGAGAATTTTGGACATCGAGACCGAGACAATACCAAGACTTTTGGATGTCAATACCGGGGCAGGAATGAGACATTTTGAGGTTGAGGCCAAGAAAAGACCGACACTTTAGGAGGTTGAGACAGAGACTTTTGGAGGTCGAGAATGACACAAGACCGAGAAGCCTGGAGGTCGAGACCAAGTCAAGACCAAGACTTTTGGGGGACAAGACCAAGACAAATCACGAAAAACCTGAACAAAATGACCAGTATCCCCTTTTCATTGTGTTTACTACAAAAACAAATTCTGTTGTTTTTAAAATACTACAATGAAAGAAATCTCAAATGTAAACCAATTTGTTGTTTCGCTTCTACAAATTATGCAGTCATACGTATTAAAATTGAATTGTCCTGACAAAAATAAATGTCATTATACAAAGATAATACGCATTCTGCGCTTCTCACTGATCTACTGGCTTGGTCTCGACTGCTCTTGATCAAAAACATCTCGAGTCCGCCCTGTCCAATCCCGAGACAAGAATCTGTGTTAACACAGTAACAAAATATGGCTTGTAGTTTGTTTGGAATAACATTGGTTACTGGGAGGTGATGTGCGAGGGGAACCCCCCAGACAGTAAAGTAGCTTTAATGGTCAATCCTCAATGGACAACTGGCCCATATTGGCCAGGACAGATATGACATTCCATGACAGCGTAGCATCTGCAGGGAATAAATCCATTATGGGACACAAAGGTGGCTACAAAAATTAGATTTTAAATCCAAAACACAGCACAGGAGCTCATGGTGAAGGGTGCAGGGGGGTCGTGCGTGCGTGAGCCCGCATGAGCTCTGTAGATGCGGCGTGTGATGCGCGAACAGGACAGTTAATGCGCGTGAAACAAGCGGCTGAATAAGCAGGCAGCATTTGGAAACACTTTAGCCAGCCTAAAGACCATATTTGGCAGCTGTCATATACAATGATATTAGCGATTTTCCCCCCCTCCCAGAGAGGATTGCGTTCTCCGGAGGGACAGAATTTTTCTAAAGCGCAATTCAGTGAATGTTCCCTGGGTTATAAATCTCTAAGCTAATCTTGGCATCTGCTAAAATTAAACCAGTCAAAATGTGATCCATTAATTACGGTTTTGTTCCTTTCAGTCTGATAGTGTTGCTGTGCTGATTTTAGACAGCTGGGAGGCCCGGGATCAGACAGTGACACAGGTGGAATATGCAGGACACTGACTGGCCACAATTTTAGGTACACTTGCACAAACTAGTGAGTCGATACAAGAAACGCTCAGCTGTGTCTTTTTTGAAAAAAGACAACCAAAATTTCAGAAAGAGGTTTCATTGTTAACTTTACGGCTAAAAGTGCACAATTCCAACTAATGTTCAATCATTCAATAATAAGTGTACATAAACATGAGTATGACCCAAAACTCAAAAGGCAAGCAGAGTGAGTTCTAAAAAGGCAAACAGGGTGATTTATTGAGTTAAAACTACTCAAATCTTCCATGAATTCTATTAATATCCACAGTACAAACACTATTTTGGATAAGGCAAAAATGTGAGCAAAGATATGGGTATTGAAACGATTCCTGTGTAAATGGATTTGTGACTACTTCTTGATCAATGCACTGTTTATTTACTGACCTGCTATGGCAAGTGTAGTGAAAATGCAGCATTTGGCATTGTCAGGCAAAAAAGAGAAGCGGCATCCGACAGATTGTCCGCTCTTTTACTCCATTTGCTCTAAATTGCCATGCACACAATCAGCTCCAAAATGCGGCCATTTGCAGCATTTTGGGGGACAAAAATGACATTTTCGGATTTTGGATTCATATTGTATGGTGAGGATATTCAAATGTCAGATAGAAAAACACCACTTATTTAAAAGCCAGTGTTTCAAATGCCAACAATTTTGTTATTTCTAAGCAATCATAACAGTATCCTAATATATGACATATCTTTAAACTTATATTTACTTATTTGAAATCAAGTGGTCCCAAAAGAGATTGCATATTCATAAGATCACTTTTTGTTCACAGGGGCTGATTTTTCCATGCTCTGTACTCATTATTAACGTGCATGTGTATATATTCTGCTCTGTTACGCTCGCATGAATGGCGCTAAATGCAACTCACAGTGAAAGGAGCATGCCTAGCGAATAAAGCAGTAAGGCTGAAGGTATAATGTCAAGTGAGGGGGTAATTGAGCGTGAAGAGCTTGTCACATTATGGTGACCACCACGCTGGATGGGCTCGGAATGACTGGGAAATAACGATGACACAAATACACGCTGTAAGAAGTAAAAGGGTTGAATTATTTGAAGAGCTTGAAAGAAAGTCCCGTGAACAACAACAGTGACACCAGCAACAACCTCCAGAGGGGCAAGAAGAATAGGAAGGCTACGATATATGTGAGTTCGCAGCAGCACCGTGTTTCCTCACGCCAATGCGAGTTAATCGCTCTTCACAGGTATCGATTCCAGCCAGCGGCATTTTAATACATTGAATTAACCTCATTTTTGCCAATTAGGTGCAAAGAAAACTTCACAGTTTGCCCGCAGCCTGAGGTGATAAAACAAATTAGACTATTTATTTTTGTTCAAACACATAGACGCACCTGGAAAGTCAACCGTGCAGATGAAAAATAAACAATTTGATCATTCATGCATGCTAAGTCTTACAAAAAGTGCAAACTGTACAGTACTGGGCTAATTTTCTGGTTTCTTTCAGTGGTCAAATATTAAGTTCCATTGCATGCCACAACACTCTTTTCATGAGGTTCAGCTTTACAGATGCTCTGGAATATACGGAGCCCCTAAGGTGACATAGCAGAAAAAAAAAACAGAAAAAAAAACTTTGCATTCCCTCGCAAAGATTGCGAGGGAACGCAAAGTTGTTTTTTACGCCAACCATGTCACCTTAGGTGCGCCGTAAACACTTCCGGGTCATCTTCCATGTGACAAAAAGCGATGAGGTTAGTTAGTTTCTTTTAGTCAGATATGAGAGCCAGCTTTTGGAAAGGGGATTCGTGCTGCCGTGGCCCCTTTAGAGCGCCTCGTTTTTGGCCATGAGTGTGCGCACGTCACACATAGAAAGTCGTAAATACAAAAATTATCTTTTTTTTTTTTTTAAGTCAGATGTGAGAGCAAGCTTGTGAAAAGGGGTTTCGTGCCATCGTGGCCATTTTAGAGTGCCTCGTTGTTGGCCATGAGTGTGCGCACGTCACACATAAAAAGTCGTAAATGCAAAAATTATCTTTTTTTTTTTTTTTTTTTAAGTCAGATGTGACAGCCATTTTGTGGAAAGGGTCTTCCTGGGGCTTCCTGTTATCGTTGCGAGTTGTTTTTTTTTTAACCTTTCAAGCTATTCTCTACCATCTGATTTTTATAAATTATTAGTGTCATTTGCATTGACTATTTCGGGAAATCATAGAAAAATATCATTGGCATACTCTGTGGAATATCGTGTATATTTACAATATACTGACACACACCAATTCAAACCAGCATTTTATAAATGGAAGCATGTTTAATTTAATTTTTACTCCTATATTTTATTTATAAGCACTGTTCAAAAGGCCCATGAACGTATTCCAAACTATTTATTTGAAATATAAGTCATCACATTAACTTCTGAAGGCAGCATACAAGAAGGTAATTGAGTTTTGGGAGTTTGGTTGAAGTCCTTTCTTCCTCCTCCTAGCCAGTCAGTGATTTAGATTACATTATTACACTAATATCTATGTCTATCTATTGCTTTTATATAGCTGTGGATGGTGACAGGGAAGGTGACATAATGCGAATGATAATAAATAACTAGGTCAGGGAGCTGCAGTTGGGACCCAAATTGCCTTAAAAGACAGTAGTTCCCTCCCTAGCGCCTACGCTACAGGTCAGCGATAAGGACAGTGAACTATTTCTTTTAAATTAATATAATACCTTTACATAACATGTACATCATATCACCTAAGAACAAAGTGATGCGTTACATTCTTGAGTGTCCTTTTTTTGTGATTGATATATAGAAAATCAGTGAGGTTTGTCATTAAGCAGACAAGAAATGTTTCAAGTAATTTCTCTCTCAGAATGTCGAGATGCTACCCCTCATTGGAGACTCCCCAACACATGCCCGTTTCACAAACTCCTGTTGGTACCCACGCCCAACATCCAGTCCATAATGCAAGTCAACTTAAATTACATACTTCCTTGTCTGTTTGAAACATATCTTTGCTCTACATATAAAAAGACCAAAAATGCTTAATGGGTATATGTTACAAAATGGCCATGTATCATTTGTAGTGAAAAAGGAAAGCAATAACATGCAAAAGAGTGGACAGAGCACCTGTTGAACCATTGCAAGGTGACAGACTAGGTCCTAGGAATGCAGTAATGTACATTCAAACTTGTTTGTAAATTATGAACATGTTTCCAAAATGACAGGTCAGTCACTCACCTCTGTCAGGCAGCTCGCCTCCCTTCCTGCGGTCCAGTTGTGATGTGATGCGCTCACACTCCAGCTGGATCCTCCAGAAACGGCAGCCCGGGGAAGGACTGACTCTTGCCAAAGAAAGAGATAGACTGGGAAAAAAAAAAAAAAAAAAAAAAGACACCAGAGAGAGAGAGAGAGAGACAGAGAGACAGAGAGAGAATGCTTCCATCTAGTGGTCGTTTACAGCTGTGACAACGTGCAGCGGCTCGTAAACTTTTTACACAGATAAGGTACCTTTCTTTACGTAGCACCTAAAACAAAACAGCCTTAGCTCTCTATTACCCAACATTTAAAAATAATGAATGCCATAGTAGGCCCAAGTGCTCATCAAAAACTAGACAAGAGGTTTTAGTTTTAAGTTTTACTATAAATCTTTGCAAAAGTTATGCAGTTTAAACATTAAACCTGCACTCAAAAACAGAAGAGAAAAATAAAATCGCTATTGAGTACAATTTTTGGCTACCTTTGCTTTAGAAAGAAAATCCCAATGACTCAGAATGTTCTTAAGCGGTGCACTGCTGACCTCTTGTGGCCGAAAATTATACCACACTCTTCATTGATGTGCAAAACTACTGGTCAGATTTTAGTTTCTTCCTGGTCAACCACTTAGTAGAAAGTTGAATGGAACAATGATTCCTGATGAAGCAAGTCCAAATAAATATTGTGTATTAGATAAACCTTAATATAATTACAAATAAATATATATATATAATTACAAATAAATATATACACTATATATATATTATATATATATATATATATATATATATATATATATATGTGTGTGTGTTAATGTCTTCCATCAGGTACATTTGAAAATTCAAATTATCCATAATTTGACAAATGATAAGTGTTCATCAGTCCAATGTACACAGAAAAACATTTTACATTTAAGTAAGCTATTTTAAGGTCCACCTTAAAAAAAAAGTTAATTGAGTACAGTGTACATCTTTTGTTATTTTTCAAACAGCATTACAAACAATTCAATGAAAATGGACAAAATCGGCCAAATTATGGAAATCATTTAATCACTGCCATGAAGGGTATCACATACGCATACACAGTATACATCGTAAAATCCCAGTCTTCAACATGTTGAAGATTTTTTTTTCCCTAAATAACTGCAATGGATTCCAAATCATCTGAGATTGCTGCCTGGATACAGACGAGCCGATATTTGGCAGAGCCGAGATGAGACTTGGATGTGATTCGCGTGCACACACTTTGCACGAAAGGGTCACGAGTCGGGCTCCAGGCGTGGAAGCACAGGCAGGATGAGGTTACCGAATGATGAGTCCTGAGTGATGAAGAAGCCTGACGAGTGTGCGTGCGCATGCTGCGGGAACGAGGCGCAGTTAAGCCAAGGGCGGATGTTCAACTTTTTAAGCAAAAGCTTCGTGAAAAATGGTTTTACCTGCAGTGCTGCTTTCTGCTGGGCAACAATGTGTTGCTGCTCGGCACTATCCCGGAAGTCTTTCATGTTGTGACGGGATATTGAGACACTATGGAATGAATGAGAGTCTTGTACACAATAAAGCTTTCATGTTGAAATTCATGATGGCATTTCCCAGCTGACTTTTTGAAGTGGGATACACCTCGGACTGGTTGCCAGCTCATTGCAGTTAGAAAAGATGATTAGATTTTGTGTTACAGGTCATTTTACTTGACATCTTAGCTGACAATATAATAGTGCAATCAACATCCAATATCAATACTAAAAATGTAAACTGGGAGCATTTGTGTCGATGTACTTTTTTTCATGACGGAAATATTTAGATGCTTCATTTCCTGATCCATAAGGGCTTCAGACCTAAATACTGCAGTAATAGATACATGTTAATGACTTTGATATGGACTCTCCCGCTACCTTGCTCCTGGAGTGCTCATGGACTGATTCTGCATTAACCGCTCCCTCTCTTTCTCCAGCTCGGCCAGAATTTGTACTCGGGCCTTGTTCTGGAAGACTGCAAGGAGTAAAGGAAGAAAAAGGCAAAAATTATCACCAGTGAGCATCATTCATGCACACAGAGACAAAGCAACATCCACAATTATTGACAGCATGCACAAACTACAACTGCGTTTTTAAGAAGAAAGCGCATGTAGCTAAAAATGTCATTTTGACTTTATGGATGCATATTATGCTGGTTTTTTTCCATCAATTTTTTAAAAAGCACTCAAGTGTCTTGACAAAAGGTTCCTGACAATCTGCTGTAAGAACACACAAAAGACACAAGCACACCTAATAGTACTTGTCACCCTGGATTGAATCATTCAATCTTTTGGGGGTCTCCTGCAAATACACGTGATTTTTTTTTCACCAACTAAACAGACCATGAACAATAAATCTTATGACTTTAGATGTAATTGGAGACTTCTGAAAGAGTCTTCACATATATCCAATTACACCAACACCACACAATGTTCTATCATATTAGTGTTGGGACATTTTGTGACGAGTCTTCAGCCAATGCAGTGAGGAAGTAATTTATAAACGTGTATCGATGTGTGATTTGTTATAGGCAAATAACGTCACTGACGTTTTATGAATTCTCACTACTGTTTCCAGAAGTGGTTCATGTGTTGGTGCAATTAATCAACAGATGAAGGGATAAAAAGTAATTGGATCCCAAGAAATCTGCAAAATGGAGTTTTGCAAAATTCCTGTAACCAAAAAGTTGTCACTTTGAGTAGCTTGAGAACATTACATACCTTACTGTATAGTAACCATGAGCGAGTGCTATTGAGACAGATGTAGTCATACCACTTCTTTAGAGGCAGACTACAGGTATTTACATTCAAGTACTTGTTGGTACTTATTAGTAACAGCAACACCATTATGCATTGCAGTTGTGAGGAAATATTGTTCAAAAACGACTAATTTCTATTTTTCTAAAGTGATAATACTGCCTCCAAACGAATTTCTCCACTCATAAGGCAGCTAAAATGGGTGAACATCCACCACTTTGAAGAAAGTGTCTAAAATACTTTAAAGTCAAACGTTAAGCAGAGCTGCCTCTTGTAGTCATAGCAACATTTTCAACAACTAAAAGTGATTTAAACCACCATGTTAAAAGTGGAGGTTTATCTTTGGTGTATTTTGTCACCTGGGTACTGTTTTAAATAGAGGGGAAAAAAATATTTATCCTTCAAGAAAACAACTAACTTGGCGTACCATAATTAACCACAAGTGTGCGCTGATGAGCAAAGCAATGACAAAAACGGCCGAAAAATTTACTCGTAGTGCACAACGTTAGCGTTTCAAATTAGAGGATATCTTAACATTTTTGACCAACTCCCTAAACTTTAGCAGATGCTACCAGCTTCAAGATTTGACTCAGATCATCAGTTAAAAGGAGTGGAACCGTCAAGATAGTAACACTATGCGTCGGAGCGAGGCTCCGTATCAACAAAGAGCGGAACATGTCAAAGACCACGCTGTCGTCGTACTCGCAAAAATAGTAAACCTACCTGGGCCTGATGGATTAGCAGCCATGTCGCCGACGACAAACTCACGAGAATAACCGTGCAACAGTGGATTTATGTCGTAGTTTCTTCCTTTTCCACGCGGTTGTCTTGCTTGTGTCTATTCTACTAACTGATGCTGTTGCTGTTGCTGAGGGGTGAACTCAGGACGCCCGAGTGAGGTGTGTGTGCTAATGCCTGATCAAAAATATGGCAAATCAAGTTGTATATTTGAAAAAACAAAACATTCTATATATACACATGTATAAATACTAAATATATATTGCAAAACGTTCATATTATAAAAGCAATGTACATTTAAATGTTACCTAAATGATTTTCTAAAAGAGTTTTTCATTAGGGCTTTGCCTTCATGCTTTATCCTTTAATGTCCATAAACACCCAAGATACAACTGTCTTTGATGTGTATTTATACAATTTTAAGCATATGTTGTCCCGTTGTCACACACGATGTTTACTTCCGGGTTTTCGCAGTTTTAACCTCCGCATCTGCGCTGTAGGGGTCAGCTGACTATTATGACCAAATAGCGGCTCCGAATCTCCGTTCCTTACTAGAAGACGAGCTGAAAACTCATTTCGCTTGTCCGTGCAAACGCCAGCTGCCGCCGTAAACTGGACAGCCGCTAGCCTCGACATCCAGGCGAGCCCCCGCGCCTGCCGCACGATGAGCGTCGGCGCCCAGCGAGGCCTGGCCAGCTCGGGGCAGAAGCACATCGCAGAGATCCTACACCCGTTGTCCGCCGCAGACGAGCCGTCGTCCCCGGGGCCAGATGTCAGCGTCGTCGATGGGGGCGACAAGGTAGGCTGGACCCATGCTTTCCCCAAGCTGTACTCGGTGGTTAAAAAAAAAAAAAAAGAAAAAGGTAGCGAAAATGTTTTTATGTTGTTTTTTTCTCCCCACCGTAATAACCTGTTGTTTGTGCTGACTGCGGAAAAATTTGAACTCAACACTTATGAATATCAATCACGGAGTAAAAAAAATAATAAAACCAAGTCTTTGTTCAGCCATTATAAATGTTATATTCTGCTCAAGCTCTTCTTGAAGCCAGCAAGAAAATAACGTACTATAACGGCACTTACATTTTCATGACATCTGAGTGATTTTGCACAATGAAAGCATGATATTATTGACCTTAAGAACTGCAAAGTACAGTCACAAAGACAAATAGCTTCTAGTATTCCTTGAATCATACCGTGGAGCAAATCAAGCTCATCCATTTTGTTTACTCTTCATTCAACCTCAGCTGGACTGATCTTCATAACGGGCAAAAGACACTCCTTCATATAATTACTCACCTTCACAGACTGGTAACTGAAGCCATACTTCCCTGCACTGCAATCAGGCGTATATGAAGTTATGAACCACTATGCCATCAGTGATCAAATTCACACATTGGTCAATTTTTAATAAAGAAACAAACACAGAAGACGATCATTTTGTGTCTTTTGGCATGACTCCTTTTGGAATGAGTGTGTGGCCTGCTTGGTCATTTCTTGCAACGCAATGATGCAACTCAATGCAATTATGTGAGCTGTGATTATATGCTACAGTGTAGAAAAACACTCCAGTGGCAACCAAGACCGAACTCGGCCGGGCGGTGAGAGGGGGAAGGAGAGTGGATGCATGTGATGGCGTGTGCTATTCTCAACAGTTAGCAAATTAGAAATTAGCAACTTGAGAGCCCAAAATTGGAATTGTGTCGCTTGAACCATGCAATTAAATCCAGCCTGAAAGAGAGAAGCAAGCAAGCATGTCTGTCGAGTACAATGAGGTACTGTACCTGTGAACGGGGATTACTATTAAGTCCTAATTAAACACAAGAAGCGCA
The DNA here is from genome assembly GCF_051991245.1 of Festucalex cinctus. Lineage (NCBI taxonomy): Eukaryota > Metazoa > Chordata > Actinopteri > Syngnathiformes > Syngnathidae > Festucalex > Festucalex cinctus. The sequence continues at coordinate 16,205,803 of NC_135425.1, forward strand.
ACAACAGTTATCATTTGTTAAAAATGGATGGTCCATCATCCATCATTCAGCTCTGTATGCAGATGTGTCACATGACAGGTGGTGCAAGCACGCAGCCGTGGCCTCAACAAGAGCCTTATTCATAGAGAAAAAGAATCTATCACGTCTTTGTTAGCACTTCCTCGTCGTAATTTATTATTATTTTTTAAATCTGTCCCATCAGGAGGCAGGGCTGTCCAATGGCACGCCAGCGGACACGCCGAGTCCCGCCTCAGCATCCTCGCTGTTCAACAGGCTGCAGTTGGACGACGACATGGACTCAGACCCCCGGGACCACTACGGCTCCGTCGAAACACGTGACCTGTTTGTCTCGGTGGATGACCCAAAGAAGCACGTCTCGACAATGGAGACCTACATCACCTACAGAGTGTCCACCAAGGTCTGCTTTTATGGCTGTCGTCATGTGTCTACGATTTTATTCATTCGTTTTCACATACGTAATTTCAATCATGACTACCTAAACAGGTCACGTAGCATCAGAATTTGATAAACTAATGCAAGCCTCTCAGCTGATGGAACACATTAATTCCAATTAGGGAAAGCACTTTTCCCGTCAGTTCTAATGAAAAACGATCCGAGGAAAAATTCAATCACTTGGATTTACTGGACTGACACTCTGCTTGTATGAGCTGACTTTGAGAGCGCCATCGCCGTCCAGGCCACTTCCATCCAGCAATGAAAGCGAGATAAGGTGACAATGCCAGGAGCTGCCTGGTGGCGTCATGGCAACCGTTGCTATGTGCAGTAAAGTGCTCAGCGTTAAAGGTCTTATATAAATATCACAGTCAAATATAAAGCCATAGTGTTAATTAAGTGTGTCTTTTAACAGTGACCTGTCAGCAGGATTGCACCGCATGTATATCCATGAATGGAAGTGGACATATCCTTTTTAATTTCAATTCAAATTTTTATTTCATTCTTTAAAAAAAAAAGAAAAGAAAAGGGGCAGAAAGAAGTTATCTGTTATCTGCTTCTGATCAACAAAATAATCAACACAAAATGAATGACAGCGAGCGGCCAAGACGCTTTCAATGCAACAATTCTATAAAATAATTCAGCAGCATGTCCTTGTGCTAGATGTAGTTTTCCGGTAATTGTGCTTTTGTCAAGTTTTTAAAAATACAGATAGACAGAGATGATTTTGTTTTACAATCCAGATTGTTCCGTAAAATGACGCTGTGAGTTGAAATACATCGTTCTTTTTGTTTTGTTTTATATTTTGTTGTGGAAAAAATTTCTGTTCCGCTTAATTTATACTCACTTTTCCTTTTTTAAAAATGTAATTTGTATATTAACCGGTAAAATTTCATTATTAGCTTTAAACATTATTTTAAGACGGTTAAACTCCGTCAATTCACTACATTTTAAAGTTTTTTGTTGTATAAGTAATGGTTTGGTGTGGTCTCTGTATCCGCAAACGTCAAGAATTGCACGTTTCTGTAAAAGAATGATGGAATGTTAAAAACTTGTGTATATATTCTGTTAAGACAACGCGGATTGAGTTCGACCTTCCGGAATACTGCGTGCGCCGCCGCTATCAAGACTTCGATTGGCTGAGGACCAAATTGGAGGACAGTCAGCCGACGCACCTAATCCCTGTGAGTGACCACAAGAACCACACTTCTCATCGCATAGCACTTCATTCACACTTTTCACCCTCGTCAGCCTTTGCCGGAGAAGTTCGTGATGAAAGGCGTGGTGGATCGTTTTTCGGAAGAGTTTGTCGAAACGCGCATGAAAGCGCTGGACAAGTTCCTGAAGCGGGTTGCAGACCACCCAGTCCTCTCCTTCAACCCACACCTCAATGCTTTTCTGTCTGCTAAGGTGAGAAGACTGGAGGGCGAGAAACATTTTAATTGTACAAAAAGTGTTTTACACACATCAGCCATTTAGAAACCCCAATAAATCAGTTACAGGGAAACACAAAATAGACTGCTGATGCAAGAAAAAAAAAGTACAACGGATGCAAATCCCAAATAAATTGTGTTTACCTTCTCATCACGAGTAGCCTCTCTGAATGCTATAAAGTAGTCATCCATCAAATCCGTCCAGACAAATCGTCCAATCTCTGATCACATGCTGACATGCAGTTTTGTTCATGTGGTTTGTTGTCACATTGCATGGAGGTGCTATGGGAACATCTTTCAAGGAGAATAATGCATGAAAACTACAAAAGGCAATTCAACTAAATGGATGGACATAGATTTATTTAGTGCTGTCACTATTGAAACTTTTTAAAATTAATTATCTTAATGGTTAGTAAATCTTTTTTGTTTGTTTGTTAATTGACGAAGGTTGGCCATATATTGAATTGAGTGGATATAAGTACTCATAATTCATTCTATACACCAACAAAATCAGTCTACGCTAAACGGTTAGCAATCGCGATTAGAATTAGCACGTTAGCAATTACCACTTAAGGTAAACACACTAACTACAATGGGGGTATATGCCACGGAAGAGGCGTTTTTGCGAATCAGTTTGGTTCCGGTCCGGGTTGCGAACTCGCAAATGAGGGGCACAAAGTCGGAAGCACAAGTATTTTGACGCAGCCCACACGTGGCAAACCGAACCGGAACCAAACTGATGTGCAAAAACAGTCCAGCCTCTTCCGTGGAATATACCCCATTTAGTTCACAGTACACATACATGGGTATCTAACATTACACATGCAATAGTGTCTTAAAGTCACAGACAACATTAGTCAACATTATTCCATGAGTAAACAAGGGTAGAGCTGTTACACAGGTCAATACCTTCCTATTCCTGTCTTATTCTGGGCATGTTTAGTGCATGACTGCCCTCTACTGGTTAAGTGATGAACACCTAAAACCGAGTGGCATGTTTTATTTTGGATTAATTACAGCCCAAGTGCTTTTTAGGAAGTTCAGAACTTCCTTTCTGGTGTTTTGGGGAAGCTCAATGTGATGTATTGTCTTCAATAAAAACCCACTTAGTTAGTGAACTTAAGATCACAGCCACAATTGCAATATTGCAGGTCTGAAGAAAAAAAAAGAAAAGAAAAAAAGACCATGTATAAAATTTAAAAACGAGGCTTATGCAGCGTACTGGAATGCTAAACTTTTTGTGCGCGTCGGCAGGACCTGAACAAGCGTCAGGGTCTGGCGCTGCTCACCAAGGTGGGTGAGTCGGTGAAGCAAGTAGCCGGAGGCTACAAGCTGCGGGCTCGGCCGGCTGAGTTCTGTGCCATGGGAGAGTACCTGGACACCTTCAGCCTGAAACTGGGCACCATCGACCGCATTGCTCAGAGGATCCTCAAAGAGCAGTCAGGTAACAAACTGATTGTGCTCGGCTCATCACCAAAAGTCCACCACGTGAACATATCTCAACCGACAATCATAAGATCGCTATTCGTCAGCGTGGCCGAGCTACAGACAGCCAGATTAGCTGCGCTGTCAGTGAGGAAGTTGGATCTTCATGATTACATCTTGACCCACGAGGTTGTGAAACAGGAAGTGACAAAGATAACACAACCTTTTCCCTTCACTTTTCTCTATTTGTTTTTAGAGTCGTCAGCTGTTCAGTTTACAACCTTTGCATCCGCACCCGCCACATACAATACTCAATGAATCACATTTAAATCTCTTTATGCTGTCATCTCACTCTCACTAGAGTACTTGGCTGAGCTGCGCGACTACGGCGCTGTGTACTCCAGCTGGACGGGCTCGGAAGAGGAGCTGCAGCGCCCCCTGGAGGAGGTGGCGAGCTCCATTTCGATGTGCTGCAGGGCGATGGATGACCTGTGTGACAACATGGGCCAGGACTTCCTGCCCGTACTCCGAGAGTATATGCTCTATATTGAGTCCATGAAGGTGGGATGGGGGCAATTGTAAACAAATTATTTGAGGGCCTGTATCTACGTCAACAACGTTCTATTGTATTTGCAGAATGTTTTGAAGAAGCGTGACCAAAGTCAGGCAGAGTACGAGGGACGCCTGGAAGCCGCCGTGCTGCGCAGACAGGAGGACAGAACGCCTGTAAGCTTCATCTATGTTGTGAAGGTTTCTATCCCTCGCATTTGCGGTCGAGCCATTTTGCAGGAATGAATATTTGTTGGTGGTAACATGATCTCTGATCTCTTATACTCTGCTGCCACCTGCTGGCCGTTTTTTGTAATAATTACCATTGCTTTAAGCGACCTCTTCAGGTCAGAAGCTGCATCAAAGCTGATTATCGTCCAGGTCGATTATCGGTGCTGATATTTGGCATTTTGATAAATATTGGCATCGGCCTTTTTACGAATCTGGAAGCCGATAAAGCTGGTATGTATCTCACTGAACGGTGAATGATTGCGGACGTAGCAAATTTAGGGTTTTCATCAGGATTTGTAAGATGTTCACAGACAGCTTTTACTTGCCGTAAAGAAATTTTGAACATTATTCAGGCAATTTTTTTTACTGTCTGCGAAGACGTTTGGCAACCTTTTGGAAAAAAATTATTTACAGTAGAAAACTTCAGGGAATTATTTACTTGCTTAGTATTTAATTTAGTTTAACACATATTTATGACCCTGGAAGCTCCCTGCAATTTTTGTTATATATTTTTAAACAAAGCTGTCAAGGCTTTTTACTTTTTATGCTGTCGCATTTTGAGATTGCTAAAATATAAAACGCAATGCAAATAAAATTTATTCTAAATTAATAAATTTTAATTTTTAATTAAATTGATTCATTAGATAGTAATTAGTTTAATAATAATAATAAATTTTTAAAAAATTATTATAAAAATTATAATTCTTTACATGTGTAAAATAAAAGGTAATTTTTTTTTATTTTGAAGCTATTATTTTCTCTTTTACTGCAAATGAACATTGGCTTCAAATACGTTATCGGTCTCCTTGACTACTAATAATCGGTATCAGTATCGACCTTGAAAAAAACCATATCGGTCTACCACGAGTAACATGAAAACGTGGCTGTTCTCCTGTACGCTGTAGCATTTAGGGCCCCTGTAGCTGTAGTCCTTCTGTGTCTCCCGCTAGATGCCGCCCGAGGTGGAGCGGTGCCAGGACAAGTTGGAGTGTTTCAACGCTGACTTGAAGGCCGACTGGGAGCGCTGGCAGAGCAACAAGCGGCAGGACTTCAAGCAGCTACTCGGTGGCATGGCTGACAAAAACATCAATTACTATGAGAAGGTACACCGCGTAGCCTTATAACTGGACTAATTTTTATTCCATTACATTGGGATACATTTTATTTAACTCATTCACTCCCAGGCGTTTTCACTTTTTTACTGTATTTTGACTGATTTTGCAAGGCCCACAGAATATTGGGTTCTGAACCTACCAAAAGAAAGATTCGAGTCTCTTCTTTCATCAGAAAAAAAGGTACATTTCTATCTGTTTCAGTTTTGCAGCAATTAGCATGACAATATAGCTAAGTTTTATCATTATTCACAAACCTGTTGAAAACACTGGGAGAAAGAGCTTTTTGCAACATGGCCCGTGCAGATCTCTTATATTCTGCTGCCACCTGCTGGCTTTTTTTTTTTTTTTTAATAACTACCATTGCTTTAAGTGATCTATTCAGGTCAGAAGCTGCATCAAAGCCTTCTGTATGCTCTAGAATAAAAAAATAAAAATAAAACAAAACATATTTATATGTTTTTGAAAGTGAAGGGCAAAGTATTAAAAAACGTATTTATACGTTTTTGGGGTTGAATGAGTTAAAGGTTTGTAGTGTCTCGGAGCACAGATGCTTTTCACTTTTACCAGGTTTTGTTTCATCATCTAGATATTTCTTGATTCATGAACAAATTATATATAGGTGATCTTTGCTATATTCTTTACTGGAAGCCGTTGTTTTCCGCTTCTCTGCAGTGCCAAGCAGCGTGGGAGTCGCTCGTAAATGTCCTGCAGGACAAACAGACTGAAGACCAAACGAGCGAGACGGACTGAAGCGCCTCATCACGCACTTTTTCACGCCAAGGACCGAGCAGGCCTTTGGTCTCTTAACTGAAGGACCACGTCCCCATTTGTCCTGAGACGACTGTCAGAATTGGACCTTTCCAAGGAGGCAGGGGCCACAGCATACTAAAAGAGCGGCAACTTTCTATCTACAGATATTCTTTTTCATGGTGTTGCTCTTTTTCTACTTCATCTGTTAACAAGTTGCCAATGCTGCTTATTTAACCACACGTTAAGGAGGCGTGTTTCATACTTTTCCTCATTCTTTTTACATTGTGAGACAATGGTACGATCCCCCCCACCTTTTGTCAGATTTCAGTCAGCAACGTCAGATAAAGCTACAAACTCGTTCTCCGCCTAATACATGTTTAATGTTTGTTTTCAAATGTTTTTGTCAGGTCACTTTAAAAATCCATTTGCAGTGAGCTGAAACTTGTCACATCGTCTGCATTTCACAACATGGCCTTGGAAGTGCTGCGTGACAAGCTCAGATCAGCGTGTTAGCTGTTTGATGCTTATCTGGTTCACATCCTTCAGCCAAATCGGCAGCGAGCAGCTTTTAGCGCCGGAAGCTGCCGGCTAAGGTGTCCGATTGAAGGATGAGCTCTTCATCAGATCGATCTCACTTTCGATTAGTTTGGGACTAAATCACTCGCACTAATTAGAACATATTTTCAAATGTCAAGAGAAACAGTACTACAACATTGGCAGATGGCATCTTTCATTTTTTCTATTTTCCTTTAAGTCCCCCCCTATCTTATGTTGGTGACCTCACACTTGAGCAGTGTAAATAAACACTGCAGTGGAAAACTTGCATCAATCAGAAAAATGGGTTTGGAGGATTATTACAGCGTATTGGATGACATCTAGTGGTAAATGAGAGTTTCATCATTTTATCTTGCCAGTGGGTCTTCTGCTTGTAGTGGAGAAGTTATTAGAATGGTTAGAGTGTAAGCAACCTCTTAACTTATTTCAAAATAATAAAATTAATTTGACTGTTTAAGGCAGATTGTTTCGATACAGCTATAGCTACAGTTACACTCAAAAATAGCTCAAACACTATTGAAATTACATTTATTGTATTTATGGCCACGTAAAAAAAAAAAAAAAAAGAGCTTGTAATGCTAGCTACAAAATACTGCTCGTTTGTTGAATAAATTGTTGAATAATTTTGAGTGCAACTGTATATTGGTGATTCTGAAAGTCAATAGCCTGGTCCAGTCCTATTCAACTTGCTGTATGACCTAAAATAAAAAGCACAAGTATGAGGCGATTGTAATTTCAGTATTGAAGTAATCAAATGTAACATTAACTTTCTCGCCAAATGTTCTGCTGTATTTGGCTAGAATGTAGTTAACAGCATACATTTGAAGATCGAAAGGGCCTGCTGAAATTGAACTTTCAGCAGAGGTGCTAAAAATTAGCTTTATCTGTTGATACTTAAGAATAAATGTTGCAGTTAATATTTTAATAACTGTTTTGAGCAGAATGAATTTTTTTTGTGTGTGTAATTTATTCCGAATGTACAGCCGAAAAGTTGGCGGTGTATCCATTTAATGTGAAGATGTAGCCATTAAGAAGGGATAACACATTCTCAATAGAATAATGAAATTTTTAACTTTTTGTTTATTGTTCGAAACCAATAGTAATTCGAACCTCAACAGCATAGCTTCTAATTTTGATAGAGCTTCATGTTAAAAGAGTTTTGGCCTGCTGATCGCTGCACTATGGGATTATAACAGCGTTACCAGTTTTTCAAGTTGAAAGCTTAAATGGGGGCAAAATGTGTTTTCTGTTTGAATGTACTAACTTTTGAAGAAATTGCCAAGCCCAAGTGTCCTCATCATTTCCTTTGATCAATCTTCCGTTAACTTTTTTTTAAAAAGATAATTAAGTTCTATTCTGTTTGTTGCTCCCCATTGTTTACATTTTACTTTTGGTCCATTCTGTACACTTGAACATCTTGTAATTAGAGAATATAAAGCCTGTATATTGATGTTGTTTTCATGCAATTACCTCAAATTATTTTGGAATATATTGGACCAATATTAAAATAAATTGATTTGATATTTATCTGATGAGTTTTTTTTTCCAAATTCTTTGAACAGTTGAAATGTGTAGAAAACAATTTTTCATTCATTGAAATTTAATGAAAATGATCATCTTTAAATAATGCAATCTTGGTCAAAGGTTTAGAGTTATTAAATGTCTTCAGTCTTTCTCATGTCTCTGTCAACATTAGTTATTCCAAAAGATAAAGCCATATTATTGCATACATAAGACACACCTGCTCAGCTTCCTTTTCTTAAGGTTTTATCTTCGGAGATGGCGTGCTTTAGTTCTCCTCATCTGCATGCCGTGTTTCGGTCGTCTCAGCCTCTTCAGAACGTCTCGGCCGAGACCACCTGCATCCCACAACACTGCAAGGAGGAAAATACTTGTTTTAAAATCACCTGTAAAAGTTAGTAATTTTGGATTCATCCTGAAAGCCAAAAAAAATCTGAATTTTTCTGAGCAGTAGTTGTATGTTTAATACGGACAGAAGATGTGAAAAGCACCTGATGGGAATCATTCCCAGAACTGCCAGCATGCTGGAGATGGTGAAGACAAAACCTGGGAACCATCCTAACGTTCTCTGGTAGAGTTTGGTGAATGCAGGGATGTACGCCAGAGCTGCAAACCTCAGCGCCAGCTGCAGGGCTGTCAAAGTGAAGCCTGATGGCAAGGAGAAGGTTGACAGGGGGCGCTAAAATACACGAGTGCTCGTGTACACACGCTTGTGAGTTTGAATAGCAAAATATTTGTTGCTCACCGCACAACGATGTTGGGACCTTCTGCGAGAGCAGTGATCTGATTGTAGGCAGCGGGATGAGACCAAAGAGGCTGAGCGAGCGAGCTTTGGAAAAAAAAAAATCAACATTATGCTTGGGGTTCGTCTCTGCTGTTGCTACAAAACGATATAAATCCAATAGCAGAATATGAGGGCTTACCCAGGTAGAACATGTAGGTTGCGGTGACAAAGGACATGAAGTAGATTCCAGAAGCGAACGAGAGCATGCCAATCAGGATGAGCGTGACATCGCTCACGCAGCGGCGAAAAGCAACAGCGCCAAGGAAACTGGTGAGGAAGATCACAAAGCCTGCTGCATTCCCGTAACCCACCTGGAGTGGCACAATACTATCCGTCAGGCACGGTTTCCAACAAGAGGCACAGTTCAGTTCACCGAATGGTAAACCCTAAATCCCTTATCCCACTGGGTTCGTTCAAGTTTCGCAAATATTGGCCTTGAGTTTTAATAGTTTTTCTTGTTGCAAGGAAATTTTGAACAAGAAATCTAATGAAGAATGTTTAGAAAACAAAACTGGAGAATGTTTAGACCATATTGTAAGACTTAGTCACAATATTTGAGGAGGTTTGGGATATTTTGGATATAATACGACACGTAAAATAATTTACCAAAAAAAAAAAATCTTAACAGTATGGAAGTGTGGAACTGGCAAAGGGGAGAAAACATTTTTCACTGGTAAATACTTTTGAATCTATTTGCAAATATGTTTGATTATTTTAACAAGAATATTCAAACACACTTGTAGACTAAATGCTAAAATGCTAAATGTTGCATTAATTAATTAAATTATAATTAAAAATGCTAATTTTTTATCATTTAGCCTCCGTTTTGAGTTATGTTCTAACGTATTTGGTAATACATTTCAAATGTATTTCCAAGTAAGTTTAAACTTATTTAAATGAAGTACATTTGATCATATTTTCACCTATTTGCTAGTCAATTACTTCACATTGGCAGTTCCACACTTCCGTATTGAGGATTACAATTTTAGGGAGCGTTTATCAAGCACCAAAGTGAGATCAATTTTTTATTTATTTTTTCTTGTATATGATTAAACACAATTAGATAATCTTAACACACAACTGGATAAGGCCTTTAAGTTAAGTGTCATTGTTAAGGATAATTAACCACCTTCATTTTTGAAAAATCTATTTTAATACAAACATATGATGGAAAATTGCCTCTTAATTCCCTGTATACATGTAGAACACATACCTGGGCAGCGTTCCAGTGGAGCGGCTGTTTTATCACAAAGATGCCCAGGATCTCAACGGCTCCGCCCACTGAGGAGCCATACAAAATAGCAGCGGAAAACAGCAGAGCCACGTTCACCATGTTCATCCTTGTGGACCTCTCTGCAGGAACACTGTTGGAGGAGTGAGGGAGGAGGGTGCTGCTCTCTTCCGGCTCACTTGATACTTGCTTTACCTTCACAAAGTCAGAAGAAATACACTGGTATAAGCTGCAGGATGGATTTAGGTACTTTACTAAGTAGGGAGTAAAGGTAAAAGAAAGATTAATACTCAAGTACAGTAGAGGACAGAGTGCAGACACCTGAAAAATATTCTTAAAGTACAGTAACAAAGTATGTGTACTCCATTACTTCTCATCGCTAAATAATAGAATGAATTGCAGAATGTAAGTGACAGTGATAAATTGTTATAAGAAGTTGGCTTTAGTTATGAGTCTAGTTTTATTGACCTGCAGCAGCACAGTGGCGTGAATGAGGCTCAGCAGGTGGAGAAGTGTGCAGACGCAGAGCAGGACGGTGCCGTGTCCAACACTAGAACTGTACAGCAGGAACACATGACCTGACAGCAGACTACCCAGCAGGCCCGCCGCTCCGTACACCAGCTCCACTCTCATCATCACCTGGGATTGACACATATTACTTGGAGAAGGAAATAAACCCGCTTGTGTGTGTGCGTGATTTTTTCTGTACTTCCACCAAATTCCAAAAACCAAAATAAATTGTCCAAAGGTGTGACTGTGAATATTGTTTGTCTACACAGTACTTGCCGTGCAGTTGGCTCAGTAGGATCAGATTGTTTCCCATTTTGGCTATCATTCTGCTTCATGTCGGAATAAATGAAATGGGCCCGAATACTCTTATGTGAAAAAGCTGTTGAAAAAAATCTGTTGAGGACCCACAGTTGCGACTTTATGACTTATTTTTTAGATAATTTTAATTATCTCAATTGCTATCCCCCAATAGTTTCTTTTTCCACAATTAGTTACAGGTCACATCACTGGTGGATATTGAAAAACATTTTGACATCATTTAGATTAATCTAATTATTTTTTTAATCACTAAAACCTGACATTTGAACAGGGGTGTGTAGACTTTTTATCCACTGATAAAATGCCTTGTTCCTGTTTTTTAATTGCTGCGTGTTGATCGTTATTTTCAAAAGTTTTTTTTTTTCCTTTATTTTAGATTGAGTGACATTGTTGGGTATCTGAATGTATCATAAAATCATCAGAAATTACTTAGTACTTGAGTATTTTCCCACTACTTCTAATTATTTGGATGGCTGTTTTATTATTATTTCGAGACATACATTATTATTCAAATGTAACAGTACGCTTATTGCTACTCTCCACACCTCTGTTCAATTAATTCAAATCACTGTATACACTATACACCCAAAGCGCTTTGTGAGAGTTCATGCTGTTTGAAAACGCCATATGATAAAGATGACTTGACTATACTGTTGGGTTAAATAGCCCATTATGAGTTAAAAAAATAGCTCAACAGGGGTTAAAAAAAAACTGTTGTTTTAATTGTTATTTAGTAAATATATTCATTTTAAGGTTATTAATTTCGTTGCATTTTAGTGTAGGCTAGGGCAACTCTACATTTCTTTTTTTAAGTCGTCAAACCTGGGAGCGATTGTCCGCGTTGGAGCCCAGCGAGGTCAACGTCATGACGCCGGGCCAGTAAGCGCAGAACCCGCCGGATATTCCAAGGAGAACCGCCGCTCCGAACATTACCTGGATGGGCAGCCTTAAAAGAACCACCTGGAGGAGGGCGACGCTCGACAGCAGGTAACCGCACAGGGGTACCACAACCGGGGCTCTCCTCCAGCCGCGGTCCCCCGCTTTGGCGAGGAGGAGAGCGGGCACGATAGGCGTCAGCTGGGCGATAAGGTTCTGAACCATGTAGAAGTCCGACATGGCTTTTTGTTGGTCGTCCTCGCCGCCGGGATTGGTGGCGTTAGCAGTGGCACACCGGTCCTTGACCACCATGAGCAGGGCGGTGTCGAACAAAGAGGTCCCCAGCTGCTCGAGCACGACGAGCGGTTCAACTCGACGGAACACCTGGAAGGTGCTTCGACACCAGCTCGACGTCGCCATACTTCATTTACTTCATGGTAAAGGCGAGTTTATAGGACTGAAGTTGTTATAATGGAGGTAAGGGAAGTAGAAGAGCTAAGAGTTTGGGAGGGAAAGTTCCACTTCCTCATCATGGTGCACGCGCGTTACTAATAATGAAGCTTCAAGTGCAATAGGTCGTCAATCATTCATCGGTATGAGCGTTGTGTGTGTGTGTGTGTGTATGTATATATATATATATATATATATATATATATATATATATATATATATATATATATATATACACACACACACATATATATATATATATATATAAAGTTTTTTTGTCCCCTTTAAAAGGAAAAAAAAATGTTTTAAACATCTCAGGATGTTGGCCACCTTTGTGGTAAAATCTGCTACATTCTTCATCAGACAATTCTAACCATGATACATGCAATATAACCAGTATTTGGTTCATTTTTTTAATTTAATGTTTTCGTATGAGCAAATTATCAGTAATTTCATGTTATCCAGTTTTTAACAATTATCTGTATTCGTAATCGGAATGCATGATTTAAACAAAAGGCCTCAAGGTGTCCTGGCACACATAAATAACCACTCAGAAAATTTTCAAGTTTTGTATTTAATGAGAAAATATTTATATGTATAATATGCGAATAACTGTGAGCCATACACGTGCTATAAAGTGGAGCACAAAATATGCACATATACGAGTGGTTAACATAAGGACAGAGGTTAATAATCTCGATCATAAAATTGCATCGTCACACACTGAAGCGACTCGGAGGGCCAAAAGCAAGCTACCAGCTTTTCAAAAGATAAATAAATCATCTCTGCATAAGGAATTCAAACAGCGAAAAAGCTGCAGTGAGGGACAGCATGCATTTGTAAAGTTTGAGACTGGGAGGCTTTCACTACAATAAACACCAGTAAAGCTTTTGTTGCTAAAAGTTTTAAAAGTCAAGCACTGAGAGCGTTTGAATAAGCCAATAAAATTACCATACAATGCAAATGATTAATTCTGGAGTGCTTTCTTTCTTTCTTAAATACGCACACTAAGTGTTTCAAATATCAAAAACAAAAACAAAACTAAATTACTGATTCAGCACTTGGTGGGCTAAACTTTGTCCTGCACCTATGTCATATTGCATTAGCATTACCTTATTTAAATATTGGTCATTTAATATATTAAAACATGTGTATAAAAGCAATAATAGGGAGTTTGTGATTATTATTATTTTTTGCTTAAGATCTCAGCACATCCTTTGTTTTCACTTCTGGTTGCTTTGACAGAACAAATAAAAATAATCATTTCTAAATATCTATCATCTTAATAAATACAATCAGGGCTTGTATGAATGTTAACTACAATTCTCACCATAGTGCTCACACTTCACCTCAGGCTGTTAAGTCGAGTGGCAGACAGGTCAGTGTCTAGCGGAAGGACACTTGGACAAGACACTCTGGCAGATCAAAATGGTGACCTTTGGTTTCAAATCATTCTCACCATCCTCTTGACATTCTCATGCTTGGGGGGGGGGAATAATCAAAGAGAGAGAGAGAAAAAAAAGAAAAAAAAAAGACCGAAGAGTAGAACATACCTTCTACTTTTCAGTTCAAGTGGTAGAAACACACACGGAAGTATAAACACTCAATTAAGATTCATTCCTTGTGCTTTTGTTTGCTATTTTGAACATGAAACTGGGTTATACATCCATCCCAGATGTTCACATCCAATTATTGTCGAGTGGGTTTCATTATTTGTTGTAGAAAAAAAAAACTAAAGTTATAGATGAATACAATTCTCTTAAATAGGCAAACTGGTTCTCTCCCAACTTTTTATAAAAAGTTTTGTTCTTTTAAACATTTGCCACGATACCATGGCCAGCTAGCAAGTATATAATAATAAGTACACTGGAATAAATGTGCATCTGTCAAATACACAATCCTACCTCAGTATAATACAACTACAAAAGACACTGTCAACAAACCAATGGGAAAGAAAATAAGTGATTTTAGACAACTGGTGTATATCCTGCAACTGTTATACAGCCTACTCATCATCCTGTTTAAACCTCACACTGATGAAATCACTAAATAATACTGAATATTGACAAACCATTTGTTGCTTGTTCTCTTTACGAATCTGGCAAGATGGAATTGGAGATGAAATCATCATATGCATCATGCATCCGAGAGACTAAGGCAGAGGAGCTCAAGAGGGAACCAAGTTTTGAAGAAAGCTGCAAAATTTTGGGAAGAAACACAATCGATGGATATGTGAAGCCTAACAAACACGCCAGACTCGAGTTGACACTTATTCAGTAGATTATTGGTGGCTGTCAAGCACACAAGACCTTCAATGACTTTCTGGCAACCTTTCAAAAGGGAATCGTAATATCGAAGCTTCCTCCTATGAATACTTAGAATCCACAACGGCACACTTGCATCTTGAATGCAAATTGTCCTTCCTTTTTTCTCACATACTCGCATCGCCTACATTCTCTGTTACACTTGCAGAATCCAAAAATAAAAAATAAAAATAAAAATTCACCAATTCATACACTTCCTTGTTGAGCTCCATTGGTCAGACCGGATGGTCATGTGATCATCAGAACACTAATAATAGTAAAATAAATACTGGTTTCTCCTGCCTGTCTTTTTTTCCCCTCCATCCTATTTTTTACTCTTCTTCTTCTTCCTCCTCCTCCCCCTCTTCTTCTCCATCCTCATTGGCATAGATACCGGCTTCCCACTTCAGTGCCATGTCACTTTTCCTCCGCGTGATGCGAGTGGCCTCCAGCACCTGTTAAAATGAATATTTGTTCAGTGCTTCCTATTTGCAGCATAATCAAACCAATACACATGCCTCTTTGATGTCACCATGCACTGTCAACCACAGAGAGAGCGCTTGGTTCACTGGAGAAATTTCCACTAACTACCACTTGGCACTAGGGGGGTGGGATCCAGCCATCCATTTTACATACTTAACCTTAACTTCGTTTATGTGCCTTTAAGCACAAATTATTCATAAAATTTAAATCAATGAATAATTTCCTGAGGTTTAGCCATTTTTATCCCAACCATATACAATTTATTGTCTTCAAAGAACATTAAATGCATGCTTTTGGAATTGAACGGCCCCAACTTTTTCCTCACATGGTTTCTCTGTGCCCTGCCATGTGATTTTAGTTTTTCAGTTTGTGTGTGTGAGTACGGGCGTGCTTTTATGGATGTTGGGACTGATTTGGCTTTTATGTTGTATCTCGGATGTTTTACTTGAAGTCGCATTTTTATGTATGAAACATGCTATGTAAATAAAATTGGATTTGATTTCAGCTGTGAGGCACATGTGCTAACCATTTGGCTACTTGGGGGTGAATCTAATACTATATATGAACTTAACTGGAATTCAACACAATTTTCACATTTCTAATTTGCAGAGATGAACCAACACTTTTTTTCCCCCACAGTAAGCCCACTTTGTACTTGACAGTGAAAACAAGACATTTGATCACTATCTCTCAAGTGTCATGCATGATTGGGTGCACCCCCTCCACACAGACACCACACATGTGCCAAGAGCAACTCACAGAAGTGCACCATTAGGAGTCCATGTTAAGATTGAGGTGAATTAAAGTTCATCTTGGTTGGGTAAATGATTCGTAATGGATTTAATTAGTTGATCGTGAACAATTTTGTCCTTGCCTATGCTAAACTAAAACTTTCTAGTACTTCATGATACTAAATGGACCATTTATAAGCCAGGTGGTTTAGTAAAAGTGTTTGTACGAACCTACCATTGCCACATTTCCTCATAAAGCACCAATTGTGCTGATACCTGATTGTATTCATTGGTTTAATCTTATTCTGTGTATTCAGTGGGTGAGGTGAGGTGGGTAAAAGGTTTTTCCAAATCCTTGTACAAACACATGCATCAGCAACACCACAGTGGAATGATAACAGTGAGACCACACACAGACCTGGGACACATTTCCCTTTTTTAGAATGACTTCACAGCAAGAAAATTTCATGTCGAGGAGGCTGAATGAAGGAATCATAAATTAATAGTAGAAATACTGATTTGTGGCTAGTGTAATGGAATAAAAGCAAAAAAAACAAAAAAAAACGTCATATGTGTGATATGACATTCTACTAAATTATCTTCACCCAAATAACTGCAAATACACTTTAGATGATATAAACACAGTTGAGTTTGTCCCAGGTCTGCGAGCAAAGGTCATGTTTTTCCTGTGCATCATGTACCTCAGTGGTTACCTCATTAGCCAGCAACAAACGGGCATACTGAGCGACCAGCAGGAGAGAAGCAACAGTGCACAATCAACACACGTCGCAAATGGACAAAAATGGTGGACGATAATCTTACATACAACATGTAAAAAATGGGACATCAACAGTTTTATTAAAAACACAGCCCAAAAATCCCCAATGCCTGCTACTTTTACTTTTCATTTCCTGCTTCAAGGACACATGCTGACTCGAAATGAAAGTGAAGCCACTGTAGGAACAAGTCCAACATGGTGCAGAGCGTAAATAGTATTTTACTTAATGCCTAATACACCCTGATGTTTCTTAACATACAGTATTTTGAAGACCAAACATAACTCTGGGAACTTATATATATATATATATTAGGGGTGTTAAAAAAAAAAATCGATTCGGCGATATATCGCGATACTACATCGCGCGATTCTCGAATCGATTCAATAATCGGCAGAATCGCTTTTTTTTTTTTTTTTTTTTTTTAGGATTCACACCTTGAGCATGGAAGAATGTTATATGAACGGCACATTAAGCCTTAATATTTTTATTTTAATGCTGTGCAAATGTGAAACAGATTGCAAAAAGTTTGTGTACAGTGGCTCACGGTTATAAGCCTCAAGTTTTAGATAAATATATTCATACAAATCTTAAAGTGTACATGTACAAATTTACTGATAGTATTTTCTAAATTTGAATGGAAAAAAAATCGCAACAATCGACTTATAAATTCGTATCGGGATTAATCGGTATCGAATCGTGACCATTCGTATCGGGATTAATCGGTATCGAATCGAATCGTGACCTGTGAATCGTGATACGAATCGAATCGTCAGGTACTAGGCAATTCACACCCCTAATATATATATATATATATATATATATATATATATATATATTTTTTTTTTTTACAGTTAACTGCGAATATTAACTTCCTACATGAAGACAAGTATCTCTTTATGTGTGCCTGACTTCGCATGTGCATGTGAATGAATACATGTTATGAATACTTACACTGTTGTCCTCCATTTTCTCCCTCCTCTTCACCTTGTGTGTTTCATAGTCTTCCATGAGGGTCTGCATGAAGTTTTTGGGCCGCGATCCTAAAGAGTCCTCACTGCCGGCGTCAGAAAGGGCTCCTTCTGACGGCGAGGGTGAGACAGGTGGAGCAGGTCGAACCTTTTCGATCTTTCCTACGGCGCAAAAATTTAAGTGGTTACAATACGTGGAGAAAATGCAGAGCACACAGAGCTCATATTTGAAAAATAATTTGGAATAGATCTATTTATTTTGATTAATACTGCATGTGTTTGTGGAATATGGGTTTATCAGGAAAATTCACCCGTTTTTATACATCTCAGAGTCAAGGGGCGGCCATTTTGTCAACTGCTGTCAACTGAGAATGACATGACATATAATCAGGTGAGTCATGATCGGTCGTTACCTTAGCCCTGAGAAACGTATGTGATTTTAAGTCGACAGCAAGTGTCAAAATGGCCGCCCTCTGAGATGGATACAATTGAGAGGAATTCACTCCATATTCAACAATAAGCTATTAATCAGAATTTAACCAATGAGAGAAAATTCTTTGTAAATAGAGTATTAATTGCTCCTTTTGAACAAACAAACATTTTTTTTTTTTTAAATCAACTTCCACATATGACTTTTGATTTGTGTCATATTTGATACATCCGGTCACAATGTTTAAAATTCATACATTTATAATTGTCAAAAATCTAAAGATAAACAGCCATATCAAACATACGAGTATTTCCAAAAATCAGAAAGAACATTTCCCACTATTAATAAGTATAGGTGTCTCTCCTTTCTCAATTGGGGGCGAGCTTGCAAGGTCGCTGGAAAAGCCATCAGCTGGGTGGTACTGCCCTCTAGTTGATTATCAGTGCAATGCACATGTCAGCTCATATATAGCAGGGTTTTAATGGGGAAAAAATATATTCGTGAAGGATATAAATGAATTGTGTTTAATATGAATTTAGAGTATTGGGGGCACATACTTGTAAAGATAATTTTTGGGTTCAAGTCACCTATACGACTCTACAAACCCTGTATGATTTTTTATAAACGTACATACTAGCATTAACAATGATGTGAATTCCATGTGTGTTAGGCAACCATCTTGTACCGGGTCTCACAGAGGAAGTGCGTTAACTAACCTGGCGCTGTCCTCGATGTCAGCGTGAGTCTCGTTGGCAGGCTGTTGCTCTTCAACTTGTCTGCCGGGGATATGGTGGTTTTCCGCACCCCTGTCCTCGCAGGAACTTGACTGCTGCTGGAAGGATTCCCTATACGGGGAATAACAGCAGGTTGCGCTTCTCTCTGTTTCTTCAATTCTTCTTCTCTCTGCTGAGCCGCTCGGATCTCCTCCTCAATCATGGACAAGGTGCGCTGTTTCTTGGAGCGAAGGCGGAACGGTCCGCTTGCCACTTCCACCTCGGGGCCTTTTGTTGCGGCCGCTGTGCTGCGCAGTTCAGCCGCTTCGGAATACTTACTGAAGTAGCTGAACTCTGATTTTTCAGGGCTTGGCGGGGAAGGCGGACGGCAGACTACAGCTGGCCTGGGTACGTTCGCCGTGTTCACAGGGCAAGGAGCCGGAGCAGCGACAGCAGCTGAGGAAGCAAGCGCTCTGGTGTATGAGGACTGGATTTTGATCCTGGGACCTCCCACTTTGGGTCTCTGTGGGGGAGAGATAGGCTGAGAAGAAGGTGGAGATGATTGTGATGACTGGGTTGGACTGGGTGAGGATGATGACTGTTGCTGCTGGAGAACATCTTGTGGGTTTGTAGACTTCTCTTGGAAAGCAACCTGCAACTCTGGCAGCCCATCCGGCTGCAGGGAAGGGTCAGATGTTGCAGCGCTGGGGGACACGGGCGACTGCAGACGGTCAGCTTCCCCAAAAGACAGAGGGGAGGAAGATACTGGCACAGGACTACTTGTTGAAGCAGAGGATGGAGACACAGGGCTGCTCAATTCTGAGGAATCTACGTTCGGGAGAGATGACCGCCAGTCGTCTCCGTTTGTGGAGAGGGCGTTTTGGATGACGTTTTGGACGAGGACTTCGGCTTGGTACTCCAGCTCATCCTCTGCTGCATTGCCGGTGGTTCGTCCGTTGACTGGGGTGGTGGGCTGAGGAGTAGATGGTGACACTGGGGTAAGTGGTAATGAGGCCCCGCTGTCTGAAACGCTATCCAAGCTAAACATCGTTGTGTCCTGAGAGCGGACTGACAACTCGTCCAATCCTGAGTCTGACTCCTCTGGGTGAAAACCTTGGGGAAACTGACTATTCCCTTCCTCTTCATCACTTACATTTGTCATTACAGCGCGAACACTGGTAAATTCTCCTGCAATGCCTTCATCAGACCAGGTCACATGACACTCTCCGGTTTCTGGGACAATGTTGCCGCTCCCATGGTGGCCCCGGGGTATGGACTTAGAGAAGGGTCTGGCGGAGTAGATGTGAGGAGCGATGGAATTCTTGACCACTTCCGGTTGCAGGAATTGCTTCCTGGCAGATGAGAAGTCAATCTGTTTTTCCACGATGTCTTCCTTCCTGATTAACTCTGGGTCAAAGGTAACGAGCGTGGGAGGTCCAGTAACTTGGGGCTGCCATTAGAGATGAGAAGACAACAAGTCAGAAAAGCAATCATTATTGAATTAACTCAATAAGTGCAAGCTCAGCTAAAATGGATCTTTGACGTCTATAGCCGTCAATGGCAATGAATGAGTTAAATATGAAAGGTCAACAAATATTAAACATGAGACATGAATCAAGCCCTTACCACATATATTATCAGCAACCCTACTCACATTCATTATTTTACAGATGGAAATTGCATACAATATGATGCTCACTGCTCGTGTGTACAGTATGCTACCTGTGTATATGCATAAGTTGAATTCTGCTTCTGCGTTTTTCTCTCTTGGTATTTTCGGAGTGACTCGAGCTGTTCGGGGTCCAGCTGCTCTTCCAAGGGAACCTTAAACGCATGAAGAAATCACTTTAGGATCCTATCAATGAGTATTTCAATAATTCAAAATAAACATGTAACAGTTAACAACCTCTTGTGGGGGGTTCCACCAACGTTGAGCAATACCAGGGTTTTTCTTCACTGCCTGGTCTCGGATCAGCTCCTGACGCTCACGCTCCAACTCCTGGACCTGTTTTGATTGGCAATCCTTGAATGCTTGATGAAACAATGATCACAAGTGACGTACGCTCATAAAGCCTTTTTTACCATCAGAATAAAAAAAAACTCAGAATAAATAATAACAAAAAAATTTTTTTTTATAGCTGATCACATGAGCCAATTACCTCGTCTGGATTTCGTCGTCTTGTCACTCTGACGTGCTGCTCTTCTCCTGGGGTGAAAAGTTTTGCCGGCCTTCTGTCCTCCTGAAAAGCTCTCAGCTCAAACTTTGCACTGCTGTGGCTCGGTTCCTCCGTCGCCACATGCCCGTTGGTTTTGACAATGGATTCATCCTGATGTAGAAAGGTGGTTTGTCTTTGCCCCTCCACAATGATTGGCTGGTGATAAGCAGGAGAGGAATTGGACACGCACACAGATGAAAACTTTCCATCAATGCTGATGGGTTTGGTGTACGCAGATGGGGAGGTGTTTCCATTAGTGGGTGTTTCTGAAGCCGCATCCAGCACCTGATCCAGGTAGCGGATCTCCTAAGAACAGATGAGATCATAAAATTATTTTTCTCAATGAGCTGCCCTACTATGTGTTTGACTCTAGTTTTGAAGCTGAACCAAAATGTGTATGGCACATTCTAAACCAGTCAAATTTGTGGAAATGTTATCTTGTGTTACAGTGTTTGATGAGTCCCACAGAATCAGTCTCAATCTGTGAAAGACATTAATGGTGAAGCTATGAAGGAGTTTGGAAGGTACAATGTGACAAAGTAGAAGCTACTCAATGTTTTCTTTGAGTAGAAAACTGCCCTAAAGAATTAATACTCAGCTTCAGTTGGCAAAGGAACAGCAAACAGTCAAGCATAAGTCAGAGAGGAAAGAGAACAACATTTACTGGGACCAGGTGGAATATTTAAACAATGAGGTAAAAGCTGGAAGTAAAAAGAAAAACAAGCATGGCTGCCTAAAAAAATGACAGGAAACAGGGAGCCTTATGAAACAGTGTCATAGGATCCCGAAAGGAGACAACAAAAATGCCTCAACATCAGAGAAAACAGATACAAACAGACTGCAGGTTTTTAGTGGAATGCAGCAAAGTTTTTGAGGACACACATCTGGTTTTCAAGGAGAAATGATTGTGGGGTTGCATTAAAAAAAAAAGTCACAGAAATGTGGCAAGACGAGAGCCAGATGGCTCCACTTGAGTGATGGGGGGTGGGGAAGAAAACAGTGATTACAAAAAAAAATTGGAAAAAGTTTGGGATAAAGTAAATTTAGTTAGATTGCATTTTACATTTCTTTGCTATGCCAAGTATCCTTAAGTCCTTTGAAAGGCAATTCATGAGAGAGAGAGAGAGAGAGAGAGAGAGAGAGAGAGAGAGAGAGAGAGAGAGCTGAGCCAGTCCATGAATAGCGAAAATGCATGTTTAATTCAGCCAAAAAAAATATTGTTTTGTTTTTCTTTTCTTTTCTTCAAAATACACTGATGAACGTTAATATACATTTTCCATGAAAAATGGGGGGAAAGGGGAAAAAAAATATCACAAAACCAAAATAAAAATCTCTTAAAAATATTATAAAAATGAAAACAAATCTGTGAATAAGCGAATCCGCGAGGGTTGACTATAGATCAAAGACTGATTAAAGTCTAAGGATTTGGCACGACAGATACCAGAATCCCTCTCAATCATCTACAAGTTGCCATGGCGATGCCAGCGGAACTGAGAAAGTATGACTTCACAAAGGTTTGCAATGTCATTTGTTTGACGACATCGCAGCTCTGTCTGTGTTTGACATACTGTACTGTAAGACTTGACAATAATTCAATTCAACATTTTCATGTGAACGCATGAGAAAATGTTGTCACGAGTGAGGGAATTGGCCTGTGGCAGGTATAACTCGGCCAAGCAGAAGCTCTTCAGTGTTTCTGATGAGGAAGGAAAGAAGTCGAAGTCGCTGGAGGATCAAGTGAAAGACCTGAAAGCTCAGCTCAAACGGGCAAAGGAAAAGATCAGCTGCCAAGGACAAAAATTAGTCGACTTGTCTGCCAAGCTGAGGTCGGAGGGGAAGGAGAACAAAATTCTCTGGGACCAGGTGGAATACTTGTCCAATGAGGTCCAAACGGAGAGTAAAAAGAAAGACATAGAGGCCAATAAGACCGGAATACCCGATGAAACAGGATACAGCAGCTTTTGGGAAAAGCGTATGAGGACCAAGATTGTCAGGGAGAACGATGGCGGATTCTCGCTCCATGGTGAAACACCGCGGCAAGTAAACAGTCCGTTTCAAAAAGGTTGCAGGTTTATGGCCAAGAGCAGCAAAACACTTGCCGTGGAACTAAGTGATTCCTTTTCCTCGGGTCATACATTATCTGACAACACAAGCGTATCACTGTCTGATGCCAGGAATGAAAAGAATGACAGACATACCTTATCAGAGGACACGTATGATCTGGCTTTCAATGAGACTATGTGGGGGAACCTAAAGAAGGAATCCATAGAAATGCGACAGGATAACAATCAAATAGTTCCCGTTGAGTGACCTTTTAAAACCTGGGAAAGGAGCTTGGTGATAAAGGATAAGGAAGTTGAGAATGAAACGTCAAATCGTGATAGGAAGATTGATGAATCGATTTTCGATGAAAAGTAGTCATATTTTTGTAAATACATATGATGAAATAGCTGTTAAGCTTAATGTGATTCTTCCTTTGAAAGAGTTGCAAAAATATGAGATTCAGCAGGATGTGAAAAAAATGTTACGTTTTTGAAGTAACATTTGTACACATTGCAAAAACTCATGTATGTAAATGCTACATTTTTAAATGTAATGCACTGTCGTGTTTGTTTCTTAAAGAAGTTAAAGTTACACATTGCATTCACACTATTCATTACCTCACAGGGATTGCTGCAATATAACATTTTGTATTCAGATGTATACTGGCTGTAAAAAGTTTACACACCCCTGCCAAAATGGAGACAAATAAAAATCATAAACCCTTTCCGAACTTCTTTTTCACCATTTGCGTGTTCGCAAGTGACTTAAGTTGCAAGTTGTGGTGACAGTGGACAAGATAGTAGTCCATTGCTGGAGCTCTCCATGCAAGCCGGTGAGTCGTCTTGTTCGCCGACCCGCTCACTCGACCAATGAAATGAGTCCAACCCAAGACGTGCTTAGGACCGCCCCCTCATTTTAATCATATTTTGTGCTGACAGGGCATCTGCAGCATGAAATAAATGTGAGAGCAGAAGATTTTTATTTACTGATTGATATTCAATTCAATTTCTCTATTTATTTTTGTATTTATTTCCACATTTGTTTTTATATTTATTTTTTTTAATCTCGGTTTTTCGTTTTTGTATTTATTTTTACTTGTATTGTTTTATTTCCATTTATATGCATTTTTTATGTATTTAATTGTTTAATTATAATTTTATATATGTTTTTATTTTCACTTTGAATCATTTATTGTATTCCTTTATTTATTTTTAATTTTGACAGGTCATCTGCAGCATGAAATAAATGTGAGAGCTGAACATTTTTATTTACTGATTGATATTCAATTCTATTTCTATATTTATTTTTGTATTTACTTCCATATTTG
Organism: Festucalex cinctus; assembly: GCF_051991245.1. Classification (NCBI taxonomy): domain Eukaryota; kingdom Metazoa; phylum Chordata; class Actinopteri; order Syngnathiformes; family Syngnathidae; genus Festucalex; species Festucalex cinctus. The sequence continues at coordinate 16,229,997 of NC_135425.1, forward strand.
TTTTTATATTTGTTGTTATTTTTTAATCTCGTTTTGTCATTTTTGTATTTATTTTTACAAGTATTTTTTTATTTCCATTTATATGCATTTTTTATATATATTTTTTTACTTTTTATTATAATTTTTCTATCTGTTTTTATTTTCACTTTTAATCATTTATTTTATTCATTTATTTCTTTTTAATTTTGGCAGTTTTGTTCCTCCATTAAAAAAAAAAAAAAAAAAAAAAGGGGTGGGGAGTAGATAACAATCAACAACTGAGAATGTGGTTGCACAATTAATCACCCCCTCTTATAAATGGACGTGGCTGTGTTAAGAATTAACGTACCACATTCAAACTCAGCTAAATGGGAGTCAGCACATTCAGCTGCCATTTAAAGTGCCTCTGATTGACTTCAAAATTGAGCTGTTTAGTAGATCAGGTCAGGTCAGGGAAAGAGTAGAAAAGATAGATGATAGATCAACATCAGAAGGAGATCAACTTCGAGGGTACTAAAAAAATTTTTGTTTCATTTTTTTGCATACCTGCTCTACATCACTGTCGGATGTCTCCGCCTTCAGCTCGACTGCACTCTGGCCTTGCACACTCGATCTATTGAGGCATCCATGTTGGGTCTGCTGACTCTCCACCTCCATGATTAGCGGTCCGTCAGTGATGATGCTGACTGATTCCTGGAAACTGACACTCTTCAAGGCTCGCTCCTTAGGTACGGTGCCACTGACATCCTCGGGTGCCTGCCAAGATTTCTGTGAAAACGAGAGAAATAATCAAAAGCTGCGCATTGTAAATCCAATAATCCTCATAATTTAACATAATCTGTTAAATATGCAGGTTTTTGTAAAAGATCAGGATTTCGCAATAGTGTGGTCTGCATTGCAGTGATATCATACGGTAAATGCATGGAGTGTGTCCTTTTCCAGCCCAACCACTGAGTGGAGCCAACACCACATCACATTGGTTGATAAAGCCCAGACTAGCTGAAATACTGAGACTTAACTGTTAGTTTATGACAAACTTTGATGTATGCTTTAAATGAGTCCCTATATTGGATTTCTTCAACTGCCATAACTCAACTTCACATCAATTTGAGTATATGGAATACAGTATACTGTACAATATTAATTGTTATGACATGACGAAAAAAATGGCAGAATTGTGTGTAATATTCTGTTCACTTGAAAATAACAAATGGCTACTATTACTGAGAAAATCTACAAAATGAATATCATGTACAGCATTACCGGACTGTCTCAGAAGATTTGAATATTGTGATAAAGTTCTTTATTTTCTGTAATGCAATTAAAAAAACAAATATGTCCCATTCTGGATTCATTACAAATCAACTGAAATATTGCAAGCCTTTTATTGCTTTAATATTGCTGATTATGGCTTGCAGCTTAAACAAAAACTCAAATACCCTATCTCAAAATATTAGAATATCAAGAAAAAGTATACTTGTAGTAGGCTATTCAACTAATTACTTGAATTGTGTAATTAACTCGAAACACCTGCAAGTGTTTCCAAGAGAATCCAGAATGTATGACATTTTTGTTTTTTTAATTGCATTGCAGAAAATAAAGGACTTTATCACAATATTCTAATTTTCTGAGACAGTCTTGTACATGACATGCCTTGATCAACAAATATCAATTATCGTAATTAACCACACTAATGACAAACAAGTATTATATTAACTAGCATACATTTTCCCATCCTTTCTTGACAACACTAAAACAAGTACTAAGAAAAATTTTAAAATATAATTTAAAAAAGACCAATTAAAAAAAATGGTGAAATATGTTTTATTTGTTTAATTCATTTTTTCCGTTCTGTTGTATATTGATGCCATCGGTTCCAATTTAAGTCACAATTTGGTAATGTAATAAAAAAAAAAATAATAATCTAAAATCTATCTATTTATTGGTAAATCCACATGTATGGGTGTTTTTTTTTAGATTATTATTATTATTATTATTATTATTATTGTTAATTTTATTATTTATTTTGACAAACTATGGACCAATCAAAAGTGTTAAAAATGACTTGCTCTCTTTGATGATTAGGTTGAATAAGCATTAATGAAAAGTGACTTTTTTTATGTGCTTTTATCAATTTTTATTTTATTTATTTTTACCTTGCATTTGAACAATTTGCACTTTTTTTTTTTTTTATCTTGACATAAGTACTGAATAGGAGAAAGCTCTCCTATCTCGTTATACGATGTATAATGACAATAAATGACATTCTATTCTATTCTATTCTATTCTGTAAGGTTTCAAGTTGAACTTTCAACCTGATGCCAATGATGTTGTTATAACATGAAGTGACTAATTGATGAACTAATTAGGTTTTCCCTTAAGGATAAACACTCAAAAAGTACCCATTTGGTTTTGTACTCAACACATTCCAGACCTCACAGAAGCCAAGTTGTGGATCTTTTTCATTTACTACAGGTCACCAACAAAAATCTCTCTTTGCGTTCTTCTTTTACTGCCTTGTGTCCTGACACTCGATTTTTAGGATATGTTGACTTTCAGAAGAAAACCTTCTGACCTTTCCTGCGTACAGAGCTTTAACGAGCATCACCTCAGTGAATTGTGGTCACCGTTGGGTTGAAATTCACTTGTTACACTTCAAGCTTATACTCAAATTGCTTTGACATGTTCGGTCACGTCATTCGCACACATGTGATTTGTTTGTTCCCAAACTTTGGTGTAACCAAATTTCTAATGTCAAGCTTGAACTGAAAATTGAAAACTGTACATTTAAAAATATATTGTGCGATATAAGAAATTCCCTTTAAAAGGGAGGTACTGCCACAAAGGAACTGGCTTAAACCCTTTATTTCCCTTTCTGTTATTTGGCCCATGTCCGCTCTCCCGCTGAGCTCATTCTTCTCCTTCCTTCCTACTTGCTGGGATTATTAAGGAAACAGTGCAGTCACATGGTGGATTATAAACGCTGCCTTCACACAAAAACATTTCTCTATCATACAGTACACTTCACAGCAATCTCCTTTAAGTTTCTTCTTCTTCTCACATCTTTTGAGGACAAGTGAATCCTGGAGGGCATCTTGGTGACCCATTTTGCTCAGTCATGTGAAATTTCATACTGTCTAATGAAGTGCAACGGAATGTCAAAATATTTATTACTGAAGTCACACAGTCATTGTTGTCTAATATTGCACAGATGCAAAACTTGGAGCAGTCTGAGTGTAAACCCACACAACAAAGGAGCATTCATGTTGAAATTAGATGTAAACAGGTGCCAAACGTACGGAATGCCAATTAAACCTGGAACATCCGACAGGTATAGTGGGATTACTTTGGTCATTCCTACTTATAGTTCTATTTACAAGTTGTTGTTTTTTTTACGGCGTGTAATGGGAACAACTCTTCCTGTGTTCCCTTGGTCTGTTTTTCCTTCTCTGCTGCATAGCTTCACGGCACAGAAGTGAGGTGCAAACACACCCAAGAGTTACGCCGACACTCTGCGGGGTGCACAACACTGGAATAATGGAAACATTTCACATACAATGAGTAACTTGAGAAGTATAAAACCATGCATTGCCACGACGACGACAATTTCTCAGAAGAAAATTAAGGATATCCCGTTACAACCAATGAAAAGAATATGACGCGAATGTCTCAACCTTGCCACATAAACCCGAGCAAAAACATAATGAATGGTTGGTGGAGTATGTCGCTGTGTGCCGTTGAACAGCAGGTGTGTATCCATGTGTGCTTGCGTCTCCATGAGGTGAGCTGACATTCCAGACATTCCAAAGCTAGCTCAAAGCTCCAACACTAATGAATGTGATGAAGGACACTGTATGCTGCCTGCAAACTGAAAAGGTGTCCTTTTGCACAACCACAGGAATGCAGGAAGAAACGAATTATAAAGTCAAACATATACACTTTCATTGCTAACTGTTGGATACAAACGTAAGTTTAAAAAAAAAAAATGAAATATGAATAACGTGAATTTCTGTGATGAGGCTAAAGTGTTCAAAGCTCTGCTTCATAGCTGGCGTTGTATTGACCTTCTTTACCAAATAAAGGTGGGATTGAACAACAGCGCCTCTGCTGTTTGTCACCAAGTAGCGCACTCTATTTTCCCTCAAATGCTTCATGACACATTCAGCGAAACAATCAATTCAATCTACTGACCACATTTTTTCCCGATAAGCTCACTCATTGAGTATTATGTCTACACATAAAGTAAACATGTTGGCAAAAAATAATAATAAATATAACTAAATAAGTAAAATATAAATAAAAAATAAAATATAAATATTAAATTACAAATATTCAAGTACTACGATGGTACAGATAAATTAGCAAGCCATTTTCTAAATTTCATTTAGGAGGTTATAGCCTACTTACTTACACATTATAAGTAAGAAAGTAATTTATAATACGGTAATTTATAATTCATAATAGTGTTTGAAAGTTTTTAAAAAGTAGCCTAAAATATCAACACAATAAAAAATGAATAAATTATAAACATGGCAAATGCAAAACTAAAGAAGAACTTTACATATGGTTTAGATAAAAGCTAAGCAGAGGATGTTTTGGAGGAACACTAAGGGTCACAAATAAGTGGAAAGGATTCACAAGTCAAAGACACACAACCGTGTGTGTGTGTGGCTATGTGAGTCAGCTGTTGCTGTCTAAATACTGGTTCTCTCCCTGGCTGTCAATCCCAAACACATCTGGAAACTCTTATGCTCCTACTGTGACGCACACAAGTCGCAATCGCAAACATGCACATCAAGGCCTTTTTTTTTCCTTTTTTTTTCTCATCCACGCGGCACATCATGCTTGAGACTGGGTGCAGTCATTTTCAGGGATTTAATGCAGGACACAGAACAAGCCCTGACTGAAAGTGTACAGGAAGAATACATAATCTTATTTTAATTTCCTGTAAACATAACAGTGTCAAAATGAAAGTCTGAAATTATTTCATGTAAATTGTGCTTGTTTTGGTGCTCCTGCAACATTTTTCTCCATCTCATTTCAAAATTGCATTGTGGGTGTGTCTTGTGATGTCACTTCCTCTTTTTGATACATCATTCCAGTTAATCACTCAATGTTAATGTAATAACATATCCATATTTTGTGTCTAATGAATAAAATCCATATTTGCCACATCTACTGCACAGTTTGAATATTAAATATGTTAATATGGCTGTACCCACCTGCTGTTTCCACAAGCCTCAATAGCGCATCTGTCTCTGCGACTCTTAATCCATTAATTTCCAAAAGCAAGCATCAGTTTTCAGAGTTCCTTCTAGTTTCAATAACGACTAATCCTTCTCAGCTCTGCTCGCTCCAGTCTCGTTTCATTCCTGCTCCAGATTGTAGGAGTGTCGGACTTTTCCCTGGCCAAGCCTTTTCCTCTTCTCCTTCCCCTCCTTTTCCTCCCCTCCCATCTCTTTTCCTCTCCTCCACAAAGCCTCTCCTCTCTCAGCAGCATTCCTGCCGGCCGTTCGCTAGGCTGTGATGTCATAGCGCACAGGCGTGCGCATATGTGCGTGCGTGCACGCTCACCTCTCCAGATGCCCTCACGCACAAAGATGCCTTCTGTGCAGACGGGCCGGCAAACACCCATCCTCCCTATTGCTGCCCACTCCTCCCTTCCTGTCTGAAAGTAAGCCCCTCCTACTTTCTACTGATGAACAGATGATGAGTGAAAGAAGGTGGAGGGAGATGATAAGAGGGTCATGGTATTTGATTCTGTCATCATTTTAGGGCTGTTGACTAAGATTTAGAGGGATGCTTCATGTTTCCTGTATGCAGCTTTTATTAAAAGTAATGAAACACACCCTTGGTGCCTCATCCCTCTATTAAAACTTCTAAACTTTCATTTAGGTTTTAAGGAAGGACGGGACTCATATGGGAAAATATTTCATAATAAGAGCTGTGGCTGTATATGAGATGGCTACAGAGGGACTTCCACCTTGACAAGAATCATCCATCCATCCATTTCCTTAACCGCTTGCTCCTCACAAGGGTCGCAGGGGGTGCTGGAGCCTATCCCAGATGGCTTCAGGCAGTAGGCGGGGTACACCCTGAACTGGTTGCCAGCCAATCGCAGTGAAAATTAAGAATCAACTACTTGTAATTAGAAATAGACCGATTTTTTTTTTCTTCAGGGCCGATACTGATTATCAGTAGCAAAGAAGGCCAAATAACTGATGTTTGGAGCCAATATTCATTTCCAGTAAAAGGGACACAAATATTGGCGTCGAAAAGTATACAAAAAAAAAAAAAAAAAAAGTCTTTAAAAAATTTCAGTTTTGCATTTTTTTTTTTTTAAATCTGAGAAAATAAATAGTTTTTTTTCTTTTTTTTTTTTTTTTAAATTAAAAAAAGTTCATTGAGCTCCCAGGGTCACAGTAAATACTGTGGCTGCTCCAGATAGTTTCTACAGCAAATATACAAAAAAAAAAAAAAAGTTTAAATAGGGCCGACTCAGCAATTCATCAAAATGGCCAAATTATTGATGTCGATTATCGGCCATTGGTCTATCCCTACTTGTTCATATCTGTTAAACGTAATATGAGTCATATTTTGAGTTCATGTGTGTTTGACTGTTTGTGTTGTTGTGTGTGTTTGGTAACAGGATCACATCACAGGAAACTAGAGACAGAGTAATGGCTCACTTTCTCTGCTGCTTACAAGCACTAGCTCAACATGGAAAAACTTTCCTTGAATGTACAAAAACAATTACCAATATTGTGAGCCTTATACACCTAATACAATGCTATACGTGAGCCACAAATATTAAAATAAGTTTCCACCAAGCAGCACAATTCCGAATTGAAGTAATGAATCATCAGCCTTGATTTTCCACAACAATATGTATTGGCTGGGAAGCAATAAATAACGCTGCGGCAGTTATGTACAATAATTGTGAACTCAAAACAGCAATGAATTTAATAGACACAACATGCAGCAACATTCATAAACATTATTTTTAAAGCCTCTTCTTTGTTAACCAACCAAAACAGCAGATGCATTATTAAATATGAAAAAAATATACCTCGGGCTAGGACTGTGCATTTAATCGATATTCAATTACAATTTCAATTATTACACTCCACAATTACAAAATCAGCATAATCATTAAAAAAAGAAAAGAAAAATTAATACTAATTTTGAGTTGTTTAAATTTACATATTAGCACCTTTTTAATTTTAAAACAACTAATTTAATAAATTTTGTGTGGTCCAAAAGTAACTTGAATAATTATAGTGTTTGAAAGAATTTTATTTGTCTTAATATTTTTTCTGTTTCAACATGTTCTTGCTTCCTACCAATAAAATACATGATCATCCTAATCGTGATTTCAGTTATTATCAAAATAATCGTGATTAATATTTTCTTCATAATCGAGCAGCCCTACCACGGGCTGAAGCTGGAATTATCTCCGTTAAAAACACAGCACAGCTCTTACTAATCGTTTTTAGGCTACAGGCTGACTACAATTCCTTTGATGGCGATAGAGCAAAATAATGGGAAAAAATAATGAGGAGGTTCATTCATTCATTCATGGTTGTCAGCCCTGCAAAAGCTAAGGCATTGTTTTATGAATGACAAACACTCCCCTTCCTTGCCAACTATGCGTTCAATTCTCTTAAAAAAAAAAAAAAAAAATAGTCCTAATCCTTCCTCTCCCGTGCCTTTGAAGTGCACATTTTCTCAGTTAGCTAAAAATAACCTAGTAGTCAGAAAATGGAACATTAACCTAATTATTGTATCTTCAATAAAGGCTTTGAGTTCCATCCATGGATAAGATGTTAAACACACCGCTGATGGTCAGTGGATTTCAAATGAGACGAGTAAATGCAAATGACGGCAGACATACAGTAAAAGAAGGCAACAGGAGCACATGTGATGTTTTATTCATGTGCGTGTTTGTGCAACTGGGTCAGTGCAAACGGGTCAATACAGAGCAGCGCCCTAAGCAGTCTTGTGTCATGGAAGTTGGTCACGACTGATCGGAAACACCAACTGATACGTTTAACATGACAGCAACTGCAAGATTTTTCTTCAATACGTGAGAATTTGACTTCTCATCTCTCTCTAGAAGTCAAAATCTTCAAACATTATACGAACAATAAAAGGCAATCACACATCAAGTCTTTGAATAGGGCCTTAGAAAAAAAATGAACTTTTGTTGCATGACGAGGACAATAAAAGCTATTCAAGGTTTCGCACTGATTGGTTACAAGCCTATCCCAGATCACATATATTCTAAACAGGAAAACTGTGCTAACTTGTATCCACGGATATGACCCCCCTTAACATAGGAAATGCACCAGAAACAAAAGGCCACCTGCACTTACACCACAACATATGCCAACAAAAGCGCTGTCAGGCTCCACTTTATCAGCACACCCCAAAATAAACCACAAGGAAGCCTTGAAAAAATGTTATAGAAGCACAGCGTCCAAAAATACTCATGTTCACATTCACCCAGGAGAACAGACGACTGGGAAATTAAACAGTTGGTGATACCAAATATTAAACAAGCTGTTTGATGAAACATTCCAGTGGCATCCCACACAGACCTCAGGGGAGTATTCATATACAATAAGGGGAACCGGTGTCTATTGTCTGACCGAGTGCCATGCATATTGCAGCCCTCCAAAAGAATAACAACAAATGCAATTTCAGCTAGCTACTGCCAGAGGCTCCAAGACCAGACCGCAAATAAGTTTTAAGTTGGATTTTCGAGCTGTGTGACACAGGAAAGCACCACATTTCTGAACTCTTGGCTCACTGTTTGTGTGTATTCCAGACACCCCCCCAGAAGACCCTCTTGGTGAACCGACAACAAAGGGTCTAAAACGCAGGCATGGAGTGAGACTCTCCAGGCTGAATACTAATGCTGCACTTGAACACTCTAAAGCGACGGAGGGCTCTTTTAGAGCAGAGAGGTCTCGAGTCACACAGTGTGACGAGATGTGTACATTGGCTCTGCAAGCGCTGGACAGAGATCCAGACCAGAGTAAAGACCCGCCCACTGAACACAAGTGCAGGAATAACTGGGACAAGGCACAGTCGAGGATCACATCGAACAGCCGTATAATATTAATTATGTCTTGGACCAAGCACAAGTGTTGCCTGTTAAGCATTTTGCAGCTGGAGACCAGATCTCAGAAATAATCATTTATGCTGGGAACTAACTTTGCTATGCTGCACAGTCACACTATGTAGTGTGTTTCTTATTTATAATGTTGATTCATCTCAAATATTTCAGGAATGATAGCAAAATGAGGGGTTCTAACCTTCCTTAATAGGCAATATTTTAGTAAGTATATTGGCCACCGATCATAGAAGCTAAATATTAATAGTACTAACATAAAATCCCATGATTAACTCACGTGTGTAATACGCCCCACCAAAATCACCCTTAAAAGCAGTGTTTTTCCCCTCTGTACTTGTGTATAATGCAGTCCCCCGATTCACGGGTATCCTTTATTATCAGAGTGAATAATATGAATGAGTAAAGATTTAAAACATGACAATAAAGTGTAAATACTTTTAAACTAAAAAAAACAATGCTTGTTGACTATCCCTATGATTAAAGATGCCATTGCCCCCTGTGGTCAAAAAATGCAACTGCACACTCCCTTTTTCACTACACATTGCACACATCCACAGAAAGAGGGTGAGAAATTTGAATCCAAATCCAATATGAAAACTACTGGCCAGAGGCTTGGAGGAATACCCACTGTGAACAGCTAAGGTATTAATCAATTAATTAAAAGGTTTCAGTCATAAATGGACAAATAATAAGGCTTCTGTAAATATATTTTGGGGCAAATTGTTACATAGAGCAGCTTTAAGGTCTTTCAAAGTAGTTTTAAAACCATGTTTTAGAAAATCTTGCTCTTGCACTTTATGCTATTTTAGTAATTTTAGCATTTTTTAATTCTTTACTTTACTTTTAACTCTAAATGTGATTTTAATTACAGTATGTGACGCATATTGAGTTACGTTTTTTATGAAATGCGCTGAAAATGAGTGATTCCATGTATTATTATTATTTTTATTTTTATTTTTTTTCCAAACCCTGGGTACTGCTGAGATTCTGCTAAAAGTCTAAATAAAGTGAAACATTTACGTGTATTATTAAGACTCCTGTGTAATACCCCCACCTGGATTTGGAATCATTTATCACAGTGACCAGCAGTTAGCATCACTGCTTCTTCTTTATTTCATTGAATGAGCAAGGTGAACAGACATCCACTCTAACCCAACCGCCAATGTTGATTCTACTGGTAGCATCATTAAACTCTCATTAGCTGCTTGACATCAGCCCAGTCTTAAATGAACTACTTGAGGCAGAGCGCTGCAAGATTAGATTAGTGACGACAGGATAGCGGCTATGTTTAGACAGCTTAATGCACCTTCCAAAACACACCACAGCACAGGCTACTCTTATCACCGCTGCAAGGTGGTGAATGCACACATTTCAGACACCACAGCATACAATATAGGATTTGTGTATCTTAATTTATGATGTATCCTTAGTTTTAGTGGACGTTTACGCAGAACCTACTCTGTAAAGTTTGTCCTTGTTGATGAAAAGTTTGTAGAAAGTGATGATCTTTCATTTTAGAAAGGACCTCCCAATGCTGTTTGACAGCATCTTAGTCCCAAGAAAACATGCTTAACACTCCAACTTCTTCCCAGTGCTATCTTCCTGCATGAAGTCACTGTGCTGTGGTGTACCCTGAGAGCAGCATTGTGCTAATCACCTGTCTATTTCAGGAAACCAGCTCATAAGCCTGCAAAATTTAGATAGAGGAAGGAGGCTTCACACAGGAACAAAACAGTTTGCGAGCCAACATGTCTGAGCCGCAGATTTACGGTATTCCTGTTTTATTTAAATAGAATATCCTTCCATCTGTCTACAGCTTTTGCAAAGACGAGTCATGGTTTGACACTTTTGAGAAAAGAAAATAAGAGATATGAAGAGATTATGATATCCTATATATGTGCTTAGATGACCACAGATGAGGTCATATTGTACTGACAACACTCTAATACTTAACCCTATGACCCTGGAGTTTGACCTATTTTAACCTCAGCCCAAGTCTAAATCCTAACCTGCAGCTAACCCATGTGGGAAACTGCCACAAAACATTACTAGTAAGAAAACAGCAGTGACAGTGACTGGTCACTTTGTACAGTGCATGTTTGAGTTAAGCTTTTATAAAAATCAAGCCTTAACCACTATTCTTAAAAAAATAAATAAATAAGTACTACAAAATTTCAGATTAGCTCATGCTAGGTAACAGAAAGAATATATTTATATTCTTCAAGTGTGATATGTTAGTAAGTTCTTGAATGCTGACTAAGCATTCCTGAAAGTATTTCACCAGCAAGAAGAGCAACCGTCAGCATTTTAAGTAAAAGCTCCCTGGCAACAGAGTTGGACATATTTTATTAGGATTTTTTTAATTTTTATTTTATACATATATTTTTTTCAAATAAAAGCTCCTATGATTTTTTTTATAATTTGAAACGTCTCATTGTAGTGACTCTCACAGTGGCCAACAAAAAAGAAGGGTGAAAGGTCAGACTCGTTACTATTTTTGAATGCAATTTGAACTGCTGAATTTAAAAATCAACATCTACAAAGATTTGTAATTATCCTCTTCCACTGTATTTTCTCTTCGGCTTGTTCACTGTTTATGTATGCTTGTGTTTGCACTTTCCTTTGTGTTCAATCAATGACTGGTGCAGCAGATCAGACCAATTGCAGGTGAATGCTTTGGACAATAGCGGGTGGTGGGTGTTGTGTAATGGTGGCCCTCACGTGTTCAGCTTGCATTGTTTGATTTCCTGCAGCCCTCGTTTTTTTTTTGTATGTTTTTTGCCTCAATTGATCATATATCGCAAAACATTGGACAAAATAGCATTCTGCGATGGAATTCAAACAAATGACCTTGTTACATGCTTCGTTTAGAGTCGATAAGCGTAGTAGCATAATTATGAGTTTTCTTTCTTTCTGGTTACAAGAACTTGTTTGCACTAAAGATCCTATTTATCAACTACAAACTTTCCATCACTACAAAGTAAGGGAGATTAATTTTTGAGACATCCATGTGAAGCAATTATTTTTGGACGTATTTAAAATTATATGACCATATATCAACCAAAAAATATAATGATGAGGGAGATGTTTGTAATCCATATCTCTTGGACAATGACAATTAAAAATAAGAAGAATTTAACCTGGGGAAAAATTTTCTGGGGAAAAAAAAAAAATCACTGAATTTCTGTGAGGTTGCAAATTCAGTACACGCTTGCTTTTATTAGATCTTATTGGTGAATGGGGCGTACATCTCCAATAAAAGACGATTCGATACATATCTTGATATATGGAAAGATGGTTCGATTTCAAAGTGAACTATCCGCATTGGTTTGATTCAATGGGATTACAATTTGATATGGTATGGGTTAGAGTGAATATGATGCAGGGAGTTTATTGTAGTCAATTTACATACAAATGAATAAACTCGGCAGTCCTGAAAATGAGGCATTTCCTTCAAAGATATAAATCTTCAATAAAAGTGATTTGATACATATTTTGCTATGTTTTGAAGTGCAATGAATCGATTTGGTTCAATTCAATTCAACACACTCACCTCTTTTAAATCAAAACAGATTTTCTGATTGGCTTTTGCTACATCACAGTGTGCATCACTGTTTTTGTTTTAGTTTGACAAAATAAAGACTGTGAAATTCAAACTGCATGACAGCGTGACAGATTCAACATGATGATTGTGTTGTGGTTCCTCTATTTTTCACAATGCCATGAGTTTGGAATATGACAAGAACCTGGAACAGGAACCAGCAGGGGGAAAAAAAAAAAAAAAAAAAAAAAAACATCCACGGAAATAAAACAAAAATGGACAACGTGACGATGAGTCTTTGATGAGCTACCGTACTTAAAATAGCAGCTCTTTCAAAACCAACAAAACTACAAAGAAAATAATGTTCAAGCTTCTGTTTTGCCCGAGGGGCTCTCACATGCTTTCTGGTAAGGCTTTTTTTTTTTTTCTCCTTTTCATGTTCTCAACTTGTGATCAGTTGGCAGTACTTTTGTGAACCAAACCCTTGTGAGTCGACTTGTAGTAAAAACCCAACACAAAGTGAATCAATCAGGCAACATCAATGCCGTTAAACCTGTGAATGCAATTCCTTCCTGGATGGCGACACATCAACAGTTGGGCCATTGAAAGGCCAGCGGGCTGTTAACGTCAACAACACTTGGAGCTATGTGAGGCTGAACAGACTTCCTTCTTGCATCCTCCACAACACCACCCATCTCCCCCTCCTGTTCCCAGTTCACTACTGGCGGCTACACCCTTCTCCCACCTGGACCGCCCTTTATCTCTCCTTGGAGCTTTATGTTATCGTCATCGTGTCCGCCCCTCTTATCCGTTCCCCTTCAGAACCCCGTTTCACCCCCTGACCTTCAGACCTATCGACTACACAGCTGTTGTATAACCTACAATGATGTCGGTGAGGAGCTTTCTGGGAAAAGGGAGAGGTTTGGAAGGAAGACAGCATTGATAAAATTCTTGCTCCTGTCTGTGGTATTGCACTTGCTGGTGCAGAGAGGGGTGGGAAGGGAAAGATACTTAAATTTAGACTATTCTCAACAAGCTCAATTTTTAGTGAAAACTGAACAAATAAGTATGGCATCTTGTGTATATCCACCAAATTGTACGTTCTTCTTTATAACTTATTTCTTCGTCATCTCTTTTCTTTGTGTAGTCATTTTACACTGCCCACTACTGTTCAGCCTCAGACATCACATAGATGATTTCAAAATAATCGCCTGTCATTTTTCAGATTTTTAGGAAACACAAAATTGCAAAAATTAAACCATTTGCATCAGAGGAGATGATTTAGGAAAAAAATATTTTTTGCAAAAACATGACTTCGGCGATTATAAGAGGGTGATGTTATCTAAAGTACCTTATGTTACAAACAACCATTAACATCTGTGGCCAATTTAAACGGGAAGTCAAGCCCCAAAATTTGTTTTGACAATAATACGTTCTATGCAGCCCAACTAGTCTAAATATGGTTTTTAGGTTGATATTGTGTTAGTGGAATATGAGTTAAGCGGCAAAATCCAGACGTTTTTATCCATCTCGGGGCGGCCAATTGCCACTTGCTGTCGACTGAAGATGACGTCAATGCTGCTCAGGGATCAGGCAACGACCAATCACAGTTCACCTGTTGTCTGAAGCTGTGTTGCGTGCTGAAAGGTTTGGATCCCAGAATGCAGACACAAATAAGATTTTCTCCATTTATTCACTTCGAGACGCAGTACACCCGACAGTTGAGCAATAATCAGGCTCAACAAACACAATTCTCAGACCCTTAAATAGACAATGAATCAACCTCATTGGTTGTGGCCAGACATGTGATTACCAGTAACTGACATGGAATTCCCTGATTGGCTGTTAACCCAGTAATTACAGATCCGGATATCAATTACAGTTCCGGACATCAATAAACATTATAGCATAAAAGATTCCTGACATCACAAAGTCCAAACATCATATATCCAAACTAGTTGAAACTGGATGGAGTTACATCAATACCAAAACAGACACGTAACAGGTCATGAACTCAGGCGCAGGCCATGACAAGCTGAGCTGTGATTGGTTTTTACCTGAGCCTTGAGCAACTGTGATGTCATCTTCAGTCGACAGCAAGTGGCAAAATGGCCACCCCCTGAGATGGATAAAAATGGCTGGATTTTGCTTCATAACTCATATTCCACAAATATAATATTAATCAGAATGGCATGTTTAGACTAGTGAGTTCACATATAACATATTATTGTCCAAAAATGTTTAAGGTTGACTTCCACTTTAAAACCTACCATGAGTTTTTTTGGGATGCAGGTGGAACACGGAACCCGTAGAAAATCTGTGCAGGCATGGGGAGAACGCACAAACTCCCCACAGGAAGGCCAGAGCCATATTTGAACCCAGAATCACAGAACTGGGAGGCAGACGTGCCGACCACTGAAAACTACAACTACGATACTAAAGAAGTATTTGGTGTAATAAAGTGCAAACCAATTTGATATGATGGGAACACACCAGATTGGAAACTTCCATAATCATATAACTTTTTTTTTTTTTCAAGCCATGAAATACACAAAAGAAACACGACTAGTCTTTTAACCGTATCTAGTGCGAGTTGATGAAAAGTGGGTTAAGGTCATTCTGAATGTAGGTTAAAGTGATGTGGAGGGGGGAGAACCTGTCATGTGCTCATTCATTCAATTTTCAACTGGTCATCAAAAGTGAAAATTTGACAGATTATTTTTGCTGAGGTGTACTCTAACACAGAACAAAAAAACAGAGCCAATGCTTGCTTGTTCATATTTTAATCTTCGGCTCAGATCAAAAAGGAGCACAAAGACTGAGGAAAAGACTGCAGTGAGATTCTTGTCCATTGACCTCCCACTGTTCTCATGGACTGCAGTATGCAGTGTCCTTCACACTAAAAAGCCAATCAATGTCATTGTAAGCTTCTGTGTGACACACGTTATCTTCTGTTCATAGTCTAGCACTGTTATTTTGAAGCAGTCACACTATAGTAAAGCTACAGTCCAGGTTTTGGTGGTATTCACTCAAGAGTGGAGGACAGATGTAAGAGGAAAACAATGACCGGGTTTCAGCGACAGAGACGTAACGCTTACCTACTGGCTGTGACTTCTTTCTCCTTTGTCTTGTTTTGCCTTCGCTTGCGTTGTACAACGTGGTAGGAAAAGTCTAACGTTTACTCCTTCAGCCCAGGATGTTGTGCTCCCTGTCCAGCACTAACAGCCAGTGAGTGACACGCGCCAGTTTTGAGCATTGGACTGTTCTCTGCTGCGCTCTTCTCCTGCCCTGCTCGCCCTCCCTCTGCTGCTCCACTCCCCCCCTTTCGCTCTCTCTTTCTCTCTCGGCACGCGTGCTGAATAATGCAGTTGGCGGGAGTGTGTTCGGAGCCCTTCCAGAGACAATCAGAGCGCCAGCGACCGGCCAGCACAATGGGGGCTGACCTATGACCCCGTGAGGATCAGGTTGCCTATTTAGAACTTCTTTCATTTATTCCGTTGCACAACGAATTCTGGACTGCGGTGTAGCTAGTCATTGGAGGCCCAAAGCAAACCCAGTCAGTGGGACCCAGGCTCTACTTATGCCTTTTGTACAGATTGTCCAAAGTATGGCTCGGGGACAATTTGCGGCCCACACTCTATTTTCTCGTGGTCCTCAGGTTTACATGACCAGCAACTCTGATTGGTGCGGTTGTTGAAAAAGTGATATGTGATGCAACTGACAACTACTACTAATCATAAATTAATGGTTAAACAATTAACTCATTCACTCCCAACCCTTTTCACAGAAGCAATCCCAATCACTCCTAGCTGTTTTATTGGATTTTGACTGATTTTGCAAGGACCACACAATATTGTGTTCTATTGCTATAAAAACATGCAACCTACCAAAAGAAAGATTAGAGTCTCTTCTTTCATCTATCAGTTTCCGTTTTGTAGCAATTAGCATTAGAATATAGCTAAGTTTCATCATTATTCACAAATCTAATTAGAATTGTGAGTATTTGAGCTTTTTTTTCCCCCCAACATGGCCCTGGTTGATCGCCTTTGCTCTGCTGCCATCTGCTGGCAGTTTGTGAAATAACTACCATTTCTTCAAGCGTTCTTTGCAATTGAGGCTGTATCAACATTTAAAATAGAATGTATTTATACGTTTTTGGGAGCAGATGAGTTTTAACTCAACTCAACTCAACTCAAGTTTATTTATATAGCGCTTTCAAACAGCCTGAACTGTCACAAAGCGCTTTACAGAACACACACACACACACACACACACACAAAAAGTTTTAATAAGTGTGACAGGGAGTTGAGGTGGGCACGAAATAATTTTTTCTTCCTTGGGGCTTAGCAAAAATAATAATGCCGTACAATGTATTCTATTCAAAGTAGCTGACAACCTTGAAACTACCGTATGTTGGGATTGTCATAAACCAAGAACACCGTGGTATTGGGTCTCTGAAGTGCCTGCCGACACATCAAATGTAATATTGAACAACCAGAAAAATCTTGTGTTACTACCCTAGCTCCAAAAAATGCAAGCTAGCTCCATTGTCAAATAACAGTAGCATGTAGCAAATTTAGATAATACCATATGCACACCAAGTTTCGGCCCGCACGATCTGGCAGTGAGAGCAGGAGTGCCGACTCGCACAAGCATTATTACGTCAAAGCCAAATAGTAAGCAGAGCTGCAGCGTTAGCATCACAGCTGGGTGTTAGCTAACAGTGTTATAACAGCATTAGTTTCTTAAAGTTGGCAACGTGTGAGTCATGTTATTTGGCAACACATGGGTCATATTTGTTTGAAAAGTGTAATTAAATTACTTAGTGATGAAAGTGCTGCCTCCATGAGGTCAAATACAATTCATGGACAATTGCATAATGGGGTAGAATATGGTTAAATTAGGCAGTGGTGTTTTCGGAGATGGGTGAACCTGCTTTGGTTGGAGATTCTGAGTCTTACAAAGTCTCCAATAACACCACAAAAAGTAGCTTCAAAAAATAGTCACTCAGGGGTTGGAAAAGTTGTTAAATGTAGCAACGAAGTCACAAAGTCGGAAATACTGAGCAGCCCTTGCTTTGTTGTAACGCACAAGCTGCCCCGCGTTCATTATGACAACAAAAGCTGTCCTCGGCAGTGGCCAAGCCATATGGGGTGGGGGTGAACTAATTTGCATCAGACGGACCCCATGGAAGTTCTTTTATTTATTTTGTTTATCCTTTGTGTACACTGTAAAAAAAAAACTTTTTTTTTTTTTTTTTTTTTAGCTAAAGTAGGCTAAGTATTGTATAAATCCCCCACAAATGACTTGTCAGATTTAGGAACAGGAATCTATCTTGCCTATCTAATCTAGCCCTATAAATTCTACCTGGCATCAAACAGCGGGACAAATATGTGACATAACCAAGATAAATCTGTGCAGAAAGCACGAAAACAACATACCCAGTAAAAGCAACCATCGTTGTGTATGTAAGTCTGTTGAGAATTAAATACACTTGAATGTCTTACGACTTTGTTTATCTGACTTAAAAGTAGTTTTTCACCACTAAGCAATTACTTGGAAAAACATACAAGCACAAATTTGAAAGCAGGTAATTACTGGCTAAATAATTTAACATATTTTCTACCCTGAGATGAAGCAGATAGTGCCCTAAGCGCTTAGTCAGTGCTTAACAAGTTAAACATTGCGGCTAAATGAGCAAAGTATTTCATAATCACATGCAAATGAATGCATACACTCACCATGGCAGTGTGAGGATATCTGCTCGGCATCTCGACCTGATGTCCATTTGTTGTTGTCCCGAGATCCCCATAGCCTATGATAAAAATAAAAAACAATGTACTGTATATACTAAAATGCAGGTAAATGTCCCGGTAGTTATATTAGCTGCCATGTATCTGTTTATACAGTTACGGTCACATTAACTAACTTATTGAACAAATGCAAAGCGAATATTAAAGTGGGAGCATTCCAAAATCGATCTCTGCTGAACAGTATTGTGGCACTCAGAAGTTTTGGTATAGTATTGTCAAGGTTGGAGTATCTTCTACAGAGAAAAACTGCACTTCCTTGATTGTTATTCAGAATGCACGTACACCAATTCTGAATAAGAATTCAATTAGTGAATGTTTATTCTGTTCAAGAAGTAATATTTGAAAATAACTCGATTTAAACAATCCTAATTCCATAACATTTTCTTTCATGTGCTTCCATGAAAGCAGATGTGACCTTGAGAAATACATCATTAATTGTGCTTTTTAATGTATTTTTATTTATTTATTTTTTTAAAGAGCTACATGAGCAATATTGTAGAATGGTATAAAAATAGGCAGAGTCATATGCTTTACGTTACGTAGTCATTGTCCCAAGAAAATGTGATTATTGTGTTTATTATCACACAGCCAGGGATGGAAAGTATGTGTGGCCGAGATATGGTTGTCATGGTGTCTCTAATATGATTAGTTATATCGTGCTATTATGACTTCTGTAATGCGTGTCATGTTTGTGCCAGAGCCTCACACCGCTATATACTGCATTTCCAGTTTATTCTGAAATAATAATGGAGCACGTAATAAATACAGAATATAAATTTTTCTTCCTTTTCATGTTAATGCAGTAGCTCTCTTTCTCCTATTTCTTTTCCTCATTACTTACCTGCCTTTTCATGTTTCATACGGATTACAGTAATCGTGTAAGAGGTTTCTGGTCCTTCTTTTGTGTGTGTGTACAGAATAAACTGCTAAATACTCAGTCAGGCTCCCACTACAGTGGACTCTGGTGTATTGAAACTTGTGAAATTGGTTCCAATTTGTATAGTTTCTTACTGTACATAAAAAGATGAACTGTATCATTTTTTGACCAACTGAACTCTTTTTTTTTTTTTTTGCCATTAATCACATAACTCTTAAATCTCTTACTGTATATACTACAAGAATAAACTCTATAATGATATGACTATAATGTTGTGAGAAAAGTATATAGTGTTGTGACCACAGAAGGTGCAGTGGTTAGTGGCGGTGGATATTATCAGAAGACTTATAGGGGTGCAATGAGAAGAGCTTGTGATCCTTGTGAATGTTAAATAGAGACAGATGGGAGGAACAACAAGCAAGAGACAGCAGGGGCTGAACTGGAGAAACTCAGCTTTATTTGTCCAAAGATTGTGAGAGGATACAAACGTCAGAGAAAAAGGTGGGGAGGATGTGATAGTGAGACTGAAGAACCATAGAGAGATGGAGAGAGAGAGAGAGAGAGAGAGAGAGAGAGAGAGAGAGAGAGAGAGAGAGAGAGAGAGAGAGAGAGAGAGAGAGAGAGAGAGAGAGAGAGAGAGAGAGAGAGAGAAATGTGAACAATAGTCTAGAAAATGGCTCCTTTTTTTTATTTTTTATTTTTTTTAATAAACAGTCCGTACAACCATGAGGGCAGGGAGAGGGGAAGAAAGGGCGCCCCCTAGAGAGCTAAAGTAGTACTTCACTGAGTGGCAGTGGGGCTGCAAGCTCAACAACGAGCAAACCCAGACAGGCAAACTGCTCATCAACTCAGCTCTCCATGAGCCCAAGCTATTTCTGGACATGATTATTGTATGTCCTATTGTTGGTGTAATCTCTCTGCACAGTCTCCACAGAAGACAAACAAATATGCTGTGATAGTGAAGAGGGTTGACACTAATCTAATGTGTTTGCAGCAAATAATGATGTTATCACCAGGTAGCGCAATCAAAACCAGTCAGATTAATTTCAACGTCGAGTTTGAGCTGGAGCCCATCCCAGCTGATTTTGGGTGAGAAGCGGAATACAGTACACCATGAACTGGTTGCCATAAAATCGCATGATGCTCAACCTTTTATACTACCTAAGCAATCACATTTGTAATGGTTGCCAGGATATCTAAAAACATTGGTGGTCTGCGTGGGCGCGAAATGAAACATTTGCTTAGCATGCAGTTAATAGGCAACCATGCACATCTATTGAGATGGTTAGTTAGGATCCTGCCCCTGCAAAAATGTCCTCGCATGCCTTTGGGAGTCGACGTGACACATCTGCAGAAGGAATTAGTTGTTAGGAGGAGTTCACATGAGGTTGTGATGGAACAAAACAATAGTTGGGTGTGTTTTAAATACGAGATTAATGCGAGAAGTAGAACGAACATGATATAAAAAATGTCTAATAGTGATCTCTAGTGTACTATAGATGTGAAAAATAAAGTCATTAGTGGATTGGATATAGAGCCTTCAGTATTTACATTCTTTAACTACACAGGGCGTGCTATTGGCCGGTCACTCAGCAGCAGTGGCCAATTGCACTAAATAAAGCAAGTTAGTTTAAGGCAAATTACTATTCAGGTATAACAGGATCATTGAGAGATGGGAAGAAATTTAGATTTTAGAATTTTTTGTATCATATTTTAACATTTGTTTCATTCTAAGATAATGATAACATTTATTTATTTTTGGGTGATTTATTAAAAGGTGGCCGAGTACATATGGTTACACACCTGAGCCACACAAGCACCACTTAATTCATGTATTTTGTGGATTTGATTCATTTGGATTCTTAAACTGTTTGTAAAGTACTTCCTCATATAGTGGCCATTGGCATGACTTTACTTTATTGCAGAGTACCTGCCCTCCGTTATGGTAAATAATTCTTCAGGCATTAGATTTTTATTTGTGAAGTGCATTTATATAATTCCATAATATTAATACTGAAAAAAATATTATGTATGTATTTATTTATTTATTTATTTTCTTTCAGCTTTGTTTGAATCGTTTGCTCTGGAATGATCTAAGCTGCATACCGTGGCACTATTTGAACAAGAACGTTCACCCAGACACATGACGGTATTATTAGGTCCATCTAGGCCACTATTTTTTGAGGAAATGTGCGATACAGACATTGAATGCAACATTATTGCTCTCGCATTTACATATCAGATTCATTCATTAGCCCTGAACGATGAATGAATGATTGCTGCCTTTGGAAGCTCTGCTGGCCTCCGACCAAGAAAATGAGCTGTATTGTATATAAGTATAAAAGTTATTGTGTTAAACAGGCCGCATTATTGTAGCACCCGTGTAAAAATAATAATAATAATAGCAATAATAAAAGAGCCTGGTAGGAGAGCGTCGCGAGAGCTGGCAGTGTTGTGGTGGACCTCAGAAGCACTGCATGGCAGACAACATGAATTACATTAGAAATTGACTTCCGCAATACCGGTGGTTGGCTATGGAGCCACGTTCTATACTGTTTGTCCTCGTTAGGGTTATGGTAAACTGGCACCTATGCCAGCTCACTTTGGGCAACCCATTCAGTCAACATATAGACGAAATCGTTCAAACTGAACTCACATTCACACCTATGCACAATTTAGAGTCTTGAATTAAGCTTGCATGCGTGTTTCTGCTACACTCTCTTGATTGTGATAATAAACCATAATGGTGGTTGGTAATTCATATAAATCTGTGTGTGCATTCTATAGGCTGTCACTGGTGGTGTTTCCTCAATGTGCTCGTGAATTTGTGGCATTAGATACACTGAGTCAGAAATGGCTGCACAATTCCCATTAGATGATTCATGGCTTCTTATTGGCTGCTGAGTTAGGAAGTGATTGAATGGAAGGAAATGACTTCATTGGTGGAATAGCTCAAGTTGATTTGGTTGGGTTATTTTAATGAAAACTAATTTTTTCATTGAAAGAAGCACCCAAAACTTATCTGGAATTTGTTTTACAAAACGACAACAAAAATGTTATGACAATAAAAAAGTAAACTTGTAAAAGAAAATCTACCGTAATTGTTCCGTTGTTTTGTTATGACTATTCAGGTGGAAGAATAATAGAGGCACATGAAGAAACCAAGGCAACAAGGACCCTCCCCTTCCCTGCAAAGACACACACCAACTCCACACAACTCTTTCTTTAAGTCATGTGTGTGTGTGTTTGTTTGGATGAAAGGAATTAACGGACCAAGATAGTCGGAAAAACAAAGTGATATGCAGTCATTATTTTTTTAAATGGTCTTTGTCTCCTTAAAGGGGAAGTCAAGCCAAAAATGTTCTTTAAATAAATGTGATTATTATTGTGCCTGTGGAATATGAGTTTCGCAGTAAAATCCACCCGTATTTATACATCTCAGGGGCGGCCATTTTGCCAGTGACATCACAGTTGCTCAGGTAACCACCAATCACAGCTCAGCTTCAGAAAACAGGTGAACCGTGACTTGTTGTTCCCTGAGCAACAGTGATGTCATTTTCAGTTGACAGCAAGTGTCAAAATGGCCGCCCTGAGATGGATACAAACAAGTTGATTTTGCTACTCAACTCATATTCCACAAACACAATATTAATCAGAATACCGTTTTTAGACTAGTGGGGGTGCATAGAACATATTGTAAACAAAAAAACATTTTAATCGTTAAGGTGATTGCGTGGTTCTATGGTGTGCTAGCTTGAAAACCCGGTAGCTAACTGTGAAATCTAGGCTAGCCGATTGTAGCCTAGCTTGGCGAACAAACGGATGTTTCTCCATCTATCTGTTTTTGTCTGTCATGACTGTAGCAGCAAAATAACAGATTCCAGTTCCTGCTGATTGATTTGAATTTGTCAGGTGGACAGAGATTTAAAAAAAAAAAAAAAAGCAGAAATGCACGGCTGAATGAAGGCGTAAGTGCGTGCGTGTGCGTGAGTGCGGCAGCCGCTCAAGAGTCCAAAGGAGAAGGTGCTTCAGTTAGTAACCATCCAAAGACAGAGGGGGAAAAGAAGGGTGTTGTGGGTAATAATAAAAAGGAAGCAGAAGATTCAGTCACATGACTATGCAGCACTTGCAGCGTTTCCTCTTGTCTGTACCTGTGGCAGGGGTGAGACCAGGAGGCGGGGCTTTGTTGGCGTCGGGGTTCGGCGGGGCCGAGGCGGCGCTGTCGGGCTCACGGCCGTCGGACGACAGTTCCGTGCTGACGGCCTCCGACGTGACCGGCCGTCCCGACACGAGGTCGGCCGCCGTGCCGTCGATGATGGACAGGTCGGTGACCGTCTTCTCCCTCAGGGACTTCTCGTCGTCTTCGTCGATCAGCACCACCTCGGCCTTGACGGCGCCGTCGAAGCCGAGCAGACGCCGGCTCTCGCTCGTGTCTTCCAGGTCCTGGTAGCCCAGGAACACCATGGTGACCGGGTGCTCTGCACTGGCTTGCGGCACGGAGCTCAGCTCTGGTCCCGGGTGGTCTGAAGGGCCGGGCTGCGTCACGATTGGCGCCGCGGATGGGGGCATCATGCCTAGCCGAGTCTCCCGCTGCAGCGTGACCTGGGCAGGCGGGCTCGACGGGATAGAGGGCGGGGCGCAGGATGGCGGGGACAGATCGTCCGCAGCTGTAACCAGCACCTGACCCCTGCTATCATCTCCCACTTCACCTGGTCTCGCCGCTCTCTGGACGAGCTGGTCCACCTGCGAGGAGCTCCACCCATTCTCGATTGAGGTCGTGGACACGCCCCCGGAGGACGTGAATTCGTAGACGACTTTCCTGCCGTCGTCGTAGACTTTGACGCCTCGCGAGCCCGCTTCGGAGGGGCTGACGCGGTTAGCAGACAGGATGCGCTGCTCTCCAGTTTGAGGGTCGTGCTGCACGTTGATCTCCATGGCAAACATTGCTGTTAGAAGGGGGAAGGGGGGTAATGCAGAAGGGAGTGGGGGTGTGAAGGAAGAGTGAGGAGGGTGGAGAAGGTGGAAGGAGTGAAGCGTGAAGATGGGGACACACAGTAGACAGAAAAAATCTCAAGTCAATTAGTTTTACAGTGCTTATGTAGATTATACCTGCATATGAGCCAATACAAGAAAATCTAATATTTTACTTTTACAAACATAAAAAACATTCAGGTTTAATTGACACTGTCCAGAAGCATTAATATATTTAATTGCTGTGGTTGTAGCTTTCATTGATGTATTGTATGTAGCAAGGTTATTAAAGTATATTGTAACTAACAAAATAACTAAAACTAAATGTGAAATTAACTACAATTATTGTGAGAATTTTCGTCTTTGTCAATTAGTGTCATATACAAGATTTCTGGATTAATTTTAAATGTGTTTATTTCGGTATTGTGTTTTTTTTTTCTTCTTCCTAATTGTAGGTTACCTTACTTTTTCCCACAAAATACTTAATGACCTTTTTTTTTTTCTTTTTTTTTTTTTAATTTTGCACTTGGCAATTACAGTGTTCCACGTTTATAAACAAAACCAATACTAAAACTATTACAAAACCAACTAAAATGAAGCACTTAAAGACCTTTTTTATTTTTTAATTGACAAATAGTGTTCCATATTTATAAAAAAACATACTAAAACTAATACAAACCAACTAAAACAAAGTACTTTAATAACATTTTTTATGTTGCAATTGACAAATACAGTATTCCATATTTATATAAAAAAAAACTAATACTAAAACTAATACAAAACCAACTAAAATGAAGCACTTGTACTGGATGTCATCAGGCTTGTCTAGCAAATGTCTGTTTTTTTGCCCCCCCCTCCCATATCAATCAATAAGGTTGATAAAAGTGGGGTACTACGTCGTCATTTATCTAGAAGAACATTTATGAGATCAATGGTTACTAATGTTGAGATATTGTATGTTCTAGTTTGTTCGATGGACGTCAGGGCTCCCAAATTATTCTGCATCAAATTGTGCCCTTTATGTACATTGCTTAGAGCACTGGGCACGTACGAGCCATGCGTGATTTCCCAAAATTGTTGGAAACATAGAATTGTTTCACACCAGAGCCTTGAATTGCCCCACATCTGTTATCAATCCAGGCTCATTCAGATTGCAATCTAAAATATTTAGTCAATTTGTATTATTTCTATTTCATGATGACTCAAATATTTAGTGATATTTTTCTTTGACAATTAATAGTCACCACCAGAGATATTCATATACCCCTACATATGCTTGAATTTTGCAAAGTGAAATCTATATATTATTTACAGATAAATTTTGAGAAAAAGAGGCCTTAATATACTCCTTGAAAATGCTACGTACCGAAAAGTCCGATGTTCCACCTCTCCACAATGTTATATTATGTAATACTGTAATTGATACAATTGATACAAAAAAAAAAGTAGCTCCTAGTAAACCTTTTATAAGTTTTAGCAATGACAAAAACAGTGTCACCTACTGAGCATGTAGTTCAATGTTTATGCTGTTCCAAGGTTTTATTTAGCATATGGTAATGGCAATGTCTTTTTTTTTTTTTTTTTTTTAGATTTTTGGGATGTGTGCATTCAGTTTCACCCCAACAATATATTGATGTGTGACTTTAATAAGCAGGTATACTTACCTACTAACCTGTCTGTCTTTGTATTCTGTGTGACTCTAATCCAATTTGGCCACATCCCAAACCCTTGATGCCCTTTCATCCTCCCTCACCGGACCACCTCCCTCCATCCCCCTCCCCACTTCTCTCCCTTGTCATCCTTCTCCATCCTTACCAGGTCTCGGAGCTGCCTTCTCTCCAGGCGCGGGTGCGCTGGTCCGGGTCTGCGTAGCCTGTATGAGCTGGTCGGGATCGAAATCCGCGCCCGCCGAGAGAGGAACGGACGTGCAGCCGATGGCCTCTACTGAGCGCGAGCGAGCACAAAGGGGAGGAGGGGAGGAGGGGAGGAGGGGAGGGGTGGAGGGAGGTCAGTGCGAAAGACGGTCAGTGATGTTGGTGGCAAAGAGTGACCCACACAGACCAACACAACGGGGACACAAACAAACGCAAAAAGACGAAGTAAACCATCCACTTCCTCACACACACACCGTCTCACTGTCCTTGTCTCACTTCTGTGTCCACGGCAACTGTAGCACCCCAGAGTTTCAAGTGCTTATGCAGCAAAAACATGTGAGAGTGCGTGAGCGAGAGAGTGTGTATGTCACTGCTTTGTGTGTGTATTTGTGTGTTTTTGCATGTGCCTGTGATGGGAAGAACAAAGCAGCAGGGGCTTACAGGGCTTTTTTGGAGAATAGTGGGGGGATAAAGCCAGCGACTGCAGGCTGCAGAGTCATGGCCTTGTGTGAGTGGGAGCGTCAATAGTCTTGCTGAGCATGGTGTGTGCATGTGTTTAGTACTAGTGTGCAATGTAAGTATACATGTCTGCGTGCTCTGTCCGTGGCAATCAGAGTGTGTGTTTGAAGGTTCATGGGCGCTCTCTGGCCCGAATCGCTCCTGCCTCAGCGAGATTATTATCCAAACAAACACACAGTGACACACGCACACATATTTGGAAACAGTAACTGACACCTTTGGGAAGAACAGCTATCCTATTAAAGGTGACTTTGTGTATGTCATGAGTACAGTGGAAGCTCCATTTAATGGACTAATAACATTTAAGCTGATTGTCTGTTGAATTGAAAGTTTTCTCCTTCTTCGAGGCCTATATTGTATATATAAACGCATAAACACACAGTCTATCAAGAAGCTTCAGTTGAAACTATTTGAAAAGTTTTAAAATTTATCCTAACGTGCCTTATGGACTACAGCATGCAGCTCGTCGTTTTCCCCAAGTTAACGCTTTCTTTTTTTGCCTCCGCTATAACTGGATGGCATAAAGAATGGTGTGACGACAAAAAACCCCCAAACAAACACAAAAAAAACAGTTGTACCTATATCAGTACAGCAGCGATGTGTATGTGACAAGTGTCAACGTTAACGTTAGGTAGATAAGATACGCCAATTTTGAGCTGCGCTAAGATAAAGTCCATGATTTTGACTGCCTTTGGGGATGTCGCCCCTACCAACATGGCTGCCGAGTATGCCCCTACGCCTTTTTGAAAGGTCAAATCTCCTGACCTTTATGCCACGTCTTAAACTTTGTTCAGGGTCAAGGAGACATGAAAAGGTGTTTCCTTTTTAACATGGGAAAGCACAACATTGGTTGACATGAACTTTAATACCTAACTGACATTGTTGTGTGCGATTGAGTGTTGCCAATGTAACGTCTTTAGTTTGCAGAATTCACCTGCAAAATATTTTTAACTTAATAATAAAATAAAAAAGCCAAAAGATACTAATTGTTGTTACTGTCAGGTCATCTCACTCGGATAAGATAGGAAAGAACATTTCCTAGGCAAAAATGGGAATAAGACACTATTTTCTATTGGTTAACTAACTCCGAAATCCGCTAAAACTGAGTTCATTGAATAAAGGCTCAACTGTATTTGTGCATGTGTTACTGATCATACCTCCATCATGGGCCATCAGACTCTGAAAAAGAGAAGACACAATAACCTCATTAATCCCTGTGATATAGCTTCAGCTTATTTGCTATATACGATGGAACTCATGCCTCTAAAGATTTGGATTCAAATGTAATTGAAACAATTTACAAAACACCTTTATGACTCCAGATGTGTTGCTTTGCAAAATGTTGTACTTAAAAGTTTTTTTTTTTTCCAAATTCATGTTGTGTACCTTCTGCAGGTCTTCTATTGAGCGTTCCGTCTCCTTGAGGCGTTCCCGTAAAGCCCGTTCTTTAGCTGAGATGAGAGATTCTTCACTCTCAAGTGCGCTGATTTCGGATTCCAGCCTACAAACACAGAAATAGCACACATTTGGTCGATAATGGAGAGGTTTGCTGCTTCTGACCCGCATACTGCGGCTGCTTACATCAGTCGGGCCAAATTCAACTCAACACAATCAGAAACACAGATTTGTGTGATAGTAAGAGTTGGCTCTACATTTCATCCCAATGTCAACCATGTCAATTATAATCATAATTTACTACAATAGTGGCTTGGACTTGAGTTAATTGTCAACAACATGTTCTGAATTTCTGTTTCCGCTTCATGATGTGCTGTTTAAGGATGCAGTTGTGTGCAACGTTAATAGTGGGTTAGCTTTAGCATTTAAAATAATGAAAGGTGATAGAATGTCAGTGACCAATGAATCCTTCGATTTTTTTCTAAATACAAAAATGTTTGTAGGTCAATCCAAACCTGAACAGTTGTGCTTGACAGTTTGCTAGTTGACATTTATTGCACTTGTTCTGGAAGACAGCCTAATTTGATGTTAATCAGAAGTTGTTTGCAGCTGGTTATGGGACAATACAATCCTTGGATGAACACAGTGGGATAATGCTGTAAAGGCTAAAAGAAGTTTATCCTGACTGAGCTGTTAAATAATCCAACATGACGGCTCAACAATTGCATGATCCATCCAAAACATCCTGCAGTACTAATCCTATTTGCTCTTTTTCAAAGTGTAAGTAATATCTTAAGCCCCAGTTTAGATTTTGGGGAAGTCATTTCACATACATTGAAAGAAGCACATTTCTTAATTGGACTTAAAATGTTTTAAGACACATGCATAAAAAAAACCCCAAAAATAAACACACACACTCAGATTTAAACCAATGAGCAAATTTGTTCTCAAATAACCTTACATGCACACAAGTGGAGAAAATGAGGGAACACAAAAAAGTAAAGATTCAAACCTGGAACCTTTCGATGTGAGACAGACACGCAAACCACTATTTCACTGTGCTGCCCATCCTAATTCATTTCACAAGAGAAAGAAAGATTTGCAAACAAATATGTAGCTGGCATCCTAGAACAGACTGTACTTGACCCTGGAAATTCTACTGCCACTATCATTTGTACTATGCCAAAATCTCAAAAAGAGAGAATTTTGGATTACATTTAGGACACCACACAATTATCCCACAACCATCCAATCACAGTCCTCAATTCTAAGACGCTGACGTGTAAGAGACACACAGTCAAACACTCTCGCACACAGGGACATTAAGAGATGGATGTAACAACAATAGTAGGAAGCGGTCAGGGAGGAGAACCACGGTTGCTTCCTCACAGCCTGCCAGCACTTGCAACACTTTAGTACACTCCTCTGGGATGCAAAGAATGTGTGTGCCATAATTATGTGTGAAGACCTTTAGCTTCATCACACTACCAATAAACTGTTGCTCTTGCCACAGGTTTCCAGAATAAGCAGAGGTCACTCCCACATTTTAGCTTCATAAGCAGTTTGATTCATTGTTGATCTGACGGGCACTGTATTCAGGGGACATTTTTATTCATCGCATTTTCAGAGATTTCAGTGTGATGTTTAGTGGTCAAGTCATCACATACTTTTGTTTGTTATCAGCTAAATGGACATGACCTACTGGAATTTGGTATTCTGAGCAGAAAGAGAATTAGAAGTCTATCTGTAGACAATTGTTTGAAACACAGTTATGGTGGATGGTGGACCCATAAACTTGAAACCTCAAACAAGCACAACGAGCAGCATTTTTGTAAGACTATATTCACTTGAGACATTTGTCCTTAGTCCTCTTTATCTTGTTTTCTTTTTTAACATAAGGATTAATATTTTGTTTGTTATGAAGCAAGATAAGGCAACAACTACTTCACTTATTATGTCCATGAAACGTGATGGAGGGGTGAGGCACATGCCAAAATTTGACACATATTTTTTTTTTGTAGTTGAAAACATAATTTTGCATCAACCTCTATTGTTAGCAGGGGCCTCCGTTCAACGAGATGGTATTCTCACCGTCAAGTTAGATAGCGTATTGCCTCAAATAGTGAAAAAATGTCACGACATACTACCAAACAAAAATGCTGCAAAAAGTAGGAATAATGCAATAAAAAATTGTATTCACAACATGACATAAACAGTGTTGAACAGGAAGGAAGCCCCACCTTATTCTGTTGAATGAAATTGGAGACAGGTGATAACACAGATTTACTGTAGGTTCTGGAGAACATTTAAATATTCTGCTAATCACTATACGTCATTGGACACAGACATATTTTAAATTGCTAAATAATTTTTGAACACTTCATTGAACCACTGTGGCGCAGTTAATGAATGTGTTGTGTTGATCAGTTAGAAAAACACATGCTTCATGCCTCCATCTCGCAGTCTATCAAATGTAACGGCCCCTCCATGGTCTTTGGCAACTGTGCAAGGCTAAGCAGCACATATAGCACACAGCCCATACACTATTGGCACCCTCTAGTGACCAAACCAGAAACATGCCCATCTGGCAGCAATACCAGAAAGTAAAGTGAAAGGAAATACTGCATTTTTGTGCATAATGTATTGTGGGATTGTGTCATGAACTCTCCACTTTACTTATTTCTCATATTTTGTCTCCTTGATGCTACGTTTATATAGAAAACGAAGTGAGATTGTTAACATGCAAGACTCTTTAGCTCATTATTGTCCAATAAAGTCTGATGATTTTCTAGAAATTGGTACGTTATGTACAGCATATATCTGGCGGTGGCACTGCTAAAAGCGAACACAGTGCCAATGTCACTGTCCCGCCTTGTCAGCCAACCGCAGGCTAGTTGCCATGGAAACGCCCCGGCTTTCCACATCATACAGGACAGGGAAGAGTGCATATCTGATTTTATGTGTGGTGGTGGACTGTGTGCATATGCCCACATGCGTTGGAGATTCAGAAGCCACCCAAACGACTGATGCTATAGAGGAAGAAGGAGAAGTTCCAACCACGCGGTAAAGAAAGTGAGTATTTTTACACACTAATTCATGTGTGCTGTATGTGAACTTTCCTTCTGGGTGTACTTCTTCTCTTGGGAGCCAGTTTCCCAGATGCAGAGCTGCTGGAAAGATCACACTGGTTGAGGTAAGCCTCAGCAAGCCGTGCCAGTGAGCCACCATTTTCCCAAGAATTTCACAAATAAAAAAGTATGACTTCTATACTCTTGTAAAAGTCTCAAATCTATTTCCCATTCATTAATATATCAACCTTTGCATTTTAGCATGGAACTTTTTCTGGTGTGGTTAATCAGATGTTCGATCCAGCCATTTCCTATATTGCTTGCCCTCGTTAGGGTCACAGGTGACTTTGGGTAGGAGGCGGTGTACACCATGGACTTGTCTCCAGCCAATCACAGGGCCCATATAAACAGACAACCATTCGCACTCGCACCTTTAGTCTTCAATGACCGTGCATGTTTTCGGAATTTTTGAAGTGAAGTCTCAAGTGTTTAAAAAAGAAAAATAAAAGCATAGTGTAGGCTTTCATCCAATTCACACAGATGTTTTAGCTCTATTATTTTCTTTCTCCTGCTCATTTTTTTCTCTCCTGTTCAAACACACCTCTCAGTTTCAGTAGCATATTTATCGATTTCTCTCCTCCATCATAACCTATAAAATCAACTGGAATTGTCCCATCTATTACTTTTGCACTTTGCATAGTAAATAATAGTGTAATTAATATAGCAGACTACCATTAAACACTTAATATTGTGCACCCTACAATAGTTTTCTATCTCTAATAATTTTCTTTTTTTTTTCTTGACAATACACTACAGCTAAAATTATAAATTTAGACAAGGTATAACGCTACACACACACACACACAAAAAAAAATCAGAACACGTCTTGTGAAATTAGATGTCACCTATATATAAGAAAAGTCTTCGTAATATATTGTCATCATACTCTTTTCTTATGTTGCCTCATGTAATATTGTGCTGAAGTTTGGACAAATGTAAGCCTATTATGAAACAAATCTTGACCCAATTATTAAATAAAAGAAAAAAGTGATTAAAATAATTTAAAGGTTGGCTACAGAGAACCAATTCATCAATTATTTATAGGATCAGGTATTTTAAAATTTACGGATATTGTGTTTTTGAAGACATTGGAAATGCTTTTTTGTGTAGTGAAAAATAGTCTACCTGTTTGGATTCAGAATTTCTTTAATTAAGAGAAGGAAACTATAATTAAATAAAGGGGTTTATTGACTGTATGTTTGAAACATGTAAAGTGAGGACCAACATAAAATACGGATACGTTTCACTTTTGGGTGATGGACTTGATGACGGTTGAAGCTACTTCTCTATTGTGGTTTAAGAAATATTCAATATATGAAGTATAGTGCAGTAGCTCATTCGTTTTCTGCTCTTGCTATGTTTATGGCTCTTTTGTTTCTCTGTGCGTTCAGCTGTAAAGATAATTTGTTTCTCAGATGAAGCTGTCCGCTCCTGGGAAATTGCTTGACGGGTCTGCACTGTTATTATAATGTACTTGCTATGAGAGCATCAGTTTGTCTAAATTACATGGCTGTTAAGTCAACCAGACGGCGGGTGTGTGCAGATGAAAGCAAGACCGCAGAGCACTCAATAAGAATGAATGTCATTCAGGTTTTTGTTGAAGAAACTGCTGGTGATGGAGAAACATTTACTCTACGTTAGTAATTAATGCCTCTATGACAGTTGGCAATCAAAAGAGTATTATATTTGTAAAACCAATGTCTATCAATCTTTAAGTATCTGTCACTGAAGCACCAGTTTTAGGTCCAATGCAGGCATTTGCTTTCCTTTCCGTTATGTTTAATTAAAACAGTTTGTCATGTCTTGTACATTGAGAACACAAACTGCATTTGGAAGTAGTTAACAACCCCTACAAGATCCTAAACTTACAATTGAGCCTACATGGAGCA
This sequence comes from Festucalex cinctus, assembly GCF_051991245.1. Lineage (NCBI taxonomy): Eukaryota > Metazoa > Chordata > Actinopteri > Syngnathiformes > Syngnathidae > Festucalex > Festucalex cinctus. The sequence goes on from NC_135425.1 coordinate 16,263,122, forward strand.
AAGTTCTAACGATTTGACAATCTCACTTCGCAATTATGTTCTTGGAAGCGGTAACCGTACTGTACTGAGAAATGATCTAAACACCAATGCTTCACACTGTGGGGCAAAAGATGATTATTTTCAAAGCCTTACGTAATGTGGAACAGGCAGTGTTATTTCCTGCATTAAGTATAGTTTCATTCTGCCATACATGGACAAGAGATCCCATAGGTTCAATTTGCCTTGTTTGGCATGGTTTGGACGAAGCTAAATAGTTCTTTATTCTGTTAAATGACTCAGTGTATGGTCACATAAAATGAAGCATATCTTTCCGTGTCTCTCTAATAGCAGGAGTGGTTGAAACATTTCAATGACAAAACACATACACAGGAAAAATACTAGCCATCCAGTACTATCAGCTGACCGTTTTACGATCTGGAACTAGAAATTAGAAGAAGAGAAAATTCTGGGTTTCACCCAGTGTTTCATAGGCCCGCTCTTCTATAATGTGACTAAATATGTCTGTGCAACATGAAATAGCAGCAGTCCAAATGTAGCACAGTATGGGTACATGTCAGGTCAGTGCCACATTGTGAAAGGGCCTTTTACGCTGTATTCCTCTCTCTTGTTTACTTAGCTTGGCCATGTAATGATAGGGATATTTGTAAAACTCCCACTGCCACACTCGCTCACTCCGTGTTTGTCCTTCAGGCAGTGTGAGCGTCCTCTGCTGCACACAATGACCCCTCTTTCTTCACCGCCATGACGCTTTGTATGCTTCCCAAGTTGGTTTATGACCAAAAAATCTTGCTAAAGGACATTTTGGGGGTGAGGAAGTGGGAGGGGTTTCCATATGTGTATAGTACAAAGATCATGCTGTTCCTCTTGATTTATGTTATTTCCAGTTTAAGGATTACGCTCACACAAAGATGCCGTTGTTTTCCTGCCTTTATGTTTAGTTTTTGGAATAATGTTTAAAATATTTGGTTTGCATCTTCCAAAGGTACTTTATGGTTTTGTGCTATTTTTCTTTTGTTTCAAAATAAGTGACACGTTGACAGTCTTTCTATGCTCTTGTGTGATCAGCAGGCTGTCAAAAGACACGTGGGCCAATAAAAAGAGTGTCGGCTTTGTCTTGGTCACTTTCTCTCATAAAAGTGTCCACTAGCCCAGTTTAACAGTTGTAAAAAGAAGATGGGAGAGGATGCCTCCAGGGCTTCTGTGCATTTAGTAAGAAAGTGCTGGAGCCTAATTTGGAAATGTTTACAAGAAGGATTTGTAAGCGGTCATACCTTATCCCTCGCACTCAATTCCTATGTCCACTGTGTAGTGGTTGCTAAGGTTACAGGATATTTGGGGATCGTAAATTCTAACAGCTTCCATCGGGTCCTTTTAGATCTCCTTTCTAGCAGAACCTGGCAGAAATTATTCTTGTTGTTAATCATAAATGTGGTTAAGCATTGCAAACAAAAAAATATTTGTGCCTTGAAATTTTTGTGTCCCAAGGGGAGATACAACCACAAAGCACCATAGAGCTAAAAGCACTCCTGAGATTAGTAAATACAGTAGTTATTGGTTACATATGCGCTATGATTTACAGTATGTACATGAACATTCTTATCCGGCTTTTCTTACCAGTCATAAGTTTGTTTGATGCTAAGTGCAGAAAAGGCTTTATGCAGAAGGAATTAACGCAGATCCTAATCACACAGGAAGGTAGCAAAAATAATAATAATAATAATAATGTTGTGCTTTCATTAATAAAAGCACAACAAACCACAAAGTTAATGTTCTCCTCAGACAACAAGACTATTCAGCTGAACTCAAGTGACAATCTGCTCCACAGTGCTTTGACCATTCACTACTGCTGTTTACCTTTTCGTGCCAATGTTATCCTGGCGTCTGTGGCCACGGGTGACGTTTCCGTTGTTTCAGCACTAACGATAAGCTCACAATAGCTGGTGCTTAACAAAGCCTCTTTCATGTATGCATTGATGGATGAGGAAATGGGTCCAGGGTGCTATGACATCCATCTCTCAAATATAATAAATTATTCACACCAAATGTAGGCATATTATCTGGAGGGTGTCGTTTTATTATGTACTTCAATTCTTTAATAAAATATTACAATATGTGTCCATCCTTCCATTCCATATAGTTCCATTAGGCTCACGGGCAGCCTGGAGCAATGGAGCCTGACCTCACAGACCACATAGACGCGGGTACAACCTGGACTGGTCCCCAATGATAGTGAAACCAGAGTTTAGAACTAAATAAAAGGACTGATGGACAATTGCAGAGAGACGACAAGAACCAGGACAGAATCTGTCAAACTGAATAGAAAGTGATAAGCTCACCGGAACAACAATCCTGAGAGAGGACGACTGGAACGTTAATCACTAAGGAAAAAAAAATGGCGCATAACGTAGGTTCATTAAGTAAAAAAAATAGCATTTAAAAGTTAAATGTTTATATGTGTTTATATGTGAACGATAGTGTTTATGAACTGGCTAGTTTTTGGGCTATTTTGACAGCTACTGAGCTTGAATCCTGAAGTGCAACACAGTATACTGTATGCTTAAACTCTAGACTTTAGTTTACGTCTCTAAAGTCACAGAATCAACTTTTTTTTTTTTCTGTCTGTGTTGGCTATGCTAGTAATTGTTACCATATAAGGGAGTATGGCGTTTATGTTCCAGTTATCAGAAGCAAACGTTTATAACACTGTTAGCTAATGTTCATCTGTGCATCCAACAACAATGTAGCTCACTTAGTTTTCGGCTTTGATATAATAGTGGTTCAATCTGCAATAGCTGTTGCTTACAAGAAAATAATATTGTGGCTTTTTACTCCATCATCTATTTCATGGGTGGAGAAACAAATGTTCACAACAATTCCGTCGGTTTCAGTCGAATTGCTCAGGGTCCATTTGGTTTCTTACAACGAATAACTGGCACATAAAAGGACAAGGTGTGGTCATGTCCACATCCAGCCAGAGGACAAACGCTTCAAGTCGACTGTAGCCAAGTGTTATGTCACAAAACCTGGCATTTTATTCATATTCAGTGATCTCATGCACCAACCTCATCTGGGACTAAGTGATGATCCCACATTAATGCTTAATGGAAATCAGGAAACTCCTCCCGAAGACACAAAAGCAGGAAATGGACACAGTCGCATCACTTGCTCCCCTTCGTTCTGTCTTCTCACCACCTCCCTAAATTGTCAATTACATCCCACGTTCACCTGTTTCTCTTGCACCATGCCACTGTTTTGCCATAATGTGTACCACTCGTGCTCTCTTCTTTTTCTGTCCTTAACTCTTGTGGCTTCTCTTGAAAAAGCTGTTCCTAAAATACTCTACTAAAATAAATAGGAGCTATTTTCTACACTTATAGTGTTGGCATGTTGGTGTGCATTTTAGTAACTGCAGACAAGAGAATGCTTGTGATGTGCCACATGCAGTATTACAGAATTAGAGCTCTATTTTAAGACCCTGGTTGACACTTCAAATGTGACTGATGTAATCAAAGTGACGCACATAGCCACATTTGTTAAGAATTGATGTGCTGCTGTATCAGTGAAAGAATACAAATATTCAGTATTTTTCTAAAGCAGTCTGTGTAGAAATATAATTTGATTTGAGTTATAGGGAGTCATAGACGATATGACCTTAGCTGCATGAAGTGACAGAACAGAACAGGACAGAGGACGGATTTACACCGAATCAATTTAAAAATAATATACTTCAAAATCAGCTTATTATTATCAGATTATTCTATTTGCATCTGTCTGCCTGATCTATTTGAACCAAGGATTGTGAAATGCTTCAAGTATTAGAAGACATAGTGAGGCCAAACATTACCTATGTATCACGTCTTCCAGCTTCTTCCCGTGCTCCTCGTCCAGTTCCAGCTGTTTCCGCCGTGCCTCCTCTTGTTCCGCTGCCATTCCCTGGAGGAGCCATCGCTCCCGCATGGCTTTGGACTGCAAACAGAGATACCTCAGGTGAGGATGTTCCTAAATATTGAGCTCTTTTTCTGATAGACCTGGGAAGAACATTGCTTTCTTGTATTGAGCGAGCTCCAGCGCAGATTAATGAACCCGGTGTCAAAATTTTTGACATCCCAGAAGTAACCCTGGTAATTAATTACATGGGGATAAGAACTATGTTCTAGCAATGGTGAACTTCCATTGAACTAGTTAAAAAACCCATGCACACAATGCAGAAATGAGTCCTCGATATTATACCACCTGTTGTCAGATTGTGACAGCTGAGCTATTTGGTTGTGGGTATCTGTGTGTGCGTTTCCCTTCCAGAAACCACGCAAACTTCACATATATCAATTTAGCTCTTCTTTCCAATTGACTGCCTTACAGTCAAACAGATCAGAGTTCGAATCCGGGATCGTGCCTTTCGTTGTGGAGCTTTTCTCAGGAAACACATTTCAAACCATTCATGTTAGGTTAATTAACGACTCCAAACGACCAGGACATACCCTGCTTCTCGCCCAATGTCAGCTGGAATAGGCCACAGCTGTTATTTCCTCTGTGATTCATCAGACACTTTGCTATTTCTCACACTCTATTGAGTCCTGACATGGAACCGCCATGTGTCTGAAAACTCAGACAGTTAATTGCCAATTTTTTTGGAGTGTTTTTCTCTCTCTCAAATTTGCGAGTTTATTTCTTGGAAATTTGTGAGTTTTTTTTATCGCAAATTTGCCAGTATAGAATGTCACAAATTTGAAAGATTATTTCTCGTAAATTTGTGAGTTTTTTCCTCTCTCTCAAATTTGCCCATTTATAATGTTGCAAATATACAAGTTTTTTTCTCGGAATATTAACCCACTCTAAAAAAATATATATATTTATATGTGGCCCTCATACGCCATCGTACTCATTACTATAAGTGGTAAAAAATAAATAAAAATACAGAGATGCAGGAAATACTTGACTATGGAATTCAAAGTAACATTTACTTGTTTGCAGACCAGTGCATCTAACCTGAGAGACCCAGCTGTCCTTATCAAATCCCTGAGTTCTAGTCTCCTTTTCTTCTCTCAGGGCACCAGGCCCCTGGAGGCCATACTACAAAGTCTGCTTCATGCTGCTTGGCTGTGTGGCTCTCAGACGTAATGGCCATTTAATGGGACTATGTGACCAGATGCTGATTACATCAAGTCGACTGGTGGTGTATGTATGAAAAGTAAACACAGCAGTGTGCTGACTCAAGGGAGGTGTTGCGCTCAATAAAGCAAGGTTTCCTATAGTGCGGATTCTGCAGTCACAACACTATTGATTATTTCATCAAATGGTTTAAAAGCAAAATTTTACTGGCGCACCCTATGCCTTTAGATAAAGCAGAGATAAGTCATAATGAGACAAAAACCATTTCGGCCTCATATTTTTAAGCTTATGCAGCAGTCACTGAAGACTGACCAATATTAAATCTTGTAAACTCTGGCTTGGAAAAACTTGCAATGAAACTAGTAGAAAACCAACATGTTTTGTGTAATCTGATCAGCTCTGTTGTTTACGTTGATGGTAGTAATACTTAGTTTTAAATTATTTATGTGATGACAAAACATAATGGAGTTGTGTTTGTGGAGATTGTTGGCGCTTATGCATAAAGCTCTTGTTGTTGGAAAACAGTCCAGTTATGAGCTTAGTGCTTAACGTTTCATGCAACATCCTATAAGGATGCATGTATATCAGCATGAAGGACTCCATTACATTGAGAATGACACTTTAATGGTCAGAAACATAAGGTGTGCATGGCTTCAATCAACAATCCTTTGTCAATGTTTCCACAAGTGGGTGTTTAAAGCTGGAAAGCACCAGTAGTCAGGAATTACATTTACTAATAAAGGACTCTTATGCAAAGTGTTTAAGGCATTTAATTAGAGAAAGGAATGTATTTTATTTCCACAGGCTGGATATTTATAGCAAAACAGGAACTCACAGCCATTTTCCCACGCATGCTACATCTCAGCAGCATGAAATCAATTCACAGAGGTGGAGTCTAATCGCTATCCAGTTTATGATACCATTATCCAGTTTGATGTATTTAATCCTGTCAATGTCGGTGTGGTATAAATTCTATATAGGGTAGCTACTAAGTAGTAATGGTGTTAAGGTTGACATTCACAACATCACATGATTAGAATGTATTTATGAATTTATATTTGTATATGCAGGGATTTGAAATTCTGATAATGTTCGTGAGGTCAAGGGACTTTTTGTCACTGGGTGAAATATTCAAGAGCTTTAATCTAAATTACTCCCTTGTTACTCCATTTTGAAAACTAACTTTGGGGGATTTTAATACGAAGATACCACACAATGAAATTTGCTGCGGCTTTTACACTGTTTAAATAAAAAAATAAAAAAATAAATAAACAGCAAAAACACACCAACCTTGAGTTGTTGTAGCTGCAAAACCAAATCATCGAGCTGTCTTCTCTTGTCTTCAATTTCAGTTTGACGTTTTCGCTTTTCCTGCATAACACAAAATAGAGAATATTTAACACCTACAATTACATTCATCCATCGATACAGCTTATCTTCACTGTTGATTTCATGTATTTTTTTTTCCATAGTCGCAACATTTCCTAAACGTTCTCTAAATGCTTTCTAAATGTCCTTCAAATGTTTTACTGTTTTTATTTTTTTTTCCTGGTGACAAGAAAGACCATTAAGACTGTTTAGAGAACTGTTAAGACTGTTTAAAGACATTTAGGCGACCCTGCGACATTCCACGAACCCTGATGTAAAATTCACATTCGCTAGCATCGTAAACGTTAGCCCCTTGGTGGAATACGGGCTTAAGCCCGCTGGCAACAAATGCTGATTTCATGTCTGGGTTCTTCAGTGTTCGTCAAAGGTCGCAATGTATCCTCAACATCCCCTAAACAGTTTAAATGCAAAGAACTTTTAACGTGTTCAAAATGTCCTTGCAAACAAGAAAAATCATTTCAACATTTGGCGGACATTTATAGCTCGTTTAGAAATCGTTGCAACCATAAACAAACCCTGAGATGAAATCAACAATTGCTAGCGTCGCAAACCCTTAGTACATAGGTGTCAGTCCTGCAAGTTTTGGAGGTTTCCCACTTTCAACACAGCTGATTCATATTTCAGCTCATAAACAAGCTCTGCAGGAGCCTGATAATTATCCTGATCATTGAATCAGTTGCGTTGGAGTAGAGAAACCTCGAAAACATGCAGGACTGTGGCCCTCGAGGACCGGATCTTGACACATGTGCCTTAGTGGGATACGGGCTTGAAGGTTCACAACTGAGCTGGGCTCTATATCCCAGCTGACTTTGAGCAAGACCTCCTGCACTAGTCACTACTGGCCAGCCAATTGTGGAGATAAGATTCAAACACTGTATCCTCTGAATAATGCAGCCAAAATTGTTTGTGCAGTAATTGCCACAGCTCTAGCAAAATACAGTTGAAATAATACAGTAAAATGAAACATGATAACAAATAAACTAACTTCACACTCGAAAGAACAGTGATGGAAATGTTGCAGGAAGGAATTAAAGGTCCCAGTGGGAGGTCAAACCCTATCACAGACTGAGAGAGCTAAGGATCCACCTGTTATCTGACAAGGAATAAGCAACGAGAGAGAAAACGGGTTGATCTTGAACAGGGGAGAAAGGTCGTTAACAGAAGTTAACGTGAGGGCGAGGGTGAATAAAAAGGAGGGAATCGGAAAAGACGAAGGCAGTGTGAAATAGTTGCCGACAAAAATACATGGGAATGTAAACAAGACGGCATAGCCCTTCGTGGGGTAGAAGGGCATGGGAGTTTGTGGACGTCTCTCTCACACTCACACACTTCCTGTTTGCTCTAAATAACCACAGAAAACCCCCCAAAATGTCCATGAATGTTGGAGCCTTTCTCAGACAATTTGTGCATAGCAAAAATTGGTGTGTTAAATTTATAGTGCTGAATGTTTCAAAGTTGATTTCAACCCCAAAGTGTATTTTTAATACAACTCTGATTTTAATGGAGGTCAGTGTTGGAGTTATTTGACATAGTTGACTTATTTAGTGTTAAACCAACTCTGCAAAGAGTTCATCAAAGTAGCTCAAATCTAAGGTGAAGGTAATTAAAGCTAATTTGTGTTGTGGATTGTTCTTACAATTTAAAAAAACAAAACAAAAACAATTTAACACTTCTGGGAGTAAACCTAACATTAACCACACTTAAAAATATCACAGCAGTGTTACCTTGCTACCATCATGTTGTTAAGTAACTCTGGCACAGTGTAAATTGGTTAACTAGTATTTAGAAAGTGTTAATTAAACTATGTAACGTGTAGCGCTATATAAAGTGTTGAATTGTGGGAGTCATCTTAACATTCAACTTTTTGCTGTGTGGAGTCAGCAAAAACATACAGTACAATAAACAATACAAAGAAGAAATACCTTTCAGAGGGAAAAAAAAGGTTTATGATAATAATAACAAAAAAAACAAAACAACAGATGATATGCAAAATTAAAAGAGTAAAATCCACAATGTTCTGCACTATTCTAACGCCACTCAGATCTCTGGCAAAGACACCCGAGTAGATGGTTGGACAAAACCATTTATCGCTGAGTCTGCTGTTCCTACCCTTTCATTTTGCCCTTAAATTGAACATTTTGTTACTCCACTGACATAGTACATTTTTGCTCCTTTGCCAGCTTGCTCTTTTGCCAACAGAATAGGGATGGACATGATCTATTGTTGCGTTGCTGTCTGTTGCAAAATTTAAAACAACAAATAGGACAAATCAATGAGCAGAGAGAAAACAACTTGGCTTTATCAGGTTTGCTGGAAAAACACGCCATGAGGTAATGGAACGGAAGTAAGTGCAACAGAGGGTATATGCGGGGGTGGGTGGCACAAGAGGGTAGTCTTGTAGGAAAAGTTGACACTGTGTCTACATTGGCTGCTGTACAATGCAACATAATCTGCACGCACACTCACAAAGACACACCTCCAAGTGGGGGGAAAATCTGCTTTGTGGTTATGCTGGTAGCAAAATTACCAGTAGCACTTCTACTGTTTGTGGGGAAAAAATGTTTGTTGGGAGACTCATCCAATTTACTTGTAAAGGTGGCTTCTTCTTCTTCTTCTAGACTCAAGAAGTACCGTAATATATATTTTGAATACACACACACACGGACATTAAGAGCTGATCTCTTGTGTGTTTTCAAGTTTGAATTGAAAGAAAATCCACATTGACACAGTAGTTTCCCCCAGTGAGCACACCATCCTCCTCCTCTGGAAAATATGTTGACATTCTTGAAGACACATTAATAGCTTCCCACAATCTGACTCACTGAGTGTTTGGCCAAACTTGGCTTGCAGATACAGTAGGCGCTCATACATAGATAATCACTTGTTCAGCTACCGGTGACACACTTAAAAAAAAAAAATCAATAAAATAAATTTAAAAAAATCATTAGATCTTCAATTCCATAAAAGTACAAGACTCATAGTCACAGCTGGATGTGAATGAATTGTTAGCTACAGAATAAAGTTAAAACTTTTTTTTCTGCTTTAAATGCTGGTTAAGTAAAGTTTCTTTTATTTGACAGCTGCTCAGTGTTGCTGTTGGTTGCAAAAATAAAAAAAAATAATAATAAAGACAAATAAAGAAAAGGGTGAATCAGTGCCCAGGTAACTGCCAAGTCATGGGACACATTTTCTGACAGAGGCAGCTCACAAAACTGTAGTTGCTCTGCAGGTATTCTAGAGACCCCAATATATGTATATAAAAAAAAATTAAAAAAAAAAGGTTTTCCATGATATGTTCACACCATCATTCACTGGGAGGTAATGAAATATCTCATTCATATTTTGGTAATGAAGTGCAAAAACAAATTGGCAGTTGCACAAAATTCCAGCTACAAAGTATTATATTCTATGAACCATCAAGGGAAATAAGGTTGTACCCCCCATTGTGAAGGGATGAGAGGTGCAACACAGACGCTTCACATTCTGCACATTCCAACACACCCAAAAGAAACATCTCCCTGAAGATCATCTTCCATTCAGCCAAATATCTCAAAGTGCAGAGCCCAAAATGGATCTTAAGAGCAAGCACTATACAGTGCCAGCAAGCTCATGACTTTATTGACCCACATAATGCAACTTTGGTGAGTAACCTAAATGACAGTAAACCCACGAGCTTCTGAGCAAGTGGTGTCCGGAAATGCAAACCTGGCACATGACTGAAGCGCCCTGCATGCCAGTATCATGCAATAGCAGCTGGTGTCATCTACACTGCTAGCTAGCACACAAGTTTCACTTTCAGACCTGAAGCTAATGGGTAACATTTTAGGCAATATTTGCAAAGACAGTTGAGGATCCTTTCTTCCTAATGACACTACATCGACACCATTGGGTGAGATCACTTAACGTGGGAACAACTAAAAGAATAAATAAATAAAATAAAACATCCAGGCTCAATCTGGCAGCATTCCACTCTCTCCTGTATCATTTCAATGTTGCCCAAACACATTCACAGACACAACTTTTCAGTAGGACCAAAACAGCTGCTGCTAATTTTGGATGGCATGTAATGCCTGTCATGTCTGAGACCCCCTACTACGAACAAACGACCCTCCCACTCCTTTCCCCATGGCCTGGACCTTATGCAGTGACTTTGCCCCAAGCAGGCACACTCCCACACACATTCATAAAATGCCCATAAAGCGAGTGTCTTGTTATGCTTGCTCTTCTGCGATTAAAAGATCGAATCTGTTCAGTTGCTTGTTCTACTTTGCCAAATAATTAAAGGTTAAGCCACCTTTTGACCACATCAATTCAATATGGCTTTGCTCGACTTGTTGTTGTGGTACGTTTTGATTTGATTTAAATTTTGATTTCAAACATGCATAAAAAACAAAAAACAAAAAAATAATGAATTAAAAATAATAAAAAACAAAAATTGTGACACCAAAACTTGTGAACAGTAAAAAAAATAATAAGAAATAAAAAAGCAATTGAAGCAAACAAGAAGCGGAACTTAACATCATATTAAGCAACACAAGATATAAAGTAAGACAGTCATCAACCAGTCTTTGGTAATAAGTTAGACATATATGTTGGAAAAGGAGTAAATATAAACTTTTATATTCCTACCCCTTTATCTCCATTTCAACTTCAAAATATCAAAATATTTTTACAATTTGTAAATTTCGCTAAATCTAGTATACTATTTAGGCTATCTGGTATATTATTAGACTGAATGAGGATTAATACGTTTGTTATTCGTAATAAGTAATGTACCATATATATACACTTGGCTTTTTCTTTTTAAACTGATATATATTTGAACATTGTTGCAAGTCATTGTATTTATGTCAAGCAAAACAGAAGAAAGTGGTCGGATGAATATGTGCAATATGAATTCACATGTATAACTGAATGTATGGTGTTCCACAGGGTTCAATTCTAGGGCCTCTGCTATTTTCATTGCATCTACTTTTTCCTGCGTTCCATTTTAACAAAAAGAGCGGTGGTTGTTTTCAAGTGCTCTATAGAAGTTGAGCGGAGTGATGGGAGTCGGCGTCCTAACTGTATGCCAAATTGAGCAATCTAGCCCAGCATTGAGCAATTCTCGTTACCTATGAAAAATTAAAGGAACACTTCCTTAAGCTGTGGAGATGGGGAATATAAATAACGCAATTTTTTAATTCAAGGTGAAGTGAGCCAGATTCAATTAAAAGGCTACTCTTGCTTCTGTTTCTTCACCAGTAAACTCTATTATTTCTTAAATTTGGGAAAGAAAAAAAAACGTTTTTTTTTTTTTCAATTTTTCAATAAATGCACATTGAAACTGAGGTTCTGGTGTTCATATCCCCCTTTCTATTCACTACTTTTGACGCAGTCCATTACTGCGCACTCCCAATGCAGAGCAGTCACAAATCTCAGCACATGCCAATGCTAGCTATTGCATCCCCCTCCTTCTCACTCTGTCCCACTTACTTCCCGCTGTAAGACCCCCACTAAGTGGATCCAGAAAGTGTCCAGCATCCGTTATGATCACTACTTAGTCAGACTGGGAGCAATCTGTGGTTGAACCCGGTTGCTTTAGCAGTTAGAGTCATTACTTTTACAAGATTGCAAATATGAGTCTTCCAGAGGTTGGCTACTTCATCGAAATCTTTGATCCGCCGCAGTTCCTGTCTCGCGGTCAGTGCCTGCAGATTCCATGCACCCATCCACAAATTGCACACACACGATTGCAAGTTTTAGGGCAGCTTAAAGTCCAAAGTGCTGAGGTAATATGTGTAAACATGTCCCAGACACGGCAGTATGAAGAGTGCATTCACACGTTTGCTATGGATTTGCAATGTCACATCCCATGCTACTTCATGTGCCACGAGGAATGGCTAATTAGAAAGTTGTTGCACTCGCCTTTCATTGGTTGATCTTCAAACCCCACACAGTACACATGCAAACACATATACAAACATACCCTGAGCCACACATGTAATCAGTTTTTTAGGAAACCCTGACCAGACTCAACTCCCCCAACTCCTATAATTACATGTTAGAAACATGCCAATTACAGGCCTTAATTTAAAAGCATGACTCAACTTAATCTGACCAATTAGTGACCACAGTAACCAGCACCACTGGCATCTGTAATCACCATCAAACAGTGGCTATCCAAGTCTGTTTAACAGCCAAACAGACTGATGAACAAATAGAACACAGCAAATCCTATGTTTTGCTGAATGACAACATGACACTGACATAATATTTGATTTGTTTACAGTCCTTCTGAGTGTAGTACTCCAATACATTTTTTTGACAATGTGTAACATACGTCTATGAAATAGAGTTATTAAAACAATAATATAAATATGTTAAAGGGTGCCAGTAGCTCTGACTGCAGGCTTGAAGATTCATTCAATTTGGAATTTGCACTGTAGAGCACTATTTATATACAATGCTCTAATTCTGAGAGCTTTCCATAAAATGCATATTTCTATTATCCAAATAGTGAATATCTAAATCTCTGGCATTGTTCCCTATAAGTTGGTTCTGTTGTCTTATAAGGGCACATATAGAAATTGAGTTTGTCCGTAACGAGCACAATTACTCATCCACGAGCATCACCCCAAGTCGTCATGGTGACGAACGTCACAGTCAGCATTGGCGCAATTCGCAGCAGGCGTGCATCAGACAGAACTGTACCCTTGAGGTCTGCCGCTGATAGAAATACAGTACAGAAATACAACGATTGTGTTTTACAACAATACAAAATCATTTTGTACTTGTGGATGAAAAAGTGAAACTTGCGAGCAGTGTACGTCCTGTGCCGGTTACATTTCGTATTTTTAATAGACTGAGTCTGGTCTGGGACTGGTCACCAGCCAATCACAGGGAGGAATTGTTATTCCTTCATAAAATAATCAAAGCTTGTGAGATGTTAAATGGAAACTGTGAAGCCAAGAAAGCTAGCTTTTCTTATCCTTTCCAGTTGTATCCAACTTTCTAGTAATATCCTGGAGGATCACATCTGAAGCACTAACTTTTTCAAATGGCCTACATACTCCATCTTTGAAGTCATGCAATGACATAATAGTACAGTTATGTCATAATTCTTATGAAACAGAGAGTAAAATCCATCTACCAATATCTCACTGCTTAATTGATGAGCTGCCCTACAGGAGGTACCCTCTGTGGTGCATGGACATTATGCTTGCAGCTGTCTACTACCTCACAGAGGCTTTCTATTTAAATGGGTGAAATATGACAAGGGCCTGGCGGCATGGTGGTGCATGTGGTGAGTGCATTTGCCTCACACTGGTCTGAATCTTGGCTTGGGCCTTCCTGTGCTCTCCCCGTGCTTGTGTGTGTGTGTTTTTTTTCCGAACACACTATTGCTTATAAGTGTGAACACGCATTTGTCTAGATGTAGTATGTGGGATAGAGAGCTCAATAGAGAGGTGATTGGTCTCTGATAAGTCTTCCAGCTGGCTAAGGAAGTGATGAAAACAGACACTGATGTAAACGATAATTACATTTTAGACGATGAATTATTGATGTAATCATTGGCTCGTCAGCTGCACCGCACTCACACTGTAAAGCCCCCCGATAAGGGTGCACTGATGCCTAGTCAAACAAAAGTTGATTATGTTAAAAAAGATAATAACGTATTAGGTGAGAGTTCAATGAACATCCTGTATTAAGCATTTCTCAAATTCCAGTATGCATATGGGGATGCTGGCAGTTTATTAGTGTTATCTTTCCTCGTCCACTTGATTGGCTCCTGTATTTACATTGGACCTGCGATGCTTAACACACTTGCAGGCTTACAGAGTGCTTAGCGACCTAAGAGAATTGTCAGCAGTGTAATAGTAACCCTCTGGTGGCTTTGCGTATGCGCCATTAGTGCTGTTACTGTCTTTGCGAGACAAGACAGACTGGCTCAAATGATTTACTAGCATCTAATGGCACAATGTTCTTTATATCACAGATTTTGGCACCTCAAATAGGATATTTCTACTATGACTACGCGGCACAATTCTTTGTAGGGGAAAGTTTACAACAGCTGCCACCATCATCTGCATGCTTTGCAAAAACTGTTCCGTTTTTCTTGGCCATGCGCATCACCCCAAAGTATAAAACTACAAAATGTGTCTACCTCCTTTCCACCAATGGGAACTTTCCACTTGTTTTTTTTTTTTAACATGCCAAGCTGGTGGACATAAATGAATCCTGCTATTGCTGCCATGTTTCAATGCGGCTAAAATAGTTTCACCATCTGCAGCAGCCGCCGCTGCTGCTGCTGCTCCCCTTACGAGTGTGTGTTATGGGAATGTGTGTGTTCCTGTGCCTCTTAAGTGTGTGCAGTATGCTTCGGTTATTGCCGGCGCCAAATTTAGTCACAGGCCGGCAACCCAGGTCTGACTGTTGCTCTGAGGCCCTATCTATCACCAGACAGCCTAAAACTTCCTCCACTTCAGTCTTGACCTTCCCTGCTCACTTTGTTTTGAAAATGAACTCTTACATTGAACATTGTCAAGACAAGAATTAACACTGCTTTATAATCCAAGTGTTGACAACATTGGTAAAATTTGACTGAACCATTGTGATTGATGTGACGTATCAAAATCTGGTGGCAGCAGATTTCAAAGTAAAAGTCAGTACTCTGATACCATCATGGAAGCGTGCCATTGTACCAATGTTGACGCTTGTCATTGGAGGCTACATAATAGGGCTGTGTTTAAAAACATCGAATAATCAATATTGAATCTTTTTTTTCACATAAATTTTTACGAAAATTGAATTTTAAAGGCCTTTTTTTTTGGGATCTTACTGTTTTCTAGAAATTTACTGTTCTCATGAATTTACAAGTATTTTCTTTCATTTATGAAAGACCTGACTTTTTGCACTTTAAGACAATTCAGAATATGTTTAATTTATTTTTAAAATTATTGAATTAGATTATAAAATATTTTCATCTCATCGTCGATGTCAATGTTTGTCTAACACTTAGGTGATTATAGTGCGTGTTATTTTCATTAATAGCATAAACTAAATAATTTAACCAGTTACTACCGCTGCAAAATTTACTTTGGAATTGAATATTTATGGAGTTTTTTTATCATGTCTTTGGCATTTAAGAAAAATTGATGTGCCATAATTAATCGATACTGGATCGAATTGAAGTGAATCGGATCGAATCGGAAAAAATTGCACAGCGATATGTAGCTTTTGTAGAAACTACTACTAAATACTACTCAATGTCATTTGTTTTACAAAGATGTCATCTTGACTACTTCACACGCACACAGCTTTTCCCATTCTGTTCTCTAGACTGAATAATTGCATCAAATTGAAGCAGATGAAACATGAATGAATGTAGCGGTAGATGAGACACAGGTTAGTCAAAAAGGCTTCAAAGGTGCTTCATAGATGGCGGACTGAATAACGGACAGGTAGATGAAAGGCGAGTCATCTATCAGTGCGTCTATGAGACAATCACAGACAGATGACCGAGGCGACACAAAAACATGAGCTGAAATAGTTTGAAGACACTTTTGACTTACCGCCAAGGCCTGCAGCCTCTCTTTGTGGAGCTGAGCCTCCTCACACGACATCCTGAGAGGGGAAAGCAGGGGAGAGGGGAGGTGGGGAGGGTGAAAGGAGAACCAGAGGTGAGACCTCGGGTGAGCTGGGGTCCTAAATGTGAGAGATCTGATGAAGGGTCAGTGGGTGGAGCAGAGAGGAAAGTGTCCGGATAAGATCAGGGATAATCCAACAGACAGCTAGTATAGATCTCTCATTCACTGGCCATGAGTCTCCCACTCTCTGTCGCGTTTCTTTTGGCCCACCGTCTCTCCTCCCATTCGCCCCCTTCTTCCCTCCCTCTCTCTTTTTTAGGCAAGAACCATGTGTGATTAAACAGCTGGGAGGAGCAGCTGAGGGAGAAGAAGGGAGATGACAGCGTAAGGGACAGGGTGAGACATGAGGGAGCGGGACAAGGAATAACGGTTACAAAGAGTAACCAGATTTGGGAAAAAATGTTACATTACTTGTAAATTTTCTGTCTGAACTAATACCGGACCACTCGATCAGTACCTACCATCATTTGGCATGTAAGCATCATCCACTGCCTTTTTTTTCCATCCCAAATCTACTTTCCAGAGTGCACAGCATATTTTCTGCTTCTATTTATTTTATTTGAGTGGTTTTGAATACAACCTCATCAATCTGGTTGCCATCTCTTGGCATTGCTCTTGGCGCACATTAGAATGATTAAACACAAAACCTTCCTGTTGCTCTGTGTTGTGAATACAACTTGTATTCAGCATGCCAAGACTGAGGTTAGGAATTTACAAATCTGTAAAAGATATTAGTGATTGTAGTGGAACCTCAGCGGTCAAAATGATACTCGACTGTTCTGTATTTGACTTGAACCACTGCTAATTTACAACCAATTTATAAAAAGGCATCATCCCTGGGAAACTTTTATTCAAATAAAAGAAAAAAGATAATTGACGCAATTTGGATGTGGTCTTCTTTAGGGCTGGGTCTAAAATATCGATACAGAATTGAGATTCCTTTTCATAGCCAATATCGATTCATAAAACCATGAATCGATACTTTTAATAGTTTCTCTCCCCCCCCGTAAATTAATGTGCCAAATAGGGCCCGACCGATTAATCGGCCGCCGATCATAATCGGCCGATTATTGAACATCAAACAGCCGAAACAATCGGCCAATTGAGCTAAATGGACGATTATTTTCCCTTGAAAACGTTATCGAAGAAAGTTTAAGTATCCGAGGCTGTGAAAATACCCTGAATGCACCATTTTGCTTGCATAGCATTAGAAACTAGCAAGTGTGCAGCGTATGTTATTCTGGTTATTTTGTTGTCCGAAAGCGTCCTTTAAGCTGTTTCATGACACCGCAGTTGGAGTTAACTGTAAAACTAAATAAACAACGTTAAGAATTACATCCACTGTATATTTAAATACAAAATACGCTTTGTTTTTAAACCATCACTAGCCTAGCGCTAACAGGGAGTTAGCAAATGCTAACGGGAAGTTAGCGTCGACTATTTTTCCTTCAAATAACAAATTGAACGGGGTCCTTCTGAATCTAATCAATTTTGGAAATCTGAATCGATTCGATACCCAACCAACACTAGTCTTCTTTTTCTTCTTCATTGCACTGCATTGCAGAAGTATTGTATTGGGACTTTGTTATCATACAAAAAAATAAAAAATAAATCAAGTGACTTGGACATGCACTCACCCTTTCCTAATTAACACAATTAAATTTTAAGGAAAAATGCTATATTGGGATATACAAGTCTTTCTTTAAAATTATCTATCTGTGAGCATCAAAGTGGCAACTGGCTGTTTGTGTATTACAAATATTAAAACGAAACACCAGCTTCAACACAGGGACTGCAGCTGTGTAGTTTGATGATACACCGATAGATCAGGGTTATCAGTTAACGATTAACCAACCAACTCACTGCTGATACTTCCCATGCTCAGATGAATCATACCAATTTCATGATAAACACACTGGCCTTTTTCTCCAAAACATGTACAACCATTTCCAGATGCAACACCCTCGTCAGTAGTAATCATCATCAGGGTGACATCATCATTAAGCTGGACTGCAATTTCTAAGTGAATGGTTCAGCCAATAAATCCAAGTGCCAGACAGGCTCGTATTAGCTTGAAAGTGTAAATGATGTAATTTGTCCTCAGAAACAAAACCTCATTGTTGAATTACTAGATTATGTACGTCATAAGTCTGATTGAGATTTTTGAATAGATCCTAGTTTTGATTAAACTTTGGAAATCAACCTCGAAATAAAAATGCAAGTTGTTTGGGGCTTCAATTGACCGGTATATAAACACATCATTCTCATACCTGTGTCTCATCCTAAACATTTGCTTCCTCTCACTTTCTTCTGCTACCCTCCTTCATTCCTCTCCATACTTTCTCGGCCTCCTTTCAGAAGCTAACGTCCTTATAAGGGAAAAAAACGGGAGTAGTGCCGGTAGACTCACTGGGGAGTACAGAAGCATGTAACACACACGCATGCATACACACACCTACGGTGTACATGCAAATGCGCTCAGACATAACAGACATTGACTAATGAGAAAAACAAGACAAAACATAACGGCAGCTGGAGAACGGTTGTCCTGTTACTGGACTGCTGCTAGCGACCAATAAATGAAAAATGTTCTTTCATTGCATCTTGGGATTAGGACATCTGGCGTTGTTGTGGTGCCTTGAGGTACGAGTGACCCGATTTGCTTGTTTTTCTAGATGCAGGTGACCATTCTGCAAGCAAAACCTTCGAGATGCGAGCGCTGTACGCTGGCAGTGAACTCGCAACTCACTTTACAAAAAGCAGCAGTTTGGCAGTTTACTTTATTTGCATGAGGGGAGTTGCTGTATTTATACATACATGTGATATTTGTTGACATGCTCAGCAGCATCAATATTTACATTTAATAGCACCCATGAATTCCACTATGCAGTAAACTTCATCTTTACAGACACAATGTCTGCTGTCATGTGATGAAGACGACACGTGGTGATATTGGATATCATAGTAAATGTTATTACACCAACCTAGTGACATCATATATCATTTTCCCCACAGGAGTCCAATAATTGAGCTGTGGCGTTTTTATTTTTATTTTTTTAATTCAATATCTTGTTTTAATTAAGATGAATAAAAGCATGTCTATTAGAGCTGAAGAAATGCCATATTTGTTTTTAGCGCTGTCAAAATTAATTGATTAATCGACAAGTAGTCGATTACCAAATTAATCAACAACTATTAATAACTGATTAATCGTTTGGAGCCATTTTTAAATTTAAAAGTGTCCAAATCGTCTGATTTCAGCATATCAACAGAAATTGTTCACTGATTTGTGTAGTCCTTCATTAAAGAGAATTGATTATCTTCTGTGTTTAATCAAAATAAGACATTTGCAAACATCTGTTTTTACTTTGGAAAACAATGACTAAACCGGTAACAGTACATCATAGATGTTAGATTAATCGATTCTAAAAACATTTGATAGCGACAGCACTATTTCTTTTTATTGTTTATTTCGCTGCTGCATTTCACTGTGCGATCAAATGTTGATGTCATGGCATTTTTGCATTATATTTGGGGATTGACATGGTATACTATATGTTATTTTGGGGGGCCATTTCGACTGTGCGTCTCTTACCATTTATTATAATTTCTCAAACATGTTCACCTTATCTGCTTTACAATGTGATCATAAAAAGTTCTGAAGCTCCCTCTTGATGGTACTAATGAAACTGTATCCATACTGAGACATGCACATGTCAACTAGTAGTGTCTCATAAAACCCGACTGACTTTTGCAGCTGTCTGCCTCCAGAGCACACATCAGTCAAAGACTTAAATCTGTCTTTTCTCGACAACCTGGATTAACACCAATCACACCATGAGTCTGGTTGGCCTGCTCGCACCGTCATTCTCCACATGCTTCTTCCATTTATCACAACCTTTTCAATTCTCTGACCACATTGTCCTATTTCGATACAGTCATGCCCACTTCTTCATTACCTCTCAAAATTCTGCCAGCTTCCCCCCCAACCCCACTCCATTCTGCCGTCAGTTTCAGAGTTGCCCACCTCCAGAAACAACGGCATCATTGTTCGTCTGCATCGCCACGACGACACAATGACCTCACTGCAGAGTCAGCCCAGCTCCGCCCACCCTCAATCCTGACTCGGTGGTAATGGCCTCCAGATGTGGAACCAGAAACAGAATAACACACACTCACAGGAAAATAACAACATACACAGTGTAATGGAGGAAGGGGGGCTTAGTAAATATCCACAAATAAAGTAAATTAGATCTCAGATGTGCGTGAGTGAATGCTAAACCTCAAGAAGCTATTTTTCCTGCTAATGAGACTGCCAGAGCTTGATCTCATGCATATTTTATAAATCAGGGAGGTCTACTTGTTTACATGTGACACCGCCTGCTTGTCATCTTTCGTAGTGTATTGGAACACAATCGCAATCAGATAGTTTAAACAAATCTGGAAGCATTTATTTGACATTTTGTGTAATTATCAGCTCGCAATGTATGCAACGAAAAATAGCTGCTCTCAATTGTGCAGCTCTGGGCTGAAATAATCTGATAGTGAGCTACTTTCCCAACACACAGGCCAGTGGAGGCTTAGCATCAAGGTCAAAACATTGATTTTGGAGTAAAATTGCACTATGTAATTATGGACAATGTTGACAGCCATAAAGTCACACCGTCATACGCATACCAAAGGGTCTGTGTGTAGGTATGACACATCAAGTTATTTATGCATGGGACTCCATTAGATACATTTCAATATAATGCTGCGCTGTTGAAGCAAATTACAACTAACCAATTCCCACTAAAATAAGTAAATAAATAAATGACTGCAAATGGTTGGCGACTCACCCAAAGTCAGCTGTGATAAGCGCTAGCTCAGCCTTGACCTTAATGAGGACAAGCAGTAAAACAGAAAATGGATGACTGGATGGACAAAACTGTAACAATTATTCAAGGTTTATTTAAAAAGTATGCAAAGTAAGGCAGAGTGTTATGTTTACATATTTTGCTATTCAGCAAATCATTCAGCATCCCACTAATCTAAGCATGCATCTGCCATACACCTAATTCAAATTTTAATGTTTTTATTTATTATTATTATTAGGTAACCCGTATGTATATATATTTTATAAAAAAAAATAAATCAGCATTAGGAAAGAGGCAATATGAAAGTGGCACAAGCCTGTCTCCTAAATACGCAGCAAAAATAAATAAATAAATAAAAATACTGTAGTTTTCATTCTGCACTGCCAGCCATATGAATATGTCCAGTAATAGCACGATACAGTACACCCACAAAGCATCTCCCACTCTTCTCACCTTACTACATCACTGTGGCTACTTGCCTTCTCAATCTTAGCAACACATTTTGGCCTCGGCTGAATGAAGTGAAGGCATAAATTCAGATATGGGGGAGGAAAAATGTGGATTTTTTTTTTGTTTTTAATAATGTCCAAAAATCAGTCAGCTGAGACCAAATGCCACAATAACAAACTAAAACTTGCACGAAGGGAAACCATTGGAAAGACTCACCAGATAAATACATAATGAAGATGGGTCAACTAAAACCACCAGGGGCTGTTTCTGACACTTAAGGCTCCATATGTTTCTTCTTTCTTGTTCAAATATCTCAACAAACTAAATTTAACCTGAGTAATTGTCACTTTGTGAATATATTATCTCTCAATGGGGACAACTAACCAACATAAGGCTAGCTAAATACAACCCACAATGCACCTGTCTCTTAAAGTGACAGTAACAGTGGCACCATTGTAGCGTTCAGCCTCTGATCAAAAAATAGAAATAAAACAACTGCACAGTGTGCTATATTTCAATAACTAGTCCAGAACAATAATATGATTGTGTTTCAACTTAATATTACTCTGTGTACTTTATGTGCAAAACCATTGTTAGAATGTAGGTCTATATATCATGTAGCTGAAGGAACGCATGTGTTTTAAAGAACTGCTGACAGGGTTTAATTTTAGTCCCTCGGTGTCGGTGGGTATAGGCTACTTCTGATTCTCCTTATGCATTGTATTGTGATATATATTATTCCCAAAGCAACTCTATGTACTTGGTCTTTCATAGAAAAACTCATTTATCATTTGTCTCGATAACATTACACAGGTTACCATTCTAAAGGATGATTTATATGATGCACAAATGGAACTAGAAAAGCACTCGTGAGAACGCAGACCTCCTTTCAATCATATGTTGGATCAGCACCAAAACTATATTATGCATTATTTATTTAGAAATTAATTATATCAGCTCCATCCTAGGCCCATTGTCTGAAGCCTCGTCTATTACATTTTGTAGAACTTGTAAAGTATTAAGCAGTGTATTTGTGTTTGCTTTTTAAAGAAACTAAATGCAAATAAACGTGATCATCATCTCCTAAATGGATTTAATGACCACAGACAAAACATTGTAATTATCCTAAATTAGCAATATCATGGTACACTAATACTGTAGACAGAGGTGCATTTTGACATTTAGGGGCCCAAGGCATACAGTGGGGCCCTCTACATTTGCGTACAGTACTGCAAAGATTTGGAATTTTATATTACTTTAAAAATTGTAAGTTTGAGAAAATCAGGTATGAGAAAAGGCTCCTGTTTCCTTCCTGAGCTAAAGTCTATAAAATGAAGTGTACTATCTTAACTCTTTTACTTTAATTGATGAGAAGAAAGTGTTTATAAATAGCTGCTTGTATCTTCTTGGTGAAAAACATCATTTGTGTCACTCGTTTTCATCTCTACTGCATTTCCCACCGACAGCAGTGCTGCAACTAGCAACTTAATTGCTTTTGTTGGTTACACACATTCGCTGTCCCTGTAAAAAGGGTTGGAACCTTTCATAGTTTTGACAAAAATACTTTGTTTTACTCTCACCTCTTTTTCTGTGCTGCACTGGAACAACACTGCTTCATTTACCTCATAATGTGTCATCGGGTCTATTTTGAAGGCAAGCGAGAGTGCTTGAAAGGTTCGTGATGGATCAAAGACTCTGTTTTTAAGTGTGTAAATTAAGACAAAAAAAACATTGATTTAAATTGCTTTTTTTTGGTTTTTTTTGTGTGTTTTTTTTTAAGCAAGATGTTTTTAACAAGATGTTTCAGGGCCCCAGGCAATTTTTTTCTTTTGCCTGATGGTAAGTCCAACCCTGACTGTGGATAAAATTACATAAACTTATAACATGCATAAACGTATTGACTGAAGCGGCCTGCAGCTGTGCTGACACAAGGAGATTGAACTGAGACTGCAGCCTGCACATTGTCAATGCTGAACATGCAACATCATACTCACTGCACTCTATTATTATGTTCAAGCTGTGAATAGAAATAACCAAGAAAGGGTGGACACATACATGACACATCTGATGAAAGATGGCGACAAATTAGATGTAACATTTTTCTGATTGTACAGTGCTCATGCAGCGGGACTGTGAGTGTGCATGAGGCAAGGCAAGGGAGGAGTATACGCTGTGTTCCGCGTGTCTCCTCTCCAGTCATGACTGAGCAGCAGCCTCACCATGACGGGGCTCTGGTTCCCATGACAACCCCTGTCAAATGGATGGAGTGCATGCAGGGAGAGGCGAGACGGAGGGAAAGCGATGGATGGAGATGAATGACGACGTATACTCACCGGACTGTCGCCGTGCCGTTCCTCTGCAACGGTGTGTCCGACATCATGGCTGCGACACCCTCTGCTCTTCTTCTGCTCGTCTCCATCCCCCCTTTCTACTTTTCCTATCTGCCGCCGTCCTTTTTGACGGAGTTGTCTCTCTTCTTCCTATCCTCCTCCTACCCTCTCCTCCTTCTCCTCCTCCTGCCTTTTTTAGTGAGTGTTCGTCACGCTATGTCAGGCTGCCGCAGCTCCTGCATCGCCCTGCTCTAGAAAGGATGGAGGGGAGCATAGCCTACTATGTGTGGGACTGAGTGAGTGTGTGCATGAGAGAGAAAGCATTCGCAGGTCACTTGCATGTGAACACAACTACTCTTTTGTTAGACACCCTGACACTAATTGTACACAGTGATTACCTGCATATTAATAAAACATATGTGATTGGCTGGCAACCAATCCAGGATGTACCCCGCCTACTGCCCAAAGCCAGCTGAGATAGGCTCCAGCATCCCCCGTGACCCTTGTGAGGACTAAGCGGTCAAGAAAATAGATGGATGAATTAATAATAATAAAAAAAAAATCCATCCAGAAGCAACAACACAACAATTCCAGGATGAGCAAGAAATAACACATGGACATCTTTAGGCAAGAGGAAACGTTTAAAGCCCCATGAAAAATGTGGCCACTAATGCCAGATGTAGCCACTTTGAAAACAGACACAAATAATCTGAAGGATTTATAGCCTGCACCACACTTGGATCTGCTTGTGTTAGTATCAAAGATGCTTCTATTATGATGTATTTATTGATGTGCTTAATTACACAGCGTTTCATTTTGACTTTGAGACCACATGGACTCAAAATAAGATGAAATCCAGTCACGATAGCAAACATCTTTTTACCATAACTAAAAGTGGATGTTCACATTGGATAGCAGATGCTTCACTATGATGAGGGAGTTGAAAGTTGAAGGTCCGACACACACTCGACATGAAGTCTTCTTGTGGCTCTTTCTTCTTCTGGTCTAATCTGCCTCTTCTCTGTGCCCTCCATGGCTCTATTTCATGTGGACTCCATGGCTATCATGTTGCAGTGCATGCTAGTTATCCCAAGGCCGCTCCTCAAGCTGAGGCAGTGACCTTACATGGGTAGCACACATGCAGGCACTCAGTTTCTTATGCATGCACACACACATGCACACAAACTTAGTAAAATTCACAGATTATGTTATATATTTTATGTTAAATTAATCATATTAAAGAAATAAGTAGGTAATATATATATATATATATATATATATATATATATATATATATATATAACAAATAATCTACTTTGCTTTATGGATTGAAATGTGAAGAAGTCACAACTGAGAGACATGACTCGACAGCAAAAATGCATGTGAGTACAATAGCTAGATAGAGCATTGGTGGCTCTTTTGAAGAATGGTACATACTGCCCTCTTGTGGATTGTTGTACACTAAAAAGTGATCAACCTTTCTGAAACTCAGAGCTCAGAGCAGTTTGATTCACAAATCTGAAATAACAAATTTGCTCAAATTCCCGTTAATTATATGTTATCACTAATGATTAATGATACCGGTAATCATCTATGTGATGACCCTTATCATGTTGTAATTGTCTCGCACTTATTATCGACAATGATTTAAGGCAGAAAAAAAGATAAATATCAACACGCAACACTTTATTCATATCAATCTCCTGCAAGTCATTGGAAATCACAATTTCCCATCACTGGGCTACTCATGTGGTCGTTGAGGGTGAATTGGTGGCTGTGCAGCAGCATATTGGTGACCCCTGTTCCATAGTGTAGTGTACACTATCTAGAACTTGAAGTAATTTTGAGAACAGTCAAAACACAAGGTGCATAATTTAATGCATCATTTAATGACATAAATAATAAAAACTCCATCAAACTTAATTTCAAAATAATGATTTCACTGCTCAGAAAACATTTTTTTTTTTTTTTTTTTTTTTTCCACTGCTGACAAGTCACTCGTTAAATCTTCAATAATAACTCTGTTCATCATGTCTTTACTTTAGGTAAAAGTCAAATTGTGGCTCATCAAGTATTAAAAAACAACAACAACAACAAACACCCACTCTGTTGTCATTTTTAGACCCCTGCACTGTAGTACACTTTCATGATTCTGATAATAATACAATCAATCAATCCTTACATCAATATTTACATATTACAATACAGGTGCTGTACATATTAAAACAACATGCACCATCAGAAGAATACTGGTAGAGGGCACTGTCTTTCAGAATTTCAGGTCCATGCAAGATCAAGCTCATCCACTACTTGAGTTTCATTAATGGCTTTATTGGTATGCTTAAATTTTTAACCCTTTTTTGAACCCCTACTTGGAAACTCTACTTTGAAACAGTAGCTACTTTTTAACATGTACGGTACATTGAGACCTTTTTTTAAATTTTTTAATGTTTTTATTTTTTTTTAAGTACTAAACCTATTATGACAACCTACGTTGAACCCTAACTTTTTTTGAAGCCCTGCTTTAAAACCTCCACCCTACTTTGAAACACAAATCTTACATTGAAACCCACTTTGAAATCTTACCTTGAAATCCTAACCCTACATTGAAACCTTAAACCTCCTTTGACAGTCTAACTCTTCATTGAAGTCCTACTTGGAAACTGAACTTGAAGTCACATATTCTGACAGCTGTTGAATTTTCAAAATAAAAGCTAAATTTGAGATTAAAAAACAAAAACAAAAACAGCCCTCTAATTTTCACACTTTTTAACTAATCATTCTGTTACAACTTTAAACTTTTCAAAATTTGAATCTAAAAGGCCAAAATTAAGATTTTTGTTTGGAATCAGAAGTATGTGAATTTGTTTTGTTGAATGGTTTGTTGAGATTTTTTTGGTGGTAATTCTAGTGGCGAAAAAAGGAAAAATTTTGGTATGTGGGAATTTTTTTAAGGTTAAAAATTGTCCCCAAGTTCAACTGAATGAGATGAATATTTAGCATTTCAAATGTGAATAGAAAGGTCTTCAGTCTTCACACAATTCTAAAACAACAGCTTGTCAGTGGCATTCCAGTGTGGAGCTTTGTCCTCTCAACAAAGCCATTTATCTGAACAGATTCAAACATCAAACAAGCAGTGTAGCTGAGCGCCCCACTTCAGCTGAGCAAATACGTGCTGATGAAAAATTCACCAACATCCGAGGCAGAATTCTGGAGAAGATAAAGCGTGATGACTTTCCTCTTATCAGTGCAAAGTCATTGAAAACAAATGAAATATTAAACAACTTAGCGCCATTTTGTTTTTGAGTAGGAAAACCTCAGCAATTGTTTTTATATCCTTATTTAGACCCCGTTACCCAGCTGGGAAAAGCTCCTATTTTTGCTCTGCTGTGTTGGAAATGAGATGAGGCAAAGACAGAATTATAGCAGATGCTGATTAGTCATCGTGACTGTACAAATGTTTTTCTGCCTCTATAGAAAGAAACTTCACAAAAACTAGTTTTAATATTTAATATTTCATTCTGCACCATTGCTCCACTGGCCAAATTGGACAGACACTTACAAAAATGTGCCAAAAACTCAATTAGGCTGGCATAAATGTGGCATAGGAGGGATTCCTGATAAGGACGGAAAAAATTGGGAAGGCCCTTGAAGCGATTGACTCAGAAATCCCGAGCTCTGGTTTGGAGGAGGGGCAGGGTTGAATCATTTTAGGGAGCGCTCTGTTCACAAATGTTGGAGGGGGTTGTGAGTGCATACTGTATGAGGCCGAGTGTGTGTGGATACATGTTTATTTTGCAATTGAATATATCAATAGTTGGGATTTCTGCGGGTCGAGTGGGGGTAAGTATGTGTATCCTGGAATGGATTCAAGTGTGTGTGGCTGTGGCACGTAAAAGAAGGCCAAGGCCCCCGGGACAAACGTGGCCGCTTACCCGCTTGGTTGCCATGGTGATGAGGAGATGGGAAAGGCTCTGTCGGAATTGCCATTAAAATGGGGAGGAGTGCACACACAACAAACACACA
Source organism: Festucalex cinctus (assembly GCF_051991245.1). Taxonomy (NCBI): domain Eukaryota; kingdom Metazoa; phylum Chordata; class Actinopteri; order Syngnathiformes; family Syngnathidae; genus Festucalex; species Festucalex cinctus. The sequence continues at coordinate 16,290,911 of NC_135425.1, forward strand.
TATAGACACACACAAAAGGACATAAAACAACACACTTGTGAGTTGGGGTGATGTGGGCTTCGCCACATAAGCGTCATTGTTAGCGTCTTTTTTTATTTTTTTATTTTTTTATTTTTTTTAACTAAGCACTCTGATTGGTCTGAGCCTCTCTTAATGTCATTGATACGATTCTCCAGGGAAATTGTGTGTGCATGTTGATGTGAATGCAGTCTGATTTAATGCATGTGTGCGTGTGTGAGTCACAAGTTAGGCATCGTGTCTCATTTGGTTTGAAGATTTCATCAATTGCTGCTAAAAGGTCAGCCAATAGGAACCCTATTAAGTAAAGGTTGTGGTCAACACTAGAAGTGCAGTGTCAAGATTATTGATCAATTTTAATAAATATGTCAATGTATGTCACGATATCCAAACATCACGATACGTTATTGTCACAATATAAAGCTAACAATACGATAATTATCACGATATTGTGGGGAGGTTGGCGATATAAAAAAAAAAAAAGGTCACAATATTATAAAACAAATGAGCTCGTACTAAAAAGAAAAAACAATATTGTGCTTTTGTACATAACAGCAATGCATATAAACCTACAAATTCTAATAACACTTAATATTGAGGCAATTACTTGCTAATGCACGCACACCTTGAGTTCCTCCACATATTGACTCGGTTCACGAGCATATTATGTTCCCCTTCATCCGACCATTAGTGTGGATTTATCCATAGAATGGCCAAAACATGCCTTGTGAAAATTAAACTGCACTAAAAATCTTAGCCACCAGAGGGTGCTAGACTACACAAACTGAAATCAACCTCTGTTTTTTTTTTTTTTTTGTTTCAACAGATGTGCTGCTTTTAATATTGTGATATGACGACGGTGATATTGTGGCAGTTTTAATATCACAATATTGTCGTTATGGTTACATCCCTAATCAATGCAAATCAATTCAGTCAGCTAGCTGCAGCACATAGCTGGAGCAGATCAAGTTAGCTTTGCGCCTATAGTAAGCATATTCCTACCTAGCTGCTGAGATGCCAGGAAAACAGGGAGGATGGCTGACTGTTCAACTTGGTCCTGTAATGTTGCTTTTGTAGCCTAAAATTAACGTTATCACTACGAGTTAGCAGTTGGCTAGTTTACATGAGCAACACATTGCTAAAAATCAAAGTGAAAGGAATGGATTTCATATTTTGTTTTGTCAAAAAGAACATGACAAGACAAGGGACTGCAAGTTAACAACAAATGATGATGTTTAACAGTGCTTCTTCTGGGTCAGAAGGTGTATAATCCTGCTGCTGTGCTTGTTAATGTGTTTTCCCCCATTTCTGGACACCCTGCCTAGATCTGCATCCCGCCATCTACTCTTGCTTAATACATGGAGTCTCTCTCCATAATTTAGTCAGCACTTCCCGCTCTCTCGTCCGTGTTGCAAATCCCCTCTGACACAATGGTGTGACTGTGTCTCTGGCTCCCTTTGCTGACATTCTCCTCTAAATGCGACCATTTACTTTCAATCCACTCAATGTCATTCCAAAACTACAACAACGACAATAATTCATGTACATAATCTAAACTTTGCCAGTGGTCACCTTACAATTATAGGACACAATTAGGTTGTCCTTGTACTATATAATAAAATAAAACCTGTTCAGTCCTAGATTATTATTATTATTATTATTATTATTATTATTTTTACAAAATGTACCAAATCAAAGCAAACTTTAGTTATATCGCACTTTTCATACATAAAAATGTAAAATAAAATAATAATAATTGAAAAAATAAAGTCATAGTGGGGCACAGAGAAACAATGTGAGAAAAAGCAATGCTAGGTAATGCTAATGTTTGATTGTCAGAGGAAGTATTTTAACAAAATTTATTATTGTGGGACAATTAAAATTGAGCATTAATATTGTTCCAATGGCTAAAATGATGATAGAGCCATCCTATTGGGTGTCATTCGATTATCCATGTTTACCTAGGGTTGTGATCAGTGAGTATTATGTCTAAAGTGTCACACTGAAACACAATTTATGCTGCACAAGAACCAGAAAATACAAGGACATAAATACTGAGTAATATCTTAGGGTTTGTGATGACCTTTTTCATCTTAAACTAAACTTCTACTGCACTTAAGTTTCCTTAAATATTCATTAACATTCATACTTTGTAGTCTTCCTCTGATGTAGTACTGAACTCGTTTTAAAGTGCAAATCATTATACTGTTTTTCGCCCTTTTTTCTATAGTAGCATCATTTAAAGTTGTTTTGGTTTTTCACTGGGGAATTTAGTGGCAGACATTAACAGCCTTGGACGAGAGATTAATTAGCATTGTTCAACTCAACTTCAAAAGATGATGTTAAACCAACAAAAACAAACACCCGGCTGAACATTTGTGAGTGTACGTAGCTTTTTTTTTTTTTTTTAATCAAGTGTAAACCATACAAAAACCATACAAAAAAAAGAGTGCATGTTGCACATCATGACTGACTGACAAACATCCATCCACTGTTTATACTGTCTGTCTTCATCAGGGCCACGAGTGAGCCTATCCCAACTGATTTTGTGCGAGAGGAGAGATGCTCCCTGGAGCGGTCGCCAACAAATCACAGGGCATATATAGACAAACAAACATACACATTCACACCTAAGAACAACTTTGAGTCTTCAATGTTTTTGGAATGTGGGAGGAAGTTGCAGTAAACAGACAGTGACAATCACTACTTGCAATAATTGAATGAAGAAAAAATGTCAGAGTGCTAACACACATAGGGTGCCAGCTTGATGAGGTCATCCAACTTTATGACTAAAACCAGATTAAAAGATTGCAGATGACGCAAACTGAGATGGTTTGTTGTCATATTTACCTGGAAGCAAATATGATTTCACTATCACAGTACAGCTCGAAACAACCTTGAGATTATTAGTCACAGTTGGCGCATGAAAATTTAGCTAATGATGTTTTTAAAATGTAAAACATTGACCATGATCATCCAGAGTCATTCATGATTGATCATTTTCATCATTATAATCAATGTCAATCCAATTGTCAGAATCAGAATTTATATTTAGTGTACAAGTATATAAAAACAAAGAAAAAATTCACCTTTTTTTCCACTTCTCGGCTGAGAAACGCGAGGGGAAAAAAAAAAATCACCAACAGAGTGAGACGGGAAGACTGGCAGTTCGCACAGGAAGACTAGCAGTTCGCTGGTTAGCTCACCAAGTTTCTTAGATGGGGAAAAAAAGAGAAAACATGAGGAAGAAAAAACAAGGCCCAATCTGTGCTCCTTTTAAAAGGGAGCACAGTATGAACCTGGAAAAAAAAAAAGAGCCAATAGTTGTGATTAATATTATATATATATATATATATATATATATATATATATATAATATATATATATATATTTAAAAAGATTTGAACCCAGAACCTCTTGACCTTGAGGGAGATGTGTTGCCCATTCACACTCAAATTCCGACCGTCACTGAGTGGGAGATGAAAAAGACAATTCCCATTACAATAGTTACACCCCCAATGAAAAATGTTGAGCAGAGGTCCAAAACATCGTAGGCCACTGTACACAATTATATAATTCGATTGTCTTCCAACAATATTTACAGTAAGTATCACAATATTGTCCAAGTGGTCATAATGTTGTGGCTGGTCAGTCCATGTGGTTCATGTTCACACCATTGACATCATAAATGATATCAAAGCTGTGGTGAGGAGACAACTTTGACCTTTCAGGCGCACATCTCATAAAATGCAAGCTCTCGAATCCTTTTCATAAACATGATTTATGATTTATTATGATTTTATTTGCCTTTAAAATTTGATTTAAAAGGCAAATAAAATCACTTGATTCTTGCAAGTATTTTGAATTGTACACAGGATGAGTGGCCATTACATTTGCATTTACATTTGCGGCTGCGCTGTGTTCACTGACCTATAAAAGCGCTGTGAGGGAGGAGAGGAGACAAAATCAGAAAGTGAGAGCGGCGAGATCTGAGAGGACGCTTGTAAAGGGAGAAGCGGAAAGAAGCAAACACAGTTGTCATTTTTTATTATTCATTTTCTACACGTGTGAATCTACATGATTTATCATTGAGGCTATCTAATATCTGCTTGGATACCGAAATACGTTATATATTTGTTTACATGTTAATTCGAATCATAAAGGTTTACACTCGTAAATGTAAGTCCACATGGAACTTCTGTTTGTATCATTCTCTGCTTGACATTTCATAGCCTTGAGCAATCTCTCTCTCTCTCTCTCTCTCTCTCTCTCTCTGTTTTGTGTGTTGAGTCACATTGACTCCATGAGCATTTAGCTCTCTGAGTCGCTAATGGAGATGAATGTCGCCTCCACCTTCATTGGTGATTTAATCACGCAAATAGGCTGCCACACTCACCTTTTTCTGTATGTCCCGTGCATGCAAAATCCTGCGAGAGCACTCGCAGGCCTACAGTTGAATTCGGGCTTGCGTGACATTTTATTTCATACATAATTGTGCACTCATGACTCGGAAGTGTCCTCAAAATGTGCAGTAAACCTGCATTTTGAGCACTACAGCTATGCATCCTGAAAACATTATTTGAAAATCAACTGCTGAAGTAAGTAGAGCCACTAAGTACAAAAACAAACTGTATTCCATTCTTCAGTGTTAATTCAACACCTACAGAGTTAAATTGAACACTTCAAAAGTGGTTATATTGGTACACACTAAATATGGTTTAAACAACACTTTCGAAACTGTTCATTAATTTACACTCAGTGGGAGTTAAAATAACTGTGAAATGTAACACTTGCCAACACTGGTCAGTGTTGATTTTAGACTACACTAGTGTGTAATGTTAAATTTTACACCATCCAGTGTACTTTTTAACACCCAAAAGAAGTTGATTTCATTCACTCTAGAACGGTTTATATTAACTAAATACTTCACTCTGGTAAAGAGTTAAAAAATAACTGCACTGTCAATTTAAACTCCCAATTTATTCCTTACTGCATAGTTCATTATTACTACATTCTATTAAAACAACAACAAAAACGCCACATTTGTAGTTAAAGTGAAAGATGCATTCAACAATTCCACCCATTTATAACAATGCATTGACTTATAATAAATACCATCACAGGCCAACCAATCCTAATGCACAGGCTATCATGATAAACCCTTTCATCATAACATCACTTACTTTTCTTAAAATAAAATTCAAACAGAAAAATGAGGCAGACTTTCACAATTTATTTCTATTTTGGCACCACTGGGCTCTTGTCTTGTCTTCCTCAGCCTCTCTTGCACCCCCATCTTGACGTTTCCTGAGGCAAACCTCCTCCCTGGACATTGCTTTGCCATCATTATCTCTGCACCTACTCATCTCCTTGGTGCACATTTCCCCCCTTCAACTCCTTCATCAACCTCGCCTTTAACCCTTCCCCTACGATTTCTCACACTGATCTAAACGTTACCAACCCCCACCCGCTGGCCCTCTTGCACCCTTTCGCATCCTAGCAATGACCTACTCCCGATTCTCCCTGTGATCAGGCGAAGCTTTATGTCAGCATGAGTGTCTCTACATACAGGGTGGGGCTATGGTCCATGTCAAAGAGGATGGCCGATATATAAGGCTGATTGTGGGAGGCAGATGGAGGCAATAAGTCAGAACTGGCATCTGTCTGGTGCAGTCTATTGGGAGGAAAAATGCGTGGGATGAAAATTACACATTGTACTATTGTTGAAAATGTAGACACAAAATCAGAAGCCTGCTTTCTAAATCTTGTATTCCTATAGACTGTAAAGAAGGAGTGTTTTAGTGACCTGCTGTTGACCACACAGAAGGACACATTTATCATTTCTGATATTCGTTTTCCTGACAGATTAGGGAAGAAAATCACTCTTAAAACTCAGATTAGAGTTAAATAGTCTGACAATTTTTTCAAATTTTCCACCTTTTAAGTTTGTGATTTTTTTTTTTTTTTTTTTTGTGAAATGCTGATGCCGTTGCAACGCATAGAAACTCACATCCGGGCTGGCCAAAGGAAAAAAAAAAAAAAAAGTGCCAGTACCCTAAAGCAGCCCGCTCGACAATGATCTTCATAGCTGCTTGCAGCTCTAGTTAGGGCCCAAGCAGCGACTGCAGCGAGGTCCCTCTTTCTTTTGTAGGACAAATTCAGCCTGATAATTGGTATATGTGCACTCCACTTCCACAGCCTATTAGACAGAGGTGATGAATCCAGGTCCAGACAGTAAAAACCCTGCCACAGTGTGGCTTTAGCCTCAGGTGTTAGCAAGCTAGCTCCCTCGTTTACCTGCCAGTCTGCTAGCTAGCTAGCACCAGGGGCGAAAGCCAAACTGTGGCAGGTTATTTACTTTCTGGACCTGGATTCGCCACCTCTGCTGCTAGGGTTGTTGCCTCTTGGTTCAAGACAGCGAGGTTACTGGTACTGCTGTGAGGCCTCTTTAGTATATGGCATTAAAATGGTGCATAGTGGTTATTGTAAGTCTGCCTTGTAAAACTTGTATTTCTGTAGATTCTAGGGAGGGTGCGTTTTAAATTAAAGACTATTTTGAATATCTGATATGATGACATGTTTAAAACTGGGTTAACAAGAAGACTTGCTTGGACTTTTGCAAGACTCCTGGCCCTGGTAAGGATAATAAATGAAGAGTCCATCAGGCTACATACCGTCACGTGATCACACCTCGTTATTGAAAGGAATCAGCGGTATATTGTTGCAGTTGTTTGATATTTCTTTTGCTTTCATCACTTCTCCCTTCTGTCTTTACATTCCTCCTTTTGTCACTGCCTGTCCCTTCGCCGAATGTGCTTTTCTGAAGGAGCTGAGCATTCCCACCACTGGCATCAGTTTGTTGGTTTCCAGGGCAACCATGCAGCCCAGTTATTTATAGTAGCAGATCAGCACGACTATTGCGAAAAATTTTAACTATCAAGAGACATTATTCATAGTTTGTGAACTTACTTCAGAAGAACAGTAACTGAAAATATAACTAATAAAGTCAAAATGAATAGATTTCAATCAGTCGTCTAATCTAATTGAATTGGAGGTTATTTGTCACAATTTGAGCTGGTTGTGTGTGTTAGGCACCACTTTCCTGCTCACGAGAGACACGCCCACTCACATAATATTTCCACCTAGGCCTGTGGATAAACCAATCACCTGATAGTCAGTCGCCCCCATTATCTAATTAACTGTGCAGTTTAACATTATGGCCACGTCTCACTAGGAATTTTGTTAAGGTGTGTTCTTTTCCTGCAGGGGATCGAACATAATGAAATGTTTCAGTCAATGGCATCTCGGGAAGATGTTGAAGTTGACGATTGATTGTGGACGGTATAAAAAATAAAATAAAATAAATAATCTAGTAAAAGTATGAAGTTGTTGGCAGGTAGGTATATTCACTGTGAATTAGACAGAGTGCGGAGATTAGGATGGCAATGGCTGTTTAGACTTTTGGGTTGGTTCATGGGGCCATTGTTTGTTATGATGATGATGATGTCACTTGCTATGGTTCTGTATTAGCCAATCTTAATTTGTCTAGTCACTCTTATTTTGTCATATAGGACTTTACTCCGTCATATAGAGTTACTAAATGACAGTTTGTCAATACGTTGTTTTCTCTCAGCACTATCCCTATTCTTCCATGCAAGTTGTTCTTCCATGTGTCAGAGGTTGCTTCCATGCATCCAACCCTGCTCTCTTCTGTGAAGTTTCTCAGTCAATGTTTTTCCATCAAGCGCAATTGATCTAACACGGTGGAATTGTGGTTAAAGCATTATGAGACATGCACATGTAATAACTGAAGCATGCCTGGTACCTCTCACTTCCTTCCATATGCCAAATACTACTACTGTCATGCAAACACAGTTCAAACACGAGAATCACTATACTGTATGTTAGCGTGTCTATGTTTGTGAATAATCATTTGCAAAAGTCCTCTCCAGGAACACTGATCACAGCCAAGGCCGGCGCTTCACGGGCAGTCTGTTCCGTCGCCATGGAAACGGGGAGCTCACAAGCTTAGGAGACTCTGAGAAAGCAAACCCTGTCTGATCAATACGCCGCTCCGATAATGAGGCCATGGACACGTACAAAGCCCAGATGAGCACGGTTGCATGCAGCAGTTCCAGGATTGTGCAACTGCCAAGTTCCAGTAGTAAGTGGTTGGTAGCTCACCTTCACTAAGCTGTTCAACAACCAAACAATCAAATGGAGCACAGAGAGCAAGAAAGCCTTTTTAAAACAACTGAGGAATTTGGAGTCTTTCACTCAAGCCAGAATCACAAAAAAAAAATGTTAAAACAAATAAATAAATAACAGTGACAAAGCGGGAAGCGCCAGCGGAATGCTCAGCGAAGCACTATCCATGCTGCCAAATTCCCAAACATGGTAAACTAGACTTGCCCAGCGCAAAAATGAATGAATATGTTTCTATTTTTACACCGAGTGAAAATATCTACGAAAACAGAGCCCTGGGTTTTAAAAGTAAACTATCTAGCAATAAAACATTTTGTGGTTGTTTGTTTGTTGTATTGTGTGAATGTTTTTGATGTATTGCCATGTTTAACACATTTCACAATGTAAAGTTAAGATTTAGGGCTTTCAATTCACCATTTTCACATTTTTTTTTTGTCTAATGCTCTAATATTTAATATTAACTTACTTATATTTACATTTTTCATGGGATTCTGTGATTGCCCCATCTTTGTGATGTTATCATTTTGAGCATAATACATTTGGAAACACGATAATATATTACCATTCATATGCATTCGTCTCTGCCCCCTCTCCCTGCGGCTTTGTAAACTTCTCATCATATTAGTGAAAGTCTATACAAGACTGTTGAGTCTGAGTGAAGCTCTGTTAGCAGATTAAGAGACTAATGCCATGCTTCCAGTGTGTGGCATGACAAACTCCGAGATGAGGTGTAAGCTGATATTTCTGCCTGAGTATGCTACAATATATTATGTAGTCCCTCGGGCTTCTGATAATACAATAACTCCTAGATTAACGCATCCACATATGTCGGGTAATTTGTCAAAGGCATGATATAAATACAGTATGTACACTGTCCAAACAGTTGTTTACTTGAAGTGAGAATGCTACGGACCATCAATCTGTAGTGCTGCTGCGCTGAAGACTTTCTGTCAGCAAAATACACCTACACATTGAGTTTTGATTTGTTTCACATCATAATTATGGATTCTTTGGGTCGACTAAAGTCTGTGTTGACCAGACAAGAAGTAGTGGGAATGAAAGTATTAGCACGTTTATCATTTCTAATTTTTTTTGTTTTCTTGGCAGATTAGGGTGGAAAATCGCTCTTAAAACTCAGGTTTTAATTTCCCTTCAGTTTGTCACATTTTCCACTTTCGTACAGTTATACCTCTGAGGTTGAACACAAACTGTTCCCATCGGCCTAAACTGAGCAGATTTGTTTTTTTTTTTTTAAAATATCTTTAAAAAAAAAAAAAAAGTTACTAACGTGGTGTAATGTAAATGTGAGTCACTGATGACCTTCGCACATCTATTTTTTCTAAAATTATTTGTGTACAAATTAATTAACGCTGGAAAACAACAAAACATTTGTGAAGTGAAACTCATAGTCAAACTGCTCTTCCTGAGAGTCGAGCTATTCCGTGTAACTTCCTTTGTTTATTCTTCTACACCTGTCATGTTCTTCTCTTAACAACTCTCGCTGAGGCTGCAAGAAGCGTGTCAAAACAGCCACAAAAAGCCAAACACACAGCGTTAAAACAGTGACGCTCACTTGAGCTGAAAGCTCATATTGTCATGCATGACAACAATTCAAACTGAAACACTAAAGTTTTTATTCATAAAAGTTTCAGAGACTTTTAAAAAGTATTTTGACTTCAACCATTTGAAGTTACAGTGTTTTTTTAGTTTTTCCCCATACCTGACATTTCCCCCTTGTTACAAAAAGACAAACAAAACCATATTCCCACTGAAAGTTTACAGTAAATAAGCTTTTCCAAACACTCCAAAGAGGATTGAACTGACTGCACTAGAGGAGAAAGTGGACGCCTGACACACTAATGGACCAAACAAGTTCCGAATTGCTCCTCTGTTTCACCAATGCGAGTTTCCATAATTGTGACTGAGACATCTATTGGGACAGCACCCATGTGACCTTTCTTTTAAAAAAAATAAATAAAAAAATAAAATAAAAAAGTGTCTCAAAGCCCCATGCGAGTGCACATGACCTTTATTTTATTTTTTTAAAGCAACAGCAGAAATATACAAAGATTCCACTGAAGAAACCGTACAAGGTTTAAATGTGGTCTTCTTGATACCTGCTGAGTTATTTGGACACAAATGTCTCAGTCTTCAAGCTATCTTGCACAATTGCTCACACAGAAGGAATAATGTAGTCATCAGAATAAATATAATAAATGGCTTCTTCTTAGGGTGCCATCAAAACATTTACAAATTATGCGGAATAATTTTGCTGTGGGAGTCAGGCTAAAATAACATTTAATTCTTGTCTTTATTACATTGTGTGACTGTACTAAATACCTTACCCTCAATCTGTACCAAAATTGATATTCACACAATTGTAATGTACAGACGGGGCACCTCATGTTTTTACATTAATTCCAAAACGCTTCTGCTCCGTTTGGTTAACGTGACGGGAGGCCTCGGAGAAGTGAGCTGGGCAGGAAAAAGCAGAAGACTGAAGAGGGGTAGACAGAGGACAGAGTGTAATGTAGCGTGCCATCTCGAATCTAGATCACTGAACACACCAATGTTTCCTTCACTTGCATCTTGTGGCGTCACCGTGCATCACAGTTTTCCCGTCTGTCACCCCAGTTCCGACAGTGCCAATCACGTAAGATTTCTCATCATGTGTATATGATATGCATAATCACCAGACTGGATGGTTTGCTGCATTCCCTTGGCAGCATCACTGAAAAATCAAGTGCTGCTTTTTCTGGACAGTCAACAACAAGACTCATTGCAGCTCTGCTTACCTTTTGGCTTTGACCTGAAAGCAGGGGTGTTGCACTTGAGTGGGTGTTTCTGCATGACAATGCCGCTGCTGGAGCCTAGCAAAAGCCCAGTTGGCGGTATACCCTAAGGTACATTTGGAAAAACACTCACTTTTGTACCTATGAATAGTAAATAAAAGTCTTAATAAGTGAAACAAAAATGTATGCTTTTGGAAAGTGGGAGAAAACTGGAGAGTGTCACAGTTTGAGGGCGGAGTGAGAGATGTGGACCCAAATTGAGGAGACAGATCAGACAATGGAAATGAGTAACCTATGGTGATTTATTAACAACTTGACTTGCCTTGTCGTGACGGAACTGGACTTACCTTGCCTTGTCGTGACGGGACTTGACTTGACTTGACTTGACTTGACTTGACTTGACTTGACTTGACTTGACTTGACTTGACTTGACTTGACTTGACTTGACTTGACTTGACTTGACTTGACAGCACTAAGCTTAACACACGAGACACACCAGCATAACCCATGTAACACCAGCAATGCACCCACACCGACTGGACAAACAAAACAGATGAAATACACCAACACTAATGACCTAAAGAGGCACACCTGGGGGGAACACAAGTGGCTGAGGGCAGTGATTGGTCACGCACTGGGAAGGGAAGAGACACACTCAGGTGGACGTGGTTAGACATAACGAGGTAAGGGAACAAACGAGGATTATATGACAAAACCACCAACCGCAGTCAAACACACCCAAACAAAACAAAATCCCAACCACACAGAACCAAAACATGACAGAGAAAACCTGTGCAAGTATAGGGAGAACATAGAAACTCCTCACAGATTCGAACCAGGGACCCTTCCACTGTGAAGTGGACGACCTTACAAATAGATTAGATTAATTTCACATAAAGAAATATTTTGATAGTCCAGCATGAAAAACAAATAAAAACAATTGATGAAAAATAGGGATGGGCGAGTACCGATACCGGTATCGAGCTGATACCTTGTCTTATTTCAAGGCACCATTACTCACAATGGCGCCCGATATTACCATTTTACAAACAGAAATTAGAAATTAGAAGAATAGAAAATTGCCACTAACTTCATGCAATATCAAGGAAATCGGCTATATCGACACCTTCATAAAATAATCGCCTAAATAATTTTTTTTCAGATTTTTTAGGAAACTGGTCAGTTGGCTAAATAATACATTTTGGGTCTTGGGCCACATTTGAAAATCAACTCCATACAAAGACCAAAAAAAGTTGAACCATTTGCATCATGAGGAGTTGCTTTAGGGAAAAAAAAATTGCTAAAAAATAACCTGCAATTATTTTAAGAGGGTGACGATATTGTAATATATAGGTCTTTAAAATTACCTGTCTCTTTGGGAGTGGGAAATTTTATATATCAAATGGACTAGCTAGCAGTATCGGTAGCTACTTGGAATTGTTGACTACTCAAGAGTAAATACTTGTCCTGGTATTTTATGAAAAATACAGAAAAAAAATGTTATAGGCTACCTTTAATGATGCATTCATTCGTTATGTCATTTGAAATCTGCACTAGTTTTGATGATTCTTCCGAATTACACAAAGCCCATAAAGCCCAATGGAATAAAAACAAGGAATCTTCGTGGGGTTGTAAAGGGCAGCCTGGCTGGGAATAGGCGGACGAGACAGCCCACTTGCACGGAACACAAGGTCCCTCCAGCGAGTTAAACACGCTCCACTAGAGCCCACTGCGCGTCTTGTCCCCGCCCTCCGACGAAGCACAGCATCCGTCCTCATCCACGCCGCGTGATGCCCCTCACATCCACGCATGCAGAGCAGCCCGTGGAATCGTAGTAGTTGGAGTAGTGGGAGTAGAGGAGTGCTCTTCACACCGTCCCCGTCTTTTTCATGGATTCTCCTTTTTTCTGGAATATTGCTCCATCCCATCGCGGTAAGCGTGCGTGTGCCTTGTGCGTGATGTCGTGGGGTGCTGTGGGGGGAGAAACACGCGCACACACGCACAAACAGAACGGTTGGTGTGGCGCTATTGTCTGTTGCCGAGGCAAGTTGTGGTTTTAAAGGCGAGGGTCTCCTTTTGGTTGGAATGAAAACGCTTCAATGCGTAAAAGCGCTTTCAGCGGCCGGATAGACGGTGTTCAAAAAATGTTCGGGTTTAATGATTGCAATGATGGTGTTGGTATTTAAGAGGAGGACACCTGTCTCTCCACCATGCAACAGTGGCCGTGGATGCGTGCCCCCACAACACGCCCTAAACACTTTACACTAATGGAGTGTCGACATACTGCGCACCCCTCACACGTATTCGGTGCACATTTTGTCGCCTTTCTTGCACGACAAATGCTGCTAAATGAATATAATGTGTCCCTTTTCCCCGCCCCCCAACACTAGAGGCTGACTATACATCCCCCCCCCGCCCTCAAACACAGCCCCCCTTTGTGGACTCAAGGCGCCGTTGATGCCTCGCGGATCACTCAAAAGGCTGAAATCTCACGCCTGTTAAGATGAATCCATGAGGCGTAACCTTGGAATTAATTCAGGGCAACGACCTATTTTGCATCTTCACAGCTAGTGCATTGTATTTGTGTTTCTCTTAATTTAAGAGCTGGTTGGAATGTGGAGGAACGCCATCCTCTTGATTGTTTATTTGTGTGCTTTCACACGATGATGTAAATGTTTTGGCATTGTAGTAACTCAAGAGATTTTGAGTGATTGACTATATTTAGCTTACAATAACCCTTTCAAACCAGATTATTGACAATATTCATGTTTTGAAAGGCAATGTAAATGCACAAAAAAACAGAGTAAGACCTCTGGGTTATTCTTTATATAACCTGAATAATTGGTCAAATAAACACAACCAGAGCACATCCTTTGAACAGAACATTGGGTTTGTGTTGTGCACATGCTGTATCCACAAGGAAATGTTGTCTTTTCAGCACAGGAAGTGCACGTTTGCGCCATTTTATGTTGCCACTCACTAAGCGAGCCTAAGTTGAATACAATGAGTTCTCATCAGAATAGATCCTTTGGATGGAACGTTGGTTTGTGTTCTGTGCATGCTATATCGGCTCAGTGCTGTATATTGTCTTTTGAGTACAGGAAGTGCTTGTCTGTGAGGCGGCCATCTTACGTTGCCACTCGCCTAGCTTGGATAACTTGGTTTCTCCGCACCGTTTATTTCTGTCTCTACGTTGAAAATGCCACAGTGCGTATATATACATACATAACTGAAAATACACAAGCAGAAGTGAACAAACATGGCGAAAAACAGTTTTTGAGCGAGAAGGAAACTGACCACTTTATTAGTTTGGTCAGTGACATGAATATAATGTGTTTTATTGTAAGTAGAACGTAAGAAGCGGAAATTATGTCTAGTTGCGTCATGACGTTCGTGCGTCGCCGTTTAGATTGGGGTATTCCAATTTCCATGTATACTAGATTTTTTTCATGTATTTAATTAATTACAGACGTGGTAATTGTGTGCGGTTTGCAGAGGGACAGGCAGGTGGCTGTCAAGTGAGCCTGTCAACAAGACAATTTATATGAGACACCAATCATTGCTTTTCTTCTTTTACAGAATGTATGTGCTAATATATGTTTATATAATATATCAATCTCTCACATAGATAGACTCACATTTAAAAATGTCTAATGATGCTTCGTGCATCTGATGTCATTATGGCATCAACTTCATCCTCCCACCCACATTTATGGTGATTTTTGTTTGTGAGGTCATAAACAGCAGTAATAACAGAAAAACACATTTTTGGGGGGGTTTGTTTTTATCCTTAAATAAGACATACATCTTTCCCATTTCATTGTTTCCTGACATTTGTATCATTAACTACAATTATAACTTTCTTATCATTTTGTAAAGATAGCACTGAACAGTAAAGTGAGATTTTATTGTCATTATTTGCATTTTTTCCCCCAAAAAATTGTGTCACTTAGACTAATAGATTGCGTTCCTTATATGTACACCAGACACCCTTTGTACTGAGGCTGCAGCAAGGAGTGACCTTTGACCTGCGCAGAGGCTGGTTATTGATCACACATTACATTATTAAAGCCACACACGCACGAATGATTTAGCGATAGCAGGTATTTGATTACTTCTAGATGTGCGTGTGGGGGTGGGCAGTGCGATGTGGGCAGTGGACTTTTCCTGATTGGGTAATAGATCTGTCAGTGATCTCTCCCGGGGATTGATGAGCCCGAAGGTGAGATAAAAGCTGCTTGTGGAGAATGAGCAGAACTACTTTTTTTTTTTTTTTTTTTTTAAGAGGGGAAAGGAAGAACACATTAGGAATTGTTTAGCTGGATCATAAGTCTGTTTTAGGCTTGATTGATTCGATGCTAATTCCGCAAATTAATTGATTGCTTACTACTTGAAATGAGTCTTCAAGTAATTAATTTCCATGCTTGAAACATAATTTTGAGTTGTCGAGTTTTTTGGTTCTTTGAATAGAATTATTATTTTTTGCCTCATGCCCATGAGTCTCTACCCACTCATTTATATAACACTGCGTTCATTTGATCTAATATCTTTGTCTAATATCCAATAGCCTGACTGATGCCATCTGTTTGTGAAGGCAACACGCCGACTGAACTGGTCAACTGGGAGAGAACAAGACAAACTCTCCATTCTTCTATCTTTCACATAAAAGTGTTTCATAAAAAATTATGTCTCTCAGTCTCTGCAGCTCACCTCAGGTGTTAATAAATTCTGTCTATCGGTGAGGATATAAGTCTTTATCTCCTTCCTACAGGCATGCGGGCGCAGCGTGGTCGTGTTGTTGATGAGCTGACAACTAGATGGGAGTTTGATTGATCTTCTTGATAGGAGTTCCAGGGCACATTGTGAATAATCTGCCCCCACTGAGGAAAGACATAAATAACTGGACTTTGAGCGCTTGAGGAAATGCATTTCCAACCCTCATTTGCTTTTTATTCATACATTATGCAAACCTACCTGCAGTTGTTTACCAGAAATCATTTTGGGTATGCAGGACAACCCCTTTCGGATTTATTTGACTGCCACAAAATGTAATAACCTGAATATAATTCAATGTAACAGCCATATTGGATCCTCATTTTGAATGTTAAATGATCATATCTGTCACTTCAAACTAATGCACTTTAGGTTGTCACCTAAATCATAGATTTATTTTTCTTCGATTCCGACCTGAGATTGCGGGCGATATTATTCGCAGCCACTTTGCTGCGCCTGTTCGACTCAGTGTTGTCATGTATTTTTCATATGCTGCATTCACGTCGGCTTACATGGAATTCAAAGCACTTTACAGTGTTGTCTTTCACATACACATATTAACACCACTGGTAGAGCAAATGAGGGCTTTAATGCCATTGTGGTTTCTGTAGTAAAATTAATTTAATATTTCTGTGCGTTTTCACATACAGAAGACATTGTGGTCAAATCCCCATTCATACTGACTGACAGAAACCACTGAAAACGCTTGGCAAAAAAAAAAAAGACACATTATGGCTTGATAAAATAAATAAATAATAAATGAAGTAATATGATAAACTACAGAAGTGTGCAGCAAAAAAATATTTGAACTTTGAGAGTTTGAACTTTAAGGTACCACTATCAGAAATCTTACCTCTCCTTTAACAGAAAGTGCACGTTTATGTTTGTAAGCAAACTTTTTTTTTTTTGCCTCGTGGCGTGAGAAAAAGCAACATACTCAAACATGAATCAACCTCAGAAAAGCGCAGGGGAGGAATGAAACATACTATTTATAGCAGCAAAGATGCTCCATTGGCAAGAGAGGCGGCCATGGGGCAGTTCTGTCTGCACGAGAGTGTGTGAAGTGCAAATGAGGAATGGAAAGCGACTTGTGGACATTTCTCCCCTGTATAATTATTTCACATTGAATGTTAAATACATTTTGTCACACAAGCTTGCTTTATTTTTAGCATGCAAAAATTGGATGGTTAAATTATTAACAAGTAGTGGCTTTACGCAGGTGTTATTTATTTTATATTACATTTTTTTAAATATATTTTTTTATATTATTAATTTTTCCTGAGGTAAAAGACATCAACAGTTAACGGGTAGGCAGAGCTGCATTGACAGCTAGAAACCAGAGCATCAAGAAAATGGACAAGAAACCAATAAGATGGCATCACTTTGAAATTATTGAAAAAAAAAAAAAAAAAAAAAAAAACACCAACCTTTTACTTTTGAAAATGTTTGCAAAAGTTTTTCCAACTTCTTCTATGAATGACGACTGGAGCTGTCCAAATTAATTGATTAATCAAAAAGTAATCAAGCAAATTAATAATAAGCAAATTAGCAATAAGCAAATTAAACGACAAATATTCTAATATTTGAGTGATCGTTTGGAGCCATTTTTTAAATTTAAAATTGTCCAATCTTCTGATTTCAGCACATCAACAGTAATTGTTCACTGATTTCTGCAGTCCTTCATGGAAGAAGACTGATTATCTTCTGTGATTAATCAAAATAAGACATGCAAACATCTGTTTTTACTTTGGAAAACCATGACTGAACCGATTCTAAAAATATTCGATAGTGACAGCACAAACGATGACAACGTTCTGCCATCTTATGGCAGAGCATTTATTGTTTCGCCTGTCTGAAGTTGTTGCTGCCACATGCTCACGTCTGCTGACTAATTTGATGTTTCGGTAATGAAGTGCTGTCTCCATGAGGGAAAATAGAATCCACTCTGTGTTTATGGAGCCTCACGTCAGCTTCACAGTTACAGTCGTGATTCTATTTCGAAGACATGTTATGAAGCCACCTGGGAACCTTTTAAAAAAGTGAGAGAAATGGTGGACGAAAGAAAAAAAAAGAAAAAAACGACAGCCAGCTCTGTCATCATTGCAGTTTATCTTCATCGAGAGACGATGTCAGCTGGACACAAGGAGACGTTGAATCCGATATTTCCGTACTCCATATTTTACAGTCAGTTCTTGCCCACTCTCACAGGGAGCTAGCGACGTTTTGACAAAGTCGTTGCAGCTTGGCTGAGCGGCGAGGGCGAAGCTGATGAAACGTGACAGGGCCTGCAGGCTCCCGGTTTGATGAGCTCGCCTCCGGGACGACGGTCTGATCACCTTTCAGCCCCGGCGGTTTCAAGAAAAAGGAGTTTTAATTCTCGTGATGTCCTCAAGGTTAGTTGAAGGGTAGAAGAAATATGTCAATACTCACTACGGTGAAGTGCGACTGTGCCACGTTGTGATCTTATTAGAGCCTGAAGGCTGCTCTCGTGTTGAATATATTATTGGATTTAGTGTAAACTCGCTTGTGATTAGTGCACCCTCATCACAAATTCCTTAATTTGAATAATTTGTGACACACCCTCCAGTCAAAGCATACTGTTCAACTGTTAAATTGACTTTTTTTTTTTTAATGCTCGCTGCACCATTTCACATTTTAAAACCACAAGAGCAGTCCACATTTGTAGTAAAAAACATTCTTGAATGATTGAAAGTGGAATATCGATCGACAACAGTTACAGACAAAAGAGAGATAGCAAATATAAGACTTGTCTGATTTTTATCCACATCATCTGATTCCGATATGCTTCCAAAGTACATATCAAACTTGTGCCATTGGCAAAGCACATAATATTAATTGCATCACTTGAACCATTTGCTGTCGACTGAAAATGACATCACAGTTGCGCAGTGCTCAGGTAACGGCCAATCACGGCTTGTGAACGTCACATGACCAAACTCAGAAAACAGAGCAACTGTGATGTCATTTTCAGTCGACAGCAAGTGGCAAAATGGCCGACCCTTGAGATGGATCAAAACAGGTGGATTTGTTGTTTGTTTTGAAGTTCATGTTCCACAAACACAATATTCACCAGAATGCCATGTTTAGACTAATGGAGGTGCATGCAACATATCCTCCTGACTACCAGGAAAAAAAAAAAAAAAAAAAAAAGTCCAATCATGTTTATTTTGATATTCCCCAATCTTTGTGAAGTAACTGGAATACTACAAAAGTAATTTTTGAAAAAGAAGTTTTTTTTATTTTTAAGATATGATGTGTCCACTACAGAGGACAAATTTGAATTGCTGGTAGTCAGGAGATTACCATTGTGAAATAATTTTTGGGGGGTTGACTTGCCTTTGAAAAGATACATTGTACAACCTCACAGCTATTAAAAAAAAAAAAAAAAAAAACTCAAGGAAATAACAAATATTCTTCGGGTACGATAATTACTGCTGTGAAATAATGTGATGCTAGTTGAGAGGGAGAGCTCACTGTGATTATATCACATCATCATCCTGCTTGAATTGTCTTGTCTCAACAAGTTGAAGTCACTTGGGGACGTGAAGCTAAGCTAAATCAGGGCTCTGATTTACACTCATACACTGAATGTGTGATGTTTTTGTTTGTTTGTTTGTTATTTTGTTGTAAACATGTGTAGATGTCTGAATTTGTTCCTTTAAGTAACTGTTTGTTTTTTAATCTATGGATTTAAATATTAAGTAACTTTAGATTCCAAGGAGATTTAAGATAAGTAGATAATTTGCATTGATGCAGTACATTAAAATTGAAAGACATCCATGTTGTAAATAGCTTTCAAAGTAACTACGTACTAATTTATAATATAATTTTGGTTGTAACTTTACCAAGACTGAAAGGTACTTCGACACAAATTTGTCTAAAAACGCCCCTAGTTTTCCAAATGTTAAGTCATTTTGATGGCGAGCATGAATATTTTAATGAATATTTTAATAATAAATTGAAATGAATAGATGGGGAAATGAAGCATTTGGGTGCATTTGAAGCAGGATGAAATTTTCCAAAGCATGAGAACTCCTACTCATATTGCTACCTGCCGTAATACGAACAGACACTGAGCCACTAGAGGCCGATTACACTGTTGAAGTGCGCTGAGACGGATCCAATGAATGTCTAGCAGCAGCATTTTCCAAGAATTTGCCGAGTGCGATTCAATTTACATGTCATTTGAGGTGAATGCTTGCTGTTTTAGTGAACTGTGATAAAACGATCGCTTGGTTACAGCTGAAGCGATCGTGATCAGGAAACAAGCTCAGCATTGCTCGCACATTCAAATTTGAAATGACAGCTTTGGTTACACACACATAGTAAGATGATGTTTCAAATTTACCAAGCTATTTGTGTAGGTGTGAGAATAAGTGTGACTTGGCCAGATGTTTTGTAGCTGCGGGTGTTTGGTACACTGACATCAGCAGATGTTTGTGTCCTTGATGCTTTGTCTTGCTGAATGAGGCATCGGGACAGATGTGAGAGTGACGGTCAGGTTGCCGCCATCCAGTGTCAGCGTGATGTTCCTGGTTTTAGTGTTGCAATGAGATGGGACAAGGACTTAGGGACTGATTAAGCCTCATCATCATCACTGTCTCGCCTGCATCTAATGACTCAATTTGGGAGGGGGGTTGCAGTTGCGTGTTCTCTATTGTTTGTAGAACTGTGACTAAATAGTGCTAAATGACACAAGTAAGGATCTTGTACAGTTTTTGCTCTTATATAAGTTGCAAGAAGTAATATTTAAGATTAATTTATGTTCTATTTTTGACAGAACACGACCGTCAAGAAAAATAAAACATTAAGTTTGCAAAAGAGGAATTAGGAATGCTTCACTCTAGCTTTCCTTTCTAAGTAGGTTAACAACAAACCTCTTGCTTTAAAAAGAAGCTCATACCAAGAAAAAAAATATATATATCTGACAGGCATCCAAGAGTGATTACATAATTCCATTGGTTGCCGGATTTAAATGAAACAATGCCGTGGATGATACTTTTCAGTAGGCTCTATGTTGCGCTCTCATTGGTGTTTTTCTTTTATGTTATTTTCTACATATTACTGCTACTTCTGCCAGGAGGTTATATTTTCTGCAGTGTTTGTATATATGACAAAGTGGTTCCTTATTGTCTGTTTAAAAAAAAACAAACAACAGACTTCAGTTCAGAAACTCTACAGTCTACACTGTAGAGCTGTGTATAGCTAGCTAGCTAGCTAGCAAGCATAGCTAGCAATCATAGCTAGCAAGCATAGCTAGTAGGGGTGTGAATTGCCTCGTACCTGACGATTCGATTCGTATCACGATTCACAGGTCACGATTCGATTCGATACCGATTAATCCCGATACGAATTTCTAAGTCGATTGTTGCGATTTTTTTCCATTCAAATTTAGAAAATACTAATCAGTAAGCTTGTAGAGTGTAAGATTTATATGAAAATGTATTATTTATTTATCTGAAATTTCAGTCTTATAGAGGTTGTAATCTGTTTCATGTTTAAACAGCATTAAAATAAAATATTAAGGCTTAATGTTCCGTTCATATAACATTCTTCCATGCTTAAGGTGTGAATCCTAAAAAAAAAAAAAAAAAAAAAAAAAAAAAAAAAAAAAAGCGATTTTGCCTATTATTGAATCGATTCGAGAATCGCGCGATGTAGTATCGCGATATATCGCCAAATCGATTTTTTTTTAACACCCCTAATAGCTAGCATTCATTACACATTGCCAGTGTCTTATAGACCAGCTGTAGTGTACTTAAGACTGATTGATGATTGTGTATTCCATGGCTCTTATAAAAGAAATGAACACGCCACATGATAGGTTAGCTAATGCCCAAATTAACTGACAAGTCTTCCTATTTTTGTCATTTTAAATCCACAAGGGCTATTTCTATTTTGTATTCTGTAAGGCTGTACATTGATGTATTGATGCCGTGATGTAAAGAGTAACCGGCTAGTCATCAGCAGCAAGGCTCTAACTTTATCCACAGGGACCTGGCAAGCCCGATGACCGTGGCTGCTTCTTGAGCCGTGCAGTTAAAAGCTATGGGACATTGCTCTGGGCTATTTGGAGCCATTACTATGCCTGTTTGCAACAGATATGAAGTCAAACCTCCAACAAGTGTGTGGAGTTTCATTCTTTTTTTAGTGTGGGGTGCTCATCCTAGGGAGAGGTGGCCCAAGTTGATGACCCTTGGGTCAACCAAGGCACGGTTGCGAGATGACATCTTGCAGCTGTCCAGGCAGCTCTTGAGAGTCCCCAGAAGGAAATTAGTTCAGTTGAAAGGACATTTGAGCTGCTCTGTTTGTTCTTTTGTGCCGCTGAGGCCAAGGAGAAGCAGCTCAAATGTTAACGCACAGATGTTTGGGTGGGCCTCTTATGATGTTTCAAGGTCAACTTTGATTTAGCTTTGTATCATATTACATTCAATAGACAATAATGTGCAATTGAAGACAGTTACTGCTTCTGTAACTACCAGACATCTTTTAAATCAGCAATTAGGAAACCTTTCTACCTTTCTAGTTAGGCCGCATCGAAGCTAATTTTTTACACTACTCCAACCAAGCAACTTCAACGTTCCTGTGGGCAATTACAAATCATTAAGCCATTAATGCTGATTTTGCTGAAATGAAGGTCTTAAAAGGCAAAAAAAAAAAAAAAACATTAAATACGATGTCCAGAGCATTAATAATTCAAGCAAAATTGATGTAAAAACATTGTTTTTCATGCTTTATTTCACATACAACATTGTGCAAAGGAATCACTAAAACACAAATTAGCAATAATAAAAGTGATTAAAAAAATATGTACAGTATTTCTGGGGACTGGTGACTAGTTGAAATTTACAATGAACAAAATGGCCTGGAGTCCATGATTTGATTCATATTTTAAATACCAATTGCTGTGAACTTTAAAAGAAAAAATGTATTGTTTCTGTTACCAATGTCCAATATGAAACACTAATACCATCTAGTGGTAGAAAATTACCTCAACACAAATCACTCAATATTTTACACTCCTTTCAAGTGTTTAGTATATCTTTAACTTCAAGTAACTTTTATCAATTACTGACTTTAAAATTACTGTCTTAATGAACCAAAAGATACACACACTGTTGTATTTGGTAACCATATTTGTCCACTTTTTTGTTGATTAAAAAGAGTATGAAAAACTTTTTGTACATTTATAACATATATAACAAGTGATTAATCACAAATTAACTGGAAACCATGCGATGAATTGATTAAAATCGTAATTGACCGACAGTCTAGGCAGGGGTGGACAATTCTGGTCCTCAATGGCCGAAATCCTGCAGGTTTTAGACTCTAAACCCTCTTTCAACACAGCTGATTCCAATGAACAGGATCGTTATCAGACTTATGCAGAGCTTATCATATGATTCAGGTGTGTTGGAGAAGGGAAACATCCAAAACCTGCAGGACTCCGACCCTCGGGGACCTGATTTGCCCACCCCTGATATAAAGTGTTTATGCATATATGTATGTTTGTGCGCGCGTGTGTATATGCAGTACGACAGGGGCATTGCATTTGTTTTAAATTGCATTAACAATGGCATTTAAAAAGCATTAAATTCGATGTGCTGATACCTGCAAGAACCCTGAACTACTCAGAATGAAATTGCGAATGTGAATCTGACTTTCTTACAAGCTCAGCATTGACATGTGATGTCTTTTACAGAGTGAGGTGTCGTGAATCCTGAGAGGAGAGGTCTCCTGTGGGGAGGCAAGATGGCGTCCAACCACATCCTGCGCAGCTACTCCATCATCCCGTGTTTCATTTTTGTAGAGGTGAGAAGTTACGACAAATCCGGCTTGTGGACAAACCATGAAAATGCACAGACTGAATTTGAATGAATTTGAATTGGGGATGTGATTAGATTTTGTGCGCTCGAGAGAGATATTTAACCATTAGCAAAATGACCTTGTCGGGTAAATTTTAAACGGCTAAGTGGAGCATGAAGTGTTGGGATGAGTGCAAAGCAGAATGTGTGTGCCATCCTCCATATTTAATTACCTTGTAGCGGTCTTAAATCAGAGGGATGTCTCAGGGCGCCCACACAAATCTCTGTGCTTCTTTCTCCAGCCCCAACCACCACATAATCATATTTCCCTAAGAGAAATCTTCCATAATTTTCCTGCTCACTTTCGGACAGTCTTCCCTCCTGACACGCGACGGGATACATAATATGCATCTCGTGTGTATTTTAATTTCTCTTCTTATTCACAGAGTTCCACCTTGCATTCAGGGCAGCCTTTGCACTTGTTATGTAAGAATCACGTGACAGTTATGCATCTCTTTTCACCCCCCAAGACAGCAACCAAAGGACCCAAATAACATACAAAAATGTATATATCAATGTGTGAGTGTTTTGTCAGTAATACTTCATTTTTGAGCACTTAATTTACTGGATTATTTTAAAATTTTAGAGTTGGATTTTTAACTTAACTGAATATCCATCCATCCATCCATTTTCCGAACCACTTACTCCTCACAAGGGTTGCGGGGGTGCTGGAGCCTATCTCAGCTGGCTATGGGCAGTAGGCGGGGCATGTTTTTATGTTTTTTCTTGGACATTTTCCACTTGGACACATAATTCTTATACTGAATGTGTTTGTCTCTCTTCTGCTAATAAATTTTCCCCCAAAATTCTTGTGAGGACAGGATTATATTATTATTTTATTGGGAGTGTTAAAGAAAAGAAAAATGCACTGAGCTGCCACCAACATCTTATAAATGCAATTGTGCCATCTAGTGGCAGAAAAAAAATTACATCTACACTAATCAATATCACACTCGTTTTTTACCATACAGTATAGTTTAATTTTATCTCAATTTTATGAATTATGAAATTACCGTATGAATGACTAAAAGATTTTCTATTAGTTTAACATTTGTTTCCATGTTTAGAAGATGAAAACTTAGAAAATATATTTTATTGTACATTTAGAACGGATATGAAATTTGCAATTATTTTTGCAATTAATTAGTTAACTATTGAAGTCACACAATTAATTATGATTAAAAAATATAATCGCTCGACACCCCTATATTTTATAGATTAAGATATGTCTTACTTCACCATCCTGTTATTTATTTTCATTCTTTTGCATTGAACCATGAATATTTCTGGTGTAGCAAAGAAACAAAAATGATAGTTTGAGTTTTCCTATTTATGTAAAATTCTGAACAAATATACTGTATTGATTATTTGTGGATCAATTTGACCCCGGACTGTTTTAACTGCATGAAAGACATAAAATATATACACAATACATGGTATGTAGGGTAATTTAGGTAGTCAAAAAACAAACATAAAGTCACTGATACACATTTCTACTTATAATTATTTTGCCGCGATATAAATTGATAGTTATTTTATATGTAAAATATATATTGTTATTTTCCACTTAATTTTAATGATTAGCTCTGGACAACACTACCATATAGAGATATGTGAAAAACGGATTAGTCAGACTAGACCATGATTACAAGGTATCTAAACTCAACTGCATTTGATCGTTTCACAGGCATAGTGCAAAGAAAAATGAGAGATACGACTACACTGGTGTTGTATTGCAGACGGTTACAACACAGACAGATTGAGTCAAACCATGTGTGACATTGCTCTGCAGCTTGCCTTGACATTAAACGCGAACGCAGACGCATTTGAAGCACTGTTGCCTCTATAAAATGTGGTTCTGTTGTCTGCTTCACAGCTTGACTTCATTGTGCAACATTGAGTTCATTCTCAGTATGTGATTTCATTTGGACATTGTGAATCATGACTATGCAATTAGTTTAATTAGGGATTTTTGAATACGAGAGAGGGGTCAATAAGTGACTGTTAATCGTGGTGATGACAACATCCAAGGATTAACACAGCGTAGGTGGTAAAGCCTGCCAAAAGCTCCAAATAATTCACTGTTGACACTGAAATAAATACAAACATTTACATCAAACAGACAGACACTTTAAAAAATGGCAGCGAGAGTGCTTGTAAAGCACGAACCAATAAGATCTTTTTAAATCACAAGTCTTGATTACAATAAACAAACAGTTCTTGCTAATTATATGTTTTTGATGCGCTTCTATAAATTCTGGACTCACCCGTGTAAATCTGCGCAGGGGCAGGTTAGAACAAGTTTTGGTATTCTTGTAGATGCAATTAGCTTGCCGCAATTGAGCATCGTCTTGCGCCGTTGTGGCCGTGAACACAGCCAAATTGGCAGAAACAGAAACTCCTTGCAAAAGGTGAAAGAAGCTCGCAAAATGTGTTAAGGAAATGCAAGCAGACCTCCACCAGGGCTGTGCATTCTGAATTTCAGAAATCAATTCAATGGATTCATTTGAATTTGAATTGGCCCCACCCCACAGGATGTTGAATTGAATTTGAATTTCAGGAAGTGAAATTAAATTCAATTAAATTCAAAGAAACTCATGAGACTTTTCTTCTAAATGGAACTACATAGACTAATGCTATAAGTTGACATTTTCACCAAAATGAGCGAGGACAAAATACTAGGAGACAGACCGATCCACCAGAAGGAATGGAAGGAATGAATGAATGGTTGCTGCTGCTGATCTGCTGTTATCTCATGCATTCAAGCTGCCTGCCACGAACACATTGGGACTTTTTTTTTTCTCGTCACATGACCAAGACATAAAATCCATCCAGAGTGGAGCAGCTGGCCTCTGAAGTTTTGCCCTAGTGGCAGTGTTGACAGCTTATGGCCATTTGTCACTTCCTTCCTTCCTTGAGGCTCGAGAGCATGCTCGTTTCTGCCTTTTGCTGAAATATAATATAAGATGAAAGCGGCATACAAATTCTAATGAGAAATGAGGATAAGCACCACAAGGGAGGTGGGATGAAAGGAGATGAGTAAGGTGTAATGAAGTGAGGTGGAAGGAAGATGGAGTAAATTAATTAAAGGAGCAGTTAGTTGTACTGCGGAAAAATGAAGCAGATGGATGCTGAACTTCCCTCTGGGCGTGGTTACATAACAATGAAATTTGGGAGGCAACCGGGGAAGAAACAAAATATCAATATTGTGACATCCGTATCAATATCATCACTGAGTTTCATTTGCGGACTAACAAATTAAATCTTGTTTTTTAGTAGCTTGTATCAAGCAACTGCTGCTTTGAATTTGGGGTCTTGATGAGGAAGCCATTTTCTGTTTGTTTGTTTGTTTTTTGGAAGGAATGTGTTAGGGCAAGCTTAGGACCCAGAAGTACACACTAACGTCTAAGTAACAAAGTTTATTAAACAAAATAAAGTAGCAAACAAACAGATGACTAGACATGGCAACAGCTGAACTCTCAATAGTATAAACAAGGAACAAGGTCAAAGTTCAACCAAAACTGGGATTGCTTTTAGGCAGCGCACACAAACAACACTGTGAAAATGACAAGTGTTTCTGCCAAAGAACCCACTCAGACCAGGGCTTAAATATTGAGGGTAATTGATGATGGAAAGCAGCTGTGTGAGGATCCCAGCACACCTGACCACGCTCAACCCTGAAAACAAAAAAAACAAAAAATAGCAAACACAGGAAAAGACCTGCCATGATGTCAAAGTAAGAGTGAGCCAAAAAACGACTCAGAATGAATGATTTCAAACGTGTGACATAAGAAAATAATAGACAAAAATGACCTTTCCTTATACACCTGTAATTCTTTTTTTGTATTTTTTTTTTCTACAAATTTACTTACATTAACTCATTCGCTCCCAACCATTTTCACAGAAGCAATCGCATTCTCACGGCCGTTTTACTGGATTTTGACTGATTTTACCAGGCCCACAGAATATTGTGTTCTATTGCTATAAAAACATGGAACCTGTCAAAAGAAAGATTAAAGTCTCTTCTTTCATCAGGAAAAAAAAATATTTCTATCTGTTTAATTAGCATTAGAAGAGAGCTAAGTTTCATCGGTTTTCACAAATCTATTTAAAATTGTGAATAATTGAGCTTTTTTTCAGCATGGCTCTGGTTGCTCTCCTTTGCTCTGCTGCCACCTGCTGGCTGTTGTGTAATAACTACCATTTCTGCAACCGTTCTTTGCTGTTGAGAGGTTGCATCAAAGCCTTCTGTATGCTCTAGCATAAAAACAACAACAACAAAAAACGTATAAATACGTCAATGGGACACATAAAACATAAAAAAAAACGTATTTACATGTTATTGGGAATATTGAGTTTAACAGCTTTCTATCAAGAAAACATTTTCCACAATTTTGGGGTGGTTGAGACCCTGTAACCCACCAGAAAATAATAATCGCCGAATCCTATCTCTACATTTAGAACCAAAACAGAAATAATCTGTCATAAAATGATCAGTTTTAAAGCAGTTGCCTGTTACCGATATTTGTTACAGATATTTTTTTTACAATTTGAACCTTGACACAGTTATTTTTATTCACCACAATGTTATGAAGAAAAATGTTTGTATTTGTTACATTGTGAATAGTCAGTTTACATCTTTGCATGTGTAGAAAAGCTAACAAATTAAATAGTAGCAGGTATTGTTATTATTATTATTAGCATATTTTTTAGTTAATGCGACCCCTGGCCCATAGTTCATACACCACTGTTTTACAATATAGTACTTTTTTTCTGTTATTCACTTACAAATAAACAATAATAAAAACTGTCCAGTATTCCCCCAATATACTGACTGAAAAGCAACATTCGAATCAGAAGCTAATTTAATTTGATGCATGCATGTGGCCTTTCTCTTTGTAAGCTCCGAAAATGCATTACAGCTGATAAATTATTCAAATCAACCAGCGCCTATTTTGTATTTGTGTCCAGCATGCAAGTTTAGAAAGTGACTATAATTTCTTCTTTCAACCACCATTATTGGTTCTCATTTCAAGCAGGTCATGCATTAAGACCGCTGATTGCATTTGACAATCGTCGTATCAGCAGGCACACCTAAGTCTGCTCCAAGGGACTCTTCTTGCGTGTCCTCCCCGTGCTTGCGTGGCTTTTTACGGCTGCTCCTTCCATTCCCCAAAGACATTCTTGTGAGGTTAATTGAGGACACGGAAGTCTAAATTGTGCATGTTTGTGATTGTTTGGTGACAAGTATATCCTGTATTCTGTCACGTTTGCCCTTCAAGGTAGGTCGGTATAATGGCTTGCCGCAGTTAACTTCGTAGCTTCGTTTTATGAGCGTCAGTCTGCCCGTCTCACAGCTGAGGAGGCATGACGCTGGCAGCGTAGAAGCACATATAATCGAGCCAACAAATTTCACAGAGAAGGGACCCTTGTCCAGGTATAAAGGTGTCACATAAATAAGCTCACAACGCTTCAAGTCGTCCACAAACTTGTAGAAGACCGCACCACCGAGTTGGTTCATCCTATTCCAGAGTTTATTCGAGGTCCAGTTTCCTCCCACTGACCAAAAACATGCAAATTAGGTCCATGTGTCCTCACTCTGGGGACTTCCCACCCAATAGGGTCCATCTCATTATGACCCGACACAGAATAAATACTGCAGCAAATTGAGATGATTTTGGAAAAAAAATACAATTAATGTTGTCATTATGCCTTGGGAATGTTGCTGTCTATTTGCATACATAATTTGAAGGAAGGTCGAGTAAATGCAATCATGCTAATGATGCTAAACACGCCTGAATGGCATGGATCAAAATTCCAAGCTGGTTTAAGGCATTTAGCCAGTAACATGACATTACATCTAAAACTTTCTGTTGGCAAAAGAACTAACATGGTGGTACTGTTTGAGTTAAAGGCAAAGTCACACATTTTCTTCACAATAATATTTTCTGTGTGACCTCCATTCTGATAAATATTGCAGAAAACGAGCTAAGCAGCAAAATCCACCCGTTTTTATCAATCTCAGGGGGCGGCCATTTTGCCACTTGCTGTCGACTGAAAATGACATCACAGTTGCTTAGTAACAACCAATCACGGCTCAGCTTGCGAATGTCACATGACCAAACTCAGAAAACAGCCGTGATTGGTTGCTCTAGGCCAATTTACTGTGATGTAATTTTCAGTTGACAGAGGCTTGCCACCTAATTTTTCACAACCTCATTAAGAATGTCGTGTTTGGACTAATGGAGTAGCCTAGAACATATTACTGAAAAGATTGTTTTATTTTTTTTTTACTTGATTATCTCTTGCAATGCCATACTGTATCAAACGGCTGGGCGGATGGATACCACAAGGTGGTTTTTACAATTGCATATGAAATTAACTAAACAACCGCACACACACACACACCACACAGAAACACACACTGTATCAAAATGGCCATCTGGCGGACGAGTATACTTGCCAAAGCATCATGCTTGCTGCCTTGTTTTCTCAGTCTGCACCCTGCTGGTTATTTTGTCCAGTCTGGTTCACACAACACGATATAAATCCTAAAGTATGAAACAGCAATATTACAGTCAATAGATTAACAATCTTTGAGAAGCTGTTTAGGCTCCAATGCAGATGTATTCATTTGGAAAGTACACAGACCTTATACTGTAGAGAAGTCATACTATAGTATTCATTCATTCATTCATTCATTCATTCATTAAAAAAAATAATATTAATCCAAAACACTACAGATGCTTGGATAAATCTGTCAAACATCTCCGTTGAAACACATTAGATTTGTCCTTTATTGAAGCTGTGAAGATCCTTCAGCAGTAAATTGGCGCCACCAAATGTTAGCACTCGGTATTGCATCTACTTTGCCAGCAAAACAGAACATACCTTATAAAATTGTATCTTCGCGTTACAGTATCAAAGGCTTTATATAAGCACAAGTGAAGCTGTGATCAGATGTGTACAGTATTTAAGTCTTGTCTACCTTTCTTGGTTTTTGTCATACAGTGTCTCTTAAAAGGATAGCTCACCAAAAAGTAAGCATTAATGGTGTATTTTTCTTTCTATAATTGTCGCTTTCCCATTAAAATAAAATAAAATAAAAACCTCATATTTCTCTCAAACTCTTTGTATATTATAATATTAGGATCTTCTATTTTGACCAAGTCCTTAGCTTGCAAGCGCAAACTCGTCTCATCACACTCCTTTGATATCCCAAACCGCAACAGATTGCCAGAAGGTTGCCTGCAATCTTGGTGCATTAGCGGTGAATAATACAAAATATGGAGGATATTCACAGAGCCACTTAAAAACGCTTCGATACGCCTTACATTTTGCATTGTTAGCCTCGGTTCGTCATCGCAGACTAAATATACCATACTTTATAAAAAGAAGCAAACATGCCTGCAAGCTGATTGTGGAAAGAGTGGGGTAAAAGAGCAGAGACAAAAGCTTCATGTTGGAGAGATAAAACAGGATGAGGGGGTGCAGTAGGAGGAGAGAGAGAAAGAGAGAGAGTGAGCAAGAGAGACTGTTTATGTGCATGTTTTGTGTTAAAAGCTGCTATACAAGCACAGTCGAGGGGACGCAATGGTTGGATGCAGTTTTAAGGGAATTAACTTTTTAGAACGGGAATTATGAAAGATTCTTAAAGTCCTCCTCATCTCACTCCAACATGTTCTTCTTCCAGCTGGTCATCATGTCCGGCACGGTGTTGCTGGCCTACTATATGGAGTGCACGGACCTTTTCAGCGTGCACGTGCAGGGCTTCTTCTGCAATGACGCCGAGCTGATGAAACCGTACCCCGGGACGGAGGAGGCCAGCTTTGTACCCCCCCTCATCTTGTACTGTGTGGTGGCTGCTGCTCCAACCGCGATTGTGAGTAAAACAGTTTCATTGCCTGGAAGTTTTTGCTCAGTGCTAAGCACTGTTCGGTTTCCCACATGTCTTTTATCCAACCATTTTGTATAGCACTCATCACCATACGCTCATAATGAGTGTATCTTTTATTCCAAAACGAGCCCAAAAGTGGGCGGACAGTGGATGAAACGGTGCCCTCTGCTGTCAGTTGACAGCAAACTGTGTAAAAGCTTACAGCACTGGGTTTCGGTCTCCCATAGATCAGGTGTTCTGAGGGTCGCATAACCAGAAGCACCTTTCAATACAAAAATAGTCTTCTTGAATATGACATCCAGAAAACTCCTCCATGTCATGTATGTGAACACGGTTGGTGTTTCAAAACTGGTGCAATAATGTGTACAGTAGATGACAATAAAACCATCAGCTCGAAAAACTGCACTAAGAAGAGGAGCATACTCCAAAATTAGTATCTAATTGACTGACATTTGTGCCTTAAGATTCCTTATTGTCACACATACAGTACAACAATACAATACAAGATATAAATATAATTAGTGTTGTTCCGATACCGATACTGGTATCGCCAAAGGTGCTGATACTGCATTAAAACAGTGGTATCGGTATCGGTGACTACTCACAAGTAACATGCCGATACCAATTATTCCAACGCTAATATAGGATTTTGGATGCAGCATCTTGTGTTTTGCTCATGTACGACATTCACTGATATGTGACATGCTCACTGCATGTCGATATAAGATATCCTATTGGTCCTTGAATACTCTGAACCAATGGCAGGACAGCTTTTTCATGTTGAGGGAAAAAAAAAAATTAAGTATCAGTATGGTATCGGTATCGGCCGATACTGCAAAGCTGGGTATCAGTATCGGTATTGGGTGCCAAAAAACGGTATCGGAACAACACTAAATATAATATAATAAATAATTAAATAAATACATAAATAAATAAACATTTGTGTCATTCTGCACCTAACATTCAAATAGCTGGCGAGAAATGAGGTGTAAAATAATAATAATAACAACAACAACAACAACAATAATATTAATAATGATAATAATAATAATAATAATAATAATAATAATAATAATAATAATAATAATAATAATAATAATACATTTTGGCGGCACAGTGCCTGAGTGGTTAGCATGTCCGCCTCCCAGTACTGAGGATGCAAGATCGAGTCCGGGCTTCGGCCTTCCAGGATGGAGTTTGCATGTTCTCCCCATGCCCGCGTGGGTCTTCTCCGGGTACTCCGGTCTCCTCCCACATTCCAAAGACATGCGTGGCAGGTTAATTGAACGCTCTGAATTGTCCCTAGGTGTGCTTGTGAGTGTGGATGGTTGTTCGTCTCTGTGTGCCCTGCGATTGGCTGGCAACCAGTTAAGGGTGTACCCTGCCTACTGCCCAAAGCCAGCTGGGATAGGCTCCAGCACTCCCGCGACCCGTGTGAGGAGTAAGCGGTTAAGGTGGATGGATAATACATTTTATTTATAATGCCCTTTATCGCAAGACCTCAAAGGGTAGAAAATATTTTTATTTAAAAAAAGATAATAATAATAATAATAAAATAATAATAATAATAATCTGCTGAAGTCTATCCTACAAATTGTTTGTAACATGAATTGTTCAACAATAACAAAATAAACCACTGATAATTAATGTACAATGTCAAACACCTGACCTTTAGATCACAAACGCAGCAGCTATCTAGTTAGCGGCTAACGCGAGGCGCTAACGCCAGTTTTAACCTTCACTCAGTTCTCACTATAAACTACAAGTTAACCTATCTGGTAGAAACAACTTTAGGGATAAATGATGTGTAATTAACTGATGTATCCCACAAATTTCAGTTTTTAACATGAACTGCTATGTAAATACAAAATAACCCACTGATGTAATTAATGTACAATGTCAAAGTAAAACCACTAACTGTGCTGAATATCACTGAACAAAACCAACACTTCTCCTCAGTCGTGTCTGCTGTTTGTCATGTACTACCAAGGCACTGAAATGTTTGTTTTTTTTTTGGACAAAAACATGCATTGAAAAAAAAAAATGCCAAAGCAAAACAATCTTTGACACTAAATGAGATTTTGTGCTGCATGACATCACGTATGATGACAGCATCGCTGTAATTACAAATTAACGTCTTGTAACGAATGACAATCTCTGGATGACATGTCAGACTGACCATTATTACGAACGCTCAAATTGCTACAATTGAGAACTTGTTGTCATCTTTACTGCCACTTTGTTTCACTCTGCTGCAAGCTACACACAATTAGGCAGCGTTAAACTGGTATTAATGCCACCTGGCGGATGCAGTTAGTCACACTTACACATTTATCAGACGAAATGCGATCCAATCATGATTTTTATTGCTTTCCGTGTGCAGACGTGACAAAAAATTGATTTGAAGTGTAAAGTCAAAAAGCATCATGAGTCTTACAAAACACACTCGATCTTGGGGGAGACATTCCAATACTTGAACTTGAATGGAGTTTGCTGCTTGTTGATTGAATTATTTGAGATTTGTATCTTTTAATTGCCAATTGGACAAAAATGTCAGTGCAGAAACTTCTCTCAAACAGCCTCACGCAATTTAATGATTTTAGGATGAAACTAATTTGCCACGTGCTCCAAAATGCTTTAAAAAGAAGTGACAAGGGTCTGCCAGTAGATGTCAGTGTTGCTCCATGATGATTGTCTAGGACGCTGAACCAGTTGGTGATAAACTATATGTTCTAATTAGACTTTTTTTTTTTTTTTTTTTTTTTTCTAGCATCATGCATTTCACTGTTTAACCACAGACGATGTTAATTCCTGCTGATTAGTGAAGAGTGCATATATGTGCTCATCACTTGACGGCCTTCCACACTGGCTGGATGCCCCCAATCGGATGGTATATTTAGCATTTCTCCCTGATGGAATTGGATTACTTATTTCCTCTCCCCCTAATTTAATTTTTGGTGTGAATATTTGCATAGCATCCTATTTATAACCTTATAAATCCTTTTAGCTGCTCGTCCCTGATCACGCTTCACACCCGTGAGGAGTGCTGCGTCAGCCGCTGGAGTTTGGTTTAACACTACTCATCACTTCCTGTTTTACCTTGTACACATGTATTTTCTCCACTTCTTAATTGTGCCCTCTGAGAGTGCTTTGTCAGGTGTTCCAGTTGACTCTGCACATCGCTCCTCTTCTCACGCGTCATAAACCACACAAGCAGCCAATCAGAATTAATGACGGCAAGGCCGGGATGTTAGCCAATTAGCAAACAGCCTGTAATTTATGCGGAATGTTCTCCATCGTCTCTTGTCTGAGGGGAGAAGCCCCACTGTATTGTTTCGAGAATTTGGGAGGTTAGATAACACTTTTTTTGAGTAGTCACCGATAACAAGTACTGATAAATTAAAAAAAAAAAAAAAAATCCTCCCCAAAAACAATGACAGATAATTTTAAAGCAATATTTATATAACCCAGTATAGAATTTCCCTTGAAATGTCATGAAAATCAAAGCAAATTTCTATTCTTCTAACTTCAAACTAGTGGTGTGACATTACGCTGAATTAGAGTCATACCAATTCTGTTCATCTATTTGATCTATTACTGCATATAACCAAAAATCTATTTCAATTTGAATAGTTTCATAAGGTGTAATGAATGAATGTGTGGTCACAATTGGCATTGGAAGAGAAATTAGAACTTTGAAAAGCCCATCAGATTGAAAAAGTGGCTTGTGTCTCTCAGTTTGTTTTCATTTAAAACTAGACGGATCACAGAGAGCAGCACAGTGTAACAGTGGTTAGCACGTCTCACAGTCAGGAGTATTTGTATTCAATTGCTATAAAAGAAAGATTGAAGTCTCTTCTTTCATCGTGAAAAAAGTACAATTTCTATCTGTTTCCGTTTTGCAGCAATTAACATTAAAATATAGCTAAGTTTCATCGTTATTAACAAATCTATTTGGAACTGTAGGGAAAACAGCTTGTTGCAACACAGCCCTGGTTGATCTCTTATACTCTGCTGTTATCTGCTGGCTGTTTTTGTAATAACTATCATTGCCATTAACATTATCTTTAGTTCATAGGCTGCATCAAAGCCTTCTGTATGTTCTAGCATTAAAAACAAACAAACATATAAATACGTCTTTGGGAGCATGGTAATATTTAAAATAGAACGTATTTATACGTTTTTGGGAGCAAATGAGTTAAATATCCATCCATCCATCCATTTTCTTGACCGCTTATTCCTCACAAGGGTCGCAGGGGCTGCTGGCGCCTATCTCAGCTGGCTCTGGGCAGTAGGCGGGGGACACCCTGGACTGGTTGCGAGTTAAATATATAATTAAATATTTGCAGAAATGTGAGGGGTGTACCTGTTCAATATTACTACTGTTGTGGTAATGAATCACAAGCCAGATAAATTAAGTGTATTTTCCAAGTGAATCCATATAGGAAATGATGGTACACATGACAAACACGTTAGATGTTGTGGTTTTCCAGTTGTAAACGGCGCTGACTGAAGACTGAAAGACGAAAGTCTAAAACTGTAAAACGAAAGAGCGAAATAAGAGCCACACTGCATAACTGATTTATGTATTGAGTTATTTGTTTCTTCCTTGAAGGGAGACATATTTGTTTCACAGTGTGGGCATTATCTTGTGAGATGACAAGATGAAGCAAAAATGCGGCAGTGCAAGAAAACAAATATAGCAGGGAATTGATTGGTTGCATCAGCAGATAGCAAAATGATTTTATGCCTTTATCATTTTGAATTGCATTCCACTTCTGGTTTTGAGAAGCCAGCTCGCTGCAGCCCTGCACAGACTTTAATACTAGTGAAGGATGATACATGCGATAAACAAAATCCCAATGAATGCTACTCCAAACAGTTTCAGTTGATTCGTTTGGTGGTCACTTTTGGCAGCACCATATGAAAGGAAAGGCAACAATCATCAGTTATGGTTTTCCTGCAGGGGCGTCGACATGTTGAATAAGACGATATGCACAAAAAGACTCGGCCTGAATATGGTGGGCAGTTGCAATCCGTCATTTTAATGTCACAGGTGAAGCGTTTTATGGACCTTGAAGGGTATTGCGATCCTGCGCTTCCATTAATTACTCTGCCAGTGTTATTAAGACACATGAACCTGCTCTTTTTGTTTCCTGCCAAGCAAAGTGAGTGGAAGAATGTGCATGATTCACAACGTCTAATTCTGTGTGCCACGCAAAATTTGTTCAGGCACATTTTTCTTTATTTAGGATGAATGCTTTTTAGGTGTATTCGGGATGTGTAAGACGATTACAGTCTACGTTAATGCCAGGATGCATTTCATAGCTGCATGTCGTCAGGCATAATCCATTTGAAGATTTATCCTGCTTCATGATGATGACTCTAGATGGGATGTGAACCTGTTCAAGGCCTACAAGTCAGTATTTTTTTTTAGATTTTTTTTTTTAGACAACGTTCACTGCCTTAATATCCATAATTGTACTGTGAGGTGTTTGCAGTCTGAATTCATGCCTACACCAAAGTAGTGTATGTCGGGTGTGTCCAAACTATGGCCCGGGGACCATTTGTGGCCCGCCATCCATTTTTTAGCGGCCCACAACAACAACAAGTTGCTATGCTAATGATTTGCAAATAAAACAAAAAAAACAACACTATTGCTGTTAAAGTTAAAGCGTTAACTAGTTAATTAATTACAAAAAATATCGCATTAATCATGTATTAACACAGATTAATCACACTATTAATTTTGACTGCAGATGATCCTTTAGCTGACAGCAGATGGTTACGTTAAATAAACATAACTACATGCATTAAAGGAAAGCATTTAATAAATGTTTGCATGACATGCAGAATACTGTATGTGTTCATGTCAAACTATCTGAGTCATTTTTTTTCATTTTAAATTACAAGTAATTAACTGATTAGAAAAAGAGGAGGATGAGCATGTGTAGTGGGTACACAATTTTTGAAGACGTCCTCATAATATTAAATGTCTAAAAAATTAACACATAACAGGTGCTCTTTAAATCTTTAAATT
Organism: Festucalex cinctus; assembly: GCF_051991245.1. NCBI lineage: Eukaryota > Metazoa > Chordata > Actinopteri > Syngnathiformes > Syngnathidae > Festucalex > Festucalex cinctus. Next base: position 16,328,522 of record NC_135425.1, read on the forward strand.
TGGCGGGCAAAAAAAATGTTGATAAGCCTTTTTAATTAATCGTGATTAATGAAAGTTCTAAGATGTGATTAAAATGATTACAAAAATAATTGTTTGACAGTTCTAAAAAAAAAACTAAAAAAAAACTAAACTATAAAACATAATTTCACTTTATTGTAGAGTATAAAGCTAATAAGCAAAAATTGCTTCCTTCACTCTTTGCTAATTGTCAAGGTCCAATTAATGACCCTAAAAAAATACATAAAAAAAAAAACCCCATACATATTTCTCTTGTTTTGGTTCTAGTTCAACATGGGCCACAGGGCTGCTGACCACCACTAAATTTGCTTATCACCACTTAACAGAAATTTATGATTTTGTTCTAAACTACAATTTATAAATAATATGAAATTGCTTGGAGCAAGATTATGCATGTTATTGGTATTAATCATGGCTCTGCACCTTCATTTTCATTTCCTCCAAAAAGAAATGCTTTTTTGATTATAAATATCTATAAATAGACAATTACATAGTCATTCATTTTAACCTAAACCACATCACAAATATAAACAGTACATAAAATGGTTTTAAATAAATAAAGTGCATGAGTTGTGAATACAATTAGTAGTTAATTAAAGTAACAAAAAGTCATGCACTTTAAAATTGAGCATTAAGTTACAAATGAAACAAGATCTGTTTCAGCTCTGTTTGCAGCAAGTGGTTGGAGCAGACTAATTGCTCTTTTACCCACTTCAGACCGAAAATTGACTGTAGGGTGTATTAGCTCGCTGCTCCTAGGAGAAAACAACCTAATCAGAGCAGCACTAGACCAATGAGGGCCTTATAGATGAGCATCAACCATCGTGTGTGTGCCTGTGTGCACATAAGTAGTTCATTTACTATAGCGGCAGTTTAGTTTGATACACAATTGATTTGGTAAGAATATGCCCTCTTTTTCCCCATTTTGTTGAACCAGACTCTCCTTGGTGGGAGTTGAACTAAAGGTAACATATACAAACTGAACAAATGGGGTTTGAGAACAGACCCTTGAGGGACGCCACATGTAATGGCCATTCGATCAGATTTGCGTGAGAAAAAAAAATAAAAAAAATAACTCAGTCAGGATTATGGTCATATTTTTATCTGTATCATACAACTAAGAAACATGCGGATAAAGTTGCTCAGAGGAGGTTGCGTTCAAGAAAATAACATTTATGAAGGACATTGTGAGGGTCAAGGGAAAGTCTGTTATGAACACAAACACGCTCTGCAGCCTGCCTCACTGTAGGAATTTCATTTAGTGTGTCCAGCAGCAGTTTTTCCATCAGAGGTAATGAAATGTCACCACTGTAATAGAGCCGAGCAAAGACTGCATTACCAAACAGTGCTTGTGTACACAAGAGCCACCCACACGCTCAATGTTATCTCTCTTCCTTATTATAACACGTCTGTCTTCTTTGTGCGTTTCTAGATTTTCGTCGGGGAGGTGTCCATGTACGCCATGAAATCGACTCGAGAATCTCTCTTGGCCCAGGAGAAGACCATCGTAACTGGCGACTGTTGTTACCTCAACCCTCTTATTCGTCGTGTCATACGCTTCATAGGTAAAGTTGTTTGTATACCGGGTCAAACCTATTCATTTTTGTAGCTCGAATGCAGGGGTGTCCAAACTACGGCCATTTGCGGCCCACCGTCCATTTTTTAGTGGCCCGCGACATATGCTAAAAATGGCATTTAACTCAGTTCAAATAAAATAAAAACAAAAATGTTTGGAGATGGTCAAAGTAAGAAGAGAAGGTGTTGAAAAACACAGGTGCTATTAAAGTTTATTTTAGTTAACTAAAACTAACGAAAAAACTAAAATTCAAAACAACAATTTCGTTAACGAAATAAAATAAAAACGAAGATGCTTTTTAAAAAAAGAAAACTAACTGAAACTTCATTTTATGTTTACAAAACTAACTAAAATAAAACTCACTATAATTATAGGAAAAATGTCCTTTTGTTTTAGTCTTTGGTAATTAATTTAATATATGAGCCTTTGGGGATAATTTTAAATGTGATTTTTAGTACATTTAATTTGATATAAACCGGAATAATAATGTTGTGCCCATGGTGTTTTTTAAAATATTGCGCACAAGTAATACACACACAAAAAAAAAAAAAAAAAAAAAAATAATAATAATATAAAAAATAATACTGAAACTAACTAAACTAAAACAAAAGAACTAAAACTACTTAAAAAAAACAGAACCACCCTGAAAACGAATTAAAACTAACTAAATTTAAAAAAACAAAACTCAAAGCAAAATAAAAACTAAAATGAAAAATTCCAAAACTATAATATCCCTACTCCCATGTTACAAATAAATTGGTTTATATACTGTAGCATTTTTCTAAATATGCAAAAGCACAAATAAATTATTTGTACAATTTTTAGGACTAAACACAATTTCTCTTCATAACATTATGTGGCCCTTGCGTCCTTCTGATTTTCTGTATGTGGACCTCAAATGAAAAAGTTTGGACACCCCTTCTCTAATGCATCTTTTGTGGCATTATTTACACATTTATTTAAAGTCTCTAATCAACCATTTACACAGCACATGCCCTGAAAAACATTTGTCACTGTCAACAGAATGTGAAAGTTTAACAAATATTATTGCCTCTAAAACATGTTTTACAATTAACATTAGTCAAGCAATATTTCAATAAGCACGGCGATCAAGCAAGTAAAGTCACCATGACCTTTGCGTGACATGATACATGACGAGATGGGTCATTTCTCTACAATGGCGCCAAGCCAGTCGATGCCGTGATGAACGCGATGCAAGAGATGCCAGCAGGAAACTAAATAAATACGTTTAATGACTGCCTTTTACAAGCCTTCTTTGGAAATTGTTCACTAAAGTACGCTTGGCTTCTTCTTGCAGTTCAATTGCAACACACATTTAGCTTATGTCTGTTTCATGACCAAAAAAGTGCAAAGAAAGTACAGTTGTCTTGAGATTTGTAACATTATTTTGTACTATTATTATTATTTCTTTAATTATGAGTTTTGTATAATAAATTAAACCAATTTTTTTCACAAAATGTCTTTAAATTACATGCAAATATATTTTAAAAGGCATGTCAACTCAATAATTTTCTGAAAGTCAACTCCCCAGAAAGTAGAAAGAAAGTAGCTATTAGCCGTCTTAAAAGTTGCTAGAAGTCACTAAATGATGTCATTGCCTAATTTGCATAATACACTTTGTATGTAACAGTAATGGACGCTGTAGGAGAAAGGAATAAGGTGGGAGAGGCAAAAAGTAAAAACTCAAAATAACACAATAAAAATGTTGCTAGATTCGTCGATAGTCACTTTTGTCAGAAAAAAGTTGGAAAGAGGCTTTGGAAAGTTGCCAAATTTAGCAAGAAAGTCACCAAGTTGTCAACACTGCTCAGCACCCCAAGATTTTGGACTTAGTCTTACAGCGTTACAGTACTAAAAACTGTTTACTAACATTAAACCTCTGACTTGACTTTTCTTTATTGCCAAACACAATTACGTCAATTTTGTTTTGATTTAGCTGAAGAAAATTTTGACTCATCCAGTTGTTAATTTGCTTCCGATGGTGACGTAATCCGTGAAAGAAATGGTCTGAAGTTTTTCCATAGAGGACAGCAGCCAACCATGGACAAGCATGAAATCAGCCCACCAATCAGGAGTGGACGTTCGCGCAGCAAAATTTGCTGATAATAGCTTTCCTCCGACTGAATAAAATGAGTCAGAGGATTGACCCTTGAGGGACTCCACATGTTATAGCCAATTGATCAGATTCAAAACTTCCAATCCACAAACTAACTCAATGATTAGCGGTCTAGAATATAAATATATGTCCCCAAAATAATTAGCAAAGTATATTGCAGAGCTTTTGGTTCACATACGGGAGCCACAAGAGGGAATCACTGCTTCTGCACTGTTTTAAAATATTCTAATAATGATTTCATAGCCTTTTGATAAATGTCAGCATTCTATGCTCTACATCGCTGCAAACTTCATAATTACAGCCACTCACTTGCCAGTTGAAGGCTTTATTGAGATTATGACACAGTTGTTTCGTTTTCATTAGCAGTAAACTAATAAGCATTTATTTACACACTCGTCCAGTGTTGTAATAACAGCAAATGAAAAAGGCTTTCATCCGTGGGCCACAGGCTTTCGGTTACATCACCGTACCGCAGCCAGTTGGCGTAAACTACATTTATTTGAGTGTATATCATCCAGGTTATTACTTTAATTAAATAAAGGTGTTGAAATAGTGGCGTTTTGTGCAGTGTAAATGATGATTTTGGCACAGAGCGCATAGCCCAATTTCACACTAAACTGTCAAACCTATCATTACATAATGCCGCGCGGTGCATTTCTGCTTTGTTTGCAATGGAACGTTCATTCACAATTGTTATTCTTCACGCGTCTGCAGGTGTGTTTGCATTTGGCCTCTTCGCCACAGACATCTTCGTCAACGCGGGCCAGGTGGTCACGGGTGGCCTCTCGCCCTACTTTCTGTCAGTGTGCAAACCCAACTACACCGGCACCGAGTGCCGTTTGAACCACCAGTTTATCACTAACAGCAACATCTGCACCGGAAATCCCGTCATCGTCGGGAACGCCCGCCGCTCTTTCCCGTCCAAAGACGCCTCGCTGAGCGTTTACTCGGCTGTTTATCTGACGGTGAGACATTTTCGGTATTATTTACTATCATGTCATGTAATCTTCATTACGGAATCTTCAGAGGATTAAAGATACAACGTATTACACAGAAGTATTTTTAAGGGAGCCATCTTGTTTTTTCCCCTCCAATATTGTTCCATAGTAGCACAGGTAGGGCTTTTGGGGAAAAAACATCTATTTGTAGTCTCACTTACCAAAATGTTTTTCAGCTGCTGCAACATGAAAGTGGAATTGAAGTGTGTGTGTGTGTTTTAATAAACAGAAGCAATAATCCACAGAGGTGTTTGTTGTTGTGAGTCGAGCAATACATCCTTGAAACACTGTTGAAAAAGTGTCTCACTCCAAAACATGGCCTTGGTCACATCTGGAAATGTGAATTAAGCTGCTGACTTGTGCGAATAACAAACCATACGAGCAAACTGCTTGCCTTGGTCAACACTTTTCAAAAAAGACCAAGTCCAAAGGGGACTTTTGTAAAAAACAAAAAAACAAAAACATTTTCTAGCTCTGAGGTAAAAAGGTCTAAGGCCGCACACAAAGGAGATTTTAAGCAGGGGGAAAAAACTGGATACATGAAAACCAATTTGTCGGCATTTTACAACCCTAATTCCTTGATGGGCAATAAAAGTTTTTTTCTTTTTTACAAAATCAAATCAGTACACATAATATGATAGTGTCATTAGATATGTTCTATTGTTAATCACAGTTTAAATTAGTGGTGTCAGGTGATTACATTTTTTAATCGCATGACTTCAATAGTTAACTCACGATTAATCACATATTTTATATCTGTTCTAAATGTACAATAAAAATTTTCCCCCCAAGATTTCATACTCTTGTTTGTATAAAAGTGGGAAATAAAATGTTAAACTAATAGAAATATGACTGCACCGTTGAGTCATTGATGCAATAATTTCATAATAATTCATAAAATTTAGTTAAAATTAAAAAGATATACTGTACTGTAAAAAACTAGTATGATATTGATTTGTGTTGAGGACATTTTTCTGCCACTAGATGGCATACTTTTGCATTTGTAAGACAGTGACAGGTCAGTGCATTTTTCTTTTCACATTACAAGCTACCTAATCTTTAACGAAGCAACTTGTGAAATTCTGCACATTTTAAAAATTTGACTCCAGTCTCCACAAATATATGCATTATTATTATTATGTTTATGACAGCTAAATTTTGCTATGGACGTGTCTGCTGCGTTGCGAATGAAATTCCCCTAGTACAGGCTTTCCAAGTAAGGGGCGGTCTTTAATCGCACATTAAAATTTTTTGTTGCGTTAAAGGAACTTTAAATTAACTAGGTGTGTCAAAATTACTGCGTTAATTTTGACACTCCTAGTTTAAATACATCAAAATAGATGACACATTTTCCAAAAGTCCCATTTTATGGACAAATAACAGTTTTTGTGTGCCGACGAAAGGCCAAAACTCACTGAAACATTTTTGAAAGCATCCCGGTTAGTATGATGTATGTAAATTGATACCTCCACACTTGCATTCATTCATTTGTTTCCCCCCTGGTGCGGTTGCTTTAGTTGGGTTTAAACACAGTAATTAGGTGTTCTATAATCAGTGGTGGCCATTGAGCCAAAACCATCCATATAAATGGTTAAATATTCAACTCCCTTCACAGGTGTTCTAAGTAGAACTGTCTCGTATCACAGATAAAGTAACAATTTAAAGTCTAAACAACGCTATCTTACTTTTCCAGATGTACATCACCAGTACCATCAAGACCAAGTCCAGCCGCTTGGCCAAGCCCGTACTGTGTCTGGGCACTCTCTGTTCAGCCTTCCTCACCGGACTCAACCGGGTCTCAGAGTATCGAAACCACTGTTCAGATGTGGTGGCTGGATTCATTCTGGGATCAGCGGTTGCACTTTTTCTGGTGAGGAAGCTGTGAATGTGTGTTTTCTTTTTTGTAATTATCTAGCTCCCAAATGACTAAATGATACATTCAGAGTGCGAGGATGCTGATTTTGTCATGTTTGAACTTGGTATCATCTATGTTTTGAATGCTAGACAGATCACAGTCATTGTTTTAGGTTGAGGTGGTGTATCTGCTGACAAAGAAGGGAAATGTCGGGACATCCCTCTCCCCCCCAAATCAAAAACAATTTATTCCACAATCTCAAGGGGTTCATTAGGTGTAATTGCTGTTGGGTCCTCAAATGTCAGGAGAGAAAAGAGAGAAGAAGAGGAAAAGACATAGAGGGAAGACTGACGACACTATAGCGGTACGGGAGCCCTACTGGCACAGAGCATCATTTTAATCAAGGGATTGGACTGTTCTCTTTGCCAAGGTTTTAACCCACATCCGTCTGTTTCTTTGTCCGTCTGTCAGCAAGTTCCTGCAAAAACTATCAGGCTGATTTGCCTCATGGGGAGCTTGCACGGGGCTGCTGTCAATTCAAGTCTGCACTTGCAGTTAATCACAAAGAATTTGAAGCTGTTGATGTCCAACTCATTGCTTTAGGAGGCAAGGAAAGGGATGGGAACTTCCTTGTCCAATTTCTGCTCTTTTGTCCAGACGTGGTGAACATGGTCAAACTACTGATGATTTTAAGGCCATCTTTAGATAGATAGATAGATAGATAGATAGATAGATAGATAGATAGATAGATAGATAGATAGATAATTTGATCACTAGCTAGCTAGATAGATAGATAGATAGATAACGTGATAGCAAACTAGCTAGCTAGATAGATAACGTGATAGCAAACTAGCTAGATAGATAGATAACGTGATAGTAAACTATAGAGAGATAACGTGATAGTAAACTAGCTAGCTAGATAGATAACGTGATAGCAAACTAGCTAGATAGATAGATAACGTGATAGTAAACTAGCTAGATAGAGAGATAACGTGATAGTAAACTAGCTAGATAGAGAGATAACATGATAGCAAACTAGCTAGATAGATAGATAACGTGATAGCAAACTAGCTAGATATATAGATAACATGATAGTAAACTAGCTAGATAGAGAGATAACGTAATAGCAAACTAGCTAGATAACATGATAGCAAACTAGCTAGATAGATAGATAACGTGATAGCAAACTACCTAGCTAGCTAGATAACTAGATCACTAGCTAGCTAGCTAGATAACTAGATCACTAGCTAGCTAGCTAGCTAGATAACGTGATAGCAAATTAGCTAGATAGATAGATAATTTGAACGCTAGCTAGCTAGCTAGCTAACTAGGTAACTTGATCTCTAGATAGCTAGCTGGATAGATCTCAAGGCACCCATCCAATAATTCCTCCACAATAAAATCCTGAGATACACAAAGTTTTCTCTTTCCACAAGTCTTTTCGACTTGGAACAAGAGACCAGACGGCTACCATGGCGAAGTTCAACATTTCAATCAAAGGGCTCATCTCACTAGTGACCCTGAACTGGAATAGCATTTAAAAATCGATAGATGGTCCGAGTGGAAGATGAGAGTGAGGGAGTTTAGTTCATGAAGAGCGGTGTTTTTTGTTTTTGTTTTTTTTTAATCCTTCTTGGTTTAGTACAGTCCCTTGAGTTTTGTTTGACCATCACATTTTCCGTAACGTTGGGGCAAATTCCAACTTGTTCGACTGCCCACTGACTGCCCAAGGACTGACGGTTCAAAGTAGAGTCCGTTTGTTGTTATAATAGACAGAGTTTGAGAGGATCCTGTATCAATTTAGTTTTCGGGAATATGCAGACGACAATTTCTTATCTTAGTCTGCACAAAATATTTGAAGATGTTAAATTGGATTTTCCATGTTGCTGCGAAACAAACAATCCAGCTGAGCCTGGATGACAGGAAACCCAAAATTGGAACTAAGATTGCCTCTCACTTTATTTGGGAGGTTTAAAACAAGACAGTGTTTGGATGGTTTACTTAAAATGAGGTTTCTTGCACAGGATCAGATACAAGCTGTCAAAACCACAAAGGGACCATCAGGATTTAATATTAAACACAGTGTTTGGATTCACCCCACCAACCTTGCATGGGTTTATAAAGTATTTGTTTTCTTGTTCACATGTAGCCAAACATCCATTTTCGTATCTTATCGGGGAGCAAAGGTGGTTCCTTGTTTTCTTATCAGAATTCCAATACACATGTAAAAACAAAACAAAAGGTAAATTCTTTCTTCACCAAGTTTTCTCTCTCTCAATTCAACTTTATTTATCCATAATTAAAAACTTGGATAGGGAATATGGCACATTAACTGCTGCAGACATTGCAGCGATATTGTGCACATAATATCTAAGAGTAACTGATCATAAAATAATGTGTAGTGTAATATGATATTTGACGTGATATTAGAATGATGATATTTGGAATGCCATAACCAGAGTACTATAACAGCGTTGATCTCCACACTAACTAACATTATCGCCGACTTGCGCGTGTGCCAACGCTACAGGGTGTGTGCGTGGTGAACAACTTCAAAGGTGTCCACGGTGCGGCAACCAAACAGAAGAGCGAAGATTACCGTGGCCTCCCCTTGATGACTTTCCCTCGCGTGGAGAGTCCTCTGGAGACCCTCAGTGCACAGGTACAACCTTAACATATTGTTTTTGATAATTGGCAGAATTCCCTGAAGGCTTTCGGGCTCTTTCTGGATACAGTTTCCATTGAAGTGCACTGCAATTTGCCATCGTTTAGTGTCAGACAGAAAGTGCTTTACTTTCTTTCTTTACAAATGACTCATCAACAAAGCACAGGCATGAGTGTTTGCATGTACCTTGTCCTCGTCTCCCTCAAGAAAACACTAACAGAAGCTCACCTGGAGCACTCCTGACACTCGCCTGACGATGTTTTCCTCTTTCCATTCACCGCACCCCCACCCTTCCCCCTTTTCCACACTCTCCCCGATTCCCTGAAATCTTTCTCCGTCTCACCCCCCCCGTCCATTTTCAGAACCACTCGGCATCAATGACGGAGGTCACATGACTAAGGGGGCAGCACCGGGTCACGTTTGCGTCTCCGCAGCACTTCCAGACACAATGACAAGGACGCATGTCACGTGGCTTCGATTGCTTACCAAAACCAAACACTGATATATCTGTCTAGTTCACCCCCGGGGGAGGGACGGAATCCACCATGTTTGTAATGGCCATCCGAATTACAAAACAAACTCAAGCACAGATTGTTTTCTTCATATCAACTCATTGCAACATGGGGCATTTACGTTCCTCCGAGGTTTTTAGTTTGAGGATGGTGTTTTGCACATTTTGTATGAGCGATTGCTGTTGAACCCACCCTGACAGTGTTCCACTTGCACACCTCCGTGTTGCATCACATCCTGTCAGGTGACTTCCCTCCGTTCACCACGTCCCGTCCCCCACTCAGTCTGAAAATGTGCTATGGAAAACAAGCAATGTTGATGTTGTCATTCTGTGATGTTTGTCATTTGTACAGAAAAAAAAGAAGAAGATAGAATCGTTCTTTTTATTATGGCTGTATATGAATTGACCGCGTTAGGTCGAATTTTGTAAAGATTTTTGTTAATCTGTACTATTACGATCCTTTTGGACCTGTTTGCCTGCTGTAAATGTCGATATGTTTTGGTATCAGTCAGACATATTCACACAGTGCTGTATTTTCAGCTTATGAACATACAAGGTGTCCCCTAAAATTTGTCAATTTCACAGTCAAAACTCAACAAATGATATGAAATGTTAATGAGATGATTATCTGTCATTGTTTTTGGGAGAACTTTATTTACTAGTGGTATCGGTATTTTGTATCGGTGACTACTCAAGACTTGAGTACTCGTACTGGTCTAAAAAAATGTGCCATCGAACATCCGGAGTAAAAAACTAACAAAGTTTAAATGACACATTAAATTGAGGCTTTTTAATAAGGATGTTTGATACCACTTTTATCAGAATGACACTGGTTTGAGTAATTAACTCTTTGTCACCGATACCACTAGTACTTCTGATACATAAAATAAAAAAAATAAAAAACAATGACAGATAATCCATGTATACCAATATAGCATCTTTTTTTTCTTAAAATTGCATGAAATTAATGGCAGTTGTCCATTCTTTTCATTTCTAAATCCTGTTAGTAAAAAACCGCTGTGAGTACCGATACTTTTTAAAATTAGGCTGGGTATCGGCCCGATAAGCCTGGTATCAGTACTCCTTACTTTTTACTTTAAATTTAAAACATTTGCCATATGTCTTAATAACATGTAAAGTGCTTTCTTCAAAATATCACAAGGATCAAGAGTTACACATGAGTGAATGTAAAATTCACATTCAGTTAAATGTTGTTGGAACATTGATAATATTTTATTTATTGTCTTTTTTTTTACCCAGGACAGTGTTCCTCAAACCCCCACAAAATATCACGTTTAAAAATGATTAACTCTTCAATTAACACCATAATGACAAACATCAATATATATATATATATATATATATATATATATATATATATATATATATATATATATATATATATATATATATATATGTATATAAAAATGTAGATTTATTATTATAAGCCACTGTGAGCATTGTGCACTGTTTTGGCCACTGATACTGAACTTAATTATTGGGGGGAATCACCTAAAAATGTATTGCATCTAAGTTAACTAAAAAACAAAAACACACTTTAATATTTAGTACACATGTATGTTTGAATTTCATGTTTTAAATGTTTTTTTCTTATTTAATTTAGTGATTTTTTTTATTTTGGGGTACCAAAAGAAGAAACCACGAATGATGATGTACTACACTTTGAGAATCATTGGCTTGGACATGTATTGAATCAAACATTCATATTTTGAATATTGTCATTTTTTGGAAGCCAGAGGTCACCTTGAATGTTCATCCTCAACCATCTACTGTATATGTATCTGGATTCATTGTTTTGTTAATAGGAAATTCTTTTTTAGAGAGGTTCTGCTGGGCTAGCCTGTGCCAGACCGCTCCAAAATGAAATCCCAGTCTGTGTACTGTAGAACCATGTTTTTTTCTTTTGTTTTTTTATGGAGAGTAAATGACTTACTATAAGGTCTGACTAGCCCTTTGAAAAAAAATATGAACCAGGCTAATGACCACTTCACTTTTCCTCCTTGAGGTATCCCTCCCCCACCCACCAGTGGATTGTGATGCAATGTTGTGACTCCATTTCCTATTGGAAGAAAACGCCCAGCATGAAGAGAGAAGTCAAGATGTTTTATAAATATTCATGATTTGAATTATACTCTTTAACATTGTGATTATAATTGTATTTTATGATATGGTTCAAAAGAACTCTTCATTTCAAATGCTGCATATATTTTATTTTATTGGTTTGTTCTCAAATTAAATAGTCGGTAGCAACACTGTGGTCTGTTTTTTTTTCTTACTAATTATAGGGAATTATTTTTTTTTAAGTGTTTCACATTATTACCAAATTTAACAATGAAACATTTGAACTGTGCCAACTGTAAGAGGAGTATTTTAATAATTGGCATTTCTCTTGCAATGGGTTTTGCGTCACATCCCAGAGAATAAAACCAAAGCTGCAACCAAAACCCTTCCATTCATAAAAACAAACAAACATTAAACTAATGATAATTTCATAATGGGTAAGTGTAAGATCTCCTTTGAGTGTCTGTTTAGACTACTAATTAAATGTTTGGTGTACGTTACTTCAGAGAGGAGAGTTTCTATTGGCTGCACGGGTCCTAAGGGTCATAGATTGCTAGCTTGATTGAAATAAATGGGAAACAGAAAATATTGGCAGGAGGAATGTGTAGTCGCGTGGGAATTTGTTGGCCAATTCGCAGCCTGAGGGGAAGTGCTAATAGAGTTGGACTTAATGGCATGTTGCACAGAGGAACAAGACATTGAAGGAAGACAATCCGGTATAGTATACTTCAAACAAATTGTTGACTTGGGTTGTTAGCAAACAAACGTTGACTTTATTTTCCTTGTGTACCCGTGTTGCGAGACGCAATGCAGCGCTTTCCTCTTCCATCGACGTAACTCAGACAGGGGATTAGACGTCGCACAATATCGGCTAAAACCTGACACTTTGTTTTGTTTTTAGTTAAGTCATTCTGTCACGGCCTTATCAACTTCAGTGACATGCACGTCAGCGCAAAGCAGCACTCGCTCTCTTTCCCTGTCTCGGATTCACAAAGAAAGCTGGCTGCTGTGCCAGTGAACTTGCCCTTCTGCTCTGTCAGGTATTCATTTCGGTGGTGACAGTCTGCGTTTACCCTGCAGACTCACTGATGAAAAATAAGAGCCTGTTTGTGTGCGAGTCTTTTTGTGTGTCGCAGTCCTTGGCTTTTCCTTATTGTTCTCTCCAAGCAGTATAAATGAGGGTTGGTGCAACTACCAAATATGTTAACAAGGTCCAACATAACATTTTTTTTTTCTTTACTCTCCACTTTAACACGGTTAAAGCCAGAATTCAGGAAAAAAAAAAGTGTACATGATCACCTGAGCTCTTAATTCCGGTATTTCATGTTACAAGACGGGTTAGCTTAGGTTAGGTTAGCTAAGGTTAGCTTAGCATTTAGCATTGCTTCTCCGTCTTTCCTTGTCATTCCTTTGTGACAATACTTGTCAGAAGTGTTGCTTATTCACAATAATGACAACTCCGCATGTTTTGCCACACCAGTAGCCAGAAGATGCTCGTTGCTAGCTAGCTAGCGCGACTTAAGTTGTACCAAGCTTACTCGGACGTAGCTGATAAGCATCCAGCACAGTGAAATTTTTAGGGACTGTTCAAATATTTGAAAAATCTGTGACTCGGTTTATCTTGATGGGGTGCAAAATGCTAATTTTGACTTGCAACTTGCGATGCAAAACAGCTTATTTCGATACTTGTGTTAAGCATGTATAGCTGTACATGAATCTCAGCGGCATTGAGAGAGAAATAAAACAATCCTCCCAAATAGGCACTATAAGTGACACGACTCAGCTGAGTCGGTGAAAAACAGATCCCAGAAATGCAGGCTCAGAAGAGGAAAACAATCTCGATTTATTTTTGGTGATAAACCGATTGCAAAAAGCTTGCTCGCAGGCAAGTAGGCGAAATTTACAGAGGTGTCCCTGCACACAGGCGAGGGACACGGAAGTAACAAAAGGCACTTGCAAAAGGCAAGGAGGAATTGGAAAACACAAATCTCCTGCAAAAGGCAGGGAACACGAATGTAACAAAAAGCGCTTGCAACTGCAAGGAAAACTAACATAACCAAAATCGCTTGCAAACGGCAAGGAGAACTAACGTAACAAAAAACACTTGCTAACAGCAAGGACAAGAAAAACATAACTCACTTGCAACCGGCAAGGACGACACGAAATGTACACGGAATCAATCAACACGAGTATATCAAACAAAAGGCGACGCGGAAACACACACGTGAATACAAGTAAACTAAAGACGACGGCAGATTCAAAAAACTTTTACCAACAGGGAAACGCGGAGAACACTTGGACACGGAGGTGAGCAAATAATAATCCGACAGCTTGCTGTGCAGCTCGGAGTCCTTTTAAAGGCCTAATTGCCAACGCGATGCAGGTGCGGGGCTGGGGAACGCCCCCCTCGTTGTTGGCACTGGAACACACACACAAAAAAGCACAACAGGCTGAGAACCGAACCATGACAGTACCCCCCCCTTAACGGACGCCCCTTGGCGGACCACCTGGCTTATCTGGATGAGCAGCATAGAAGGTGTCGAGCAAAGACGGGTCCAGGATCCAGGAGCGGGGGATCCATTGCCGCTCCTCCGGTCCGTAACCTTCCCAGTCGACCAGATACTGGAAGCCCCGGCCCCTGCACCTTGAGTCCAAGATTTCTTTGACCGTGTAGACAGGATCCCCATCGACCACTCGGGGAGGAGGCGGCGCGGGTGCAGGTGGGTTCAGCGGGCTGGGAGTCTCTGGCTTGAGGAGGGAAACGTGGAACACTGGATGGACCTTGAGTGAAGGCGGCAGACGGAGTTTCACAGTTACGGGGTTGATGATGGTGAGTATTTCAAATGGTCCGATGTAGCGCGGACCCAACTTCTTTGAGCAGCCAGCCAGACGCATGTCCCGGGATGAGAGCCAGACCTTGTCTCCTGGCTGGTACGAAGGCTCCGGACGCCGCCGACGGTCCGCAATCTCCTTATTGCGGGCCGCTGAACGGGATAGCGCCGCTCGGGTCTCCCGCCATACCTTGTGGGCCCGCCGGAGGTGATGTTGAATGGTGGGCAGCTCGACGGGACCTTCTTGAGAAGGGAACAGAGGTGGCTGGTAGCCGTACGCCGCCTTGAAGGGTGAGAGACCTGTCGCAGAGGACGGCAGAGTGTTCGAGGCGTACTCGATCCAGGAGAGGTGCGACGACCAGGATTCCGGGTTGTGCAGGCAAACACATCGCAGAGCAGCTTCAAGGTCCTGGTTGGCCCTTTCCGTTTGGCCGTTGGTCTGGGGGTGATATCCGGAAGACAGACTGACTGTGGCGCCCAACAGCTTGCAGAATTTCCTCCAGACCTGGGAGATGAATTGAGGACCACGGTCGGACACCAAGTCCACTGGAATGCCATGGAGACGGAAGACATGACGAACGAGGAGTTGTGCAGTTTCCCAGGAAGATGGCAGTTTGGCGAGGGCAACAAAGTGAGTTAATTTTGAAAATCGGTCGACCACTGTCATGATGACCGTGTTTCCCCTGGACCGGGGGAGGCCGGTGATAAAGTCTAGCGAGATGTGCGACCAAGGCCGCGCCGGGATGGGTAGCGGCCTTAACAGTCCCATCGGCGGTTGGTGGGACGATTTCCCGCACGCACAAGCGGTACATGCCTTGACGAACTCAGTAACGTCCTTTTTCATGTCGGCCCACCAAAACCGCTGGCCGACCAAGGCAAGAGTCCGGTTAATTCCCGGGTGACAAGCAACTCGTGAGGTGTGACCCCACTGGAGGACCTCAGCCCGCACCGGCTCAGGGACAAACAGTTTCTCAGCCGGGCACTCCTCCGGAACAGCAATCCCTTCCTGTGCTTCCATGACTCGTCTCTCGACCTCCCATCGAACTGCCCCCATAAAGCAATGTGCGGGTAGGACCGGTTCCGTTTCTGCCTCCGGCGTGGCCGCATCGTGGATCCGGGACAAGGCGTCTGGCTTCTGGTTCCTGGATCCCCGGCGGTAGTCCACGACAAAGTTGAACCTTGTGAACAGTAAGGCCCATCGTGCTTGCCGCGAGTTGAGTCTCTTGGCCGACCGAAGGTATGCCAGGTTTTTGTGGTCCGTCAACACTCTAAAGGGTTCCTTGGCGCCCTCCAGCCAGTGTCGCCACTCTTGAAGAGCCAAGACGATTGCCAGAAGTTCCCTATTCCCGACGTCGTAGTTCGCCTCAGCTGGACTCAGTCGCCGGGAGAAGAAGGCGCAGGGATGGAGCTTCCCGTCTTCTGGCGACCGCTGGGACAGGACCGCCCCCACTCCTGAATCCGACGCGTCAACCTCGACCACAAAAGACAAATCTGTATTAGCGTGGATGAGCACTGGCGGGTTTACAAACTGCTGTTTCAATTTCAGAAATGCATCTTCAGCAACAGGTGACCACCTAAAGGGTACTTTACTTGACGTCAGTTTAGTAAGGGGGGCTGCCCGTAAACTATAGTCTTTGATAAAGCGACGATAAAAATTAGCGAATCCCAAAAATCGTTGTAGCTGTTTACGGGTTTTGGGGGTCGGCCACTCGACCACGGCTTGAGTTTTTACCGGATCCGCCCGCAGTTGCCCTCCCTCGATAATGAAACCCAGGAACTGCACAGACTTGGCGTGGAACTCGCACTTCTCTGCCTTCACGTAGAGCCGGTTTTCTAATAGGCGCTGGAGGACCAGGCGGACATGTTGCCTATGCTCGTGAATATCGCGTGAGAAGATCAGGATATCATCGAGGTACACAAAGCAAAAAGTGTTCAACATGTCTCTAAGGACGTCATTAATTAAACATTGGAACACGGCTGGGGCATTAGTCAGCCCAAAAGGCATGACACAGTACTCGAAGTGTCCGAGTGGTGTCTTGAATGCAGTCTTCCACTCGTCCCCTTCCCGAATTCTCACCAAATGATAGGCGCTTCTCAGGTCTAACTTAGAAAAAATTCGGGCCGACTGTAACGGAGCGAACGCTGAGTCGAGCAAGGGAAGGGGATATTTATTCTTAACTGTGATATCATTTAGGCCCCGGTAGTCGACGCAAGGGCGGAGTGTCTTATCTTTTTTCTCGATGAAGAAAAATCCCGCGCCTACGGGAGACTTGGACGGGCGTATCTGACCAGATGCTAGCGACTCATTAATATATTCCCGTAAAGCGTCCTGTTCTGGCTGGGACACCTGATATAACCGTGACCCCGGCAACTGTGCCCCGGGAATCAGGTCAATCGCACAATCATACGGACGATGGGGCGGTAATGCTTGTGCATGATCTTTACTAAAGACTTTGCGTAAATCATGATACTCCTTGGGGACGTGGTCTAGGCATACCGGTTCGGGGGTTAAACTTGCTGGCACCGATGTAGTCCCTCCTGCCGACTTCAGACAGTGGGCATGGCAGAAGGGACTCCAGTTCTCCAAAGCCGGCTTCTCCCAATCTATATCCGGATTATGGGTTCGTAGCCAGGGAAGGCCCAACACTAGGGGCGCAGAACGGGACGGCATAATAAAAAACCTCCTTCTTTCCTCATGATTTCCCGAGAGTTTTAAGTTCAGAGGACCGGTAGACAGTCGGACCTCCGCCAATAAGTGCCCGTTGAGGTCGAAAACCTTTTTAACCTTTTCTAAGGTCTCTACCGGGCTTCCTAATGCTTCCACCACACACGGGTCTACAAAGCAATCATCCGCCCCAGAATCGATCAACGCACTCACCCTAACACTCAACCCGTATCCCGACAGTTCCCCCGACAATTCTAGCCGTCTATCACTAAGTGACGACCCCGACGGTGGGTTGGGTTCGGTTCTCCCCGGTTCGTGCTTACCCAGGTCAGCTTCCGGCTCGGCCTTCAGGAGCTGATCGGCCCGGCCCCCTAGTCGGGCGGTCGGTCGCGTCTTGCGGGTAGGTCGTGCTGGGCACGACGCCACTCGATGCCCCGGTTGACCGCAGTACAGGCAGGCACCAGCGAGCCACCGGCGACGACGCTCCTCCGGGTGCAGACGTCCACCACCCACTTGCATGGGCTCCCCTCCATTGTCCGGCGGTCCAGAAAGGGTGCGGGCGGCGGCGTCGTCGTTGAGGAAGAGTCTGCACCTGTCCTCGTTCGCGGCTGCTCCATGCCGCTCCACAGCGCGTTCTCGGCCCCGTTCCCGTATCCGATTGTCCAAACGGATCGTGAGTTCAATGAGACCGTCTAACGAGCTTGTGTCGTCGCGGACTGCCAGTTCATCCTTGAGCTGTGTATTAAGTCCTCGACGAAAGACACTCCGCAACGCACAGTCTCCAAACCCGCTCTCGGCGGCCAGTATGCGAAACTCGATGGAATAATCAGCGACCGATTTCTTCCCCTGAACTAAGTCTAGCAACCGACCCCCGGCCTCTCTCCCCCTAACCGGATGATCGAACACGCGTTGAAACTCACCCACAAAGTTGGAAAAAGAGGACCGAAGGTCTGGTCGCGCGTTGCTCACCACCATAGCCCAGGTAGCGGCTTGACCAGTCAGGAGGCTCATAACGAACGCTACTTTGGACGGACCACGAGCGTAAGTCAACAGTTGCTGGTCAAAAACGAGCGAACACTGATGCAAAAATTGACCGCAACCTCCAGGCTGTCCATCGTAGCGTGACGGGTGGGGCAAAACAGGTTCTCTATGCGTAACCGGGAGCGCCAACATGGCAGTGTCCGAACGCGGAAGTTCCGGGGTCTGCACCCCGCGGGAACTGAGCTGTTCGAGTTTTCCGAACATCTCCTCACAACGATGAGCTAGCCCGCCGACCACCTCTTGAAGACCGATCAAGGTGGTCTCGGTTTGCCCGACCCGTTGTCCCTGGCTGGCCAAAGCCCGTCTCACCTTTTCCGAGTCTGCGGGATCCATGGTCGGATTATTCTGACACGACTCAGCTGAGTCGGTGAAAAACAGATCCCAGAAATGCAGGCTCAGAAGAGGAAAACAATCTCGATTTATTTTTGGTGATAAACCGATTGCAAAAAGCTTGCTCGCAGGCAAGTAGGCGAAATTTACAGAGGTGTCCCTGCACACAGGCGAGGGACACGGAAGTAACAAAAGGCACTTGCAAAAGGCAAGGAGGAATTGGAAAACACAAATCTCCTGCAAAAGGCAGGGAACACGAATGTAACAAAAAGCGCTTGCAACTGCAAGGAAAACTAACATAACCAAAATCGCTTGCAAACGGCAAGGAGAACTAACGTAACAAAAAACACTTGCTAACAGCAAGGACAAGAAAAACATAACTCACTTGCAACCGGCAAGGACGACACGAAATGTACACGGAATCAATCAACACGAGTATATCAAACAAAAGGCGACGCGGAAACACACACGTGAATACAAGTAAACTAAAGACGACGGCAGATTCAAAAAACTTTTACCAACAGGGAAACGCGGAGAACACTTGGACACGGAGGTGAGCAAATAATAATCCGACAGCTTGCTGTGCAGCTCGGAGTCCTTTTAAAGGCCTAATTGCCAACGCGATGCAGGTGCGGGGCTGGGGAACGCCCCCCTCGTTGTTGGCACTGGAACACACACACAAAAAAGCACAACAGGCTGAGAACCGAACCATGACAATAAGAACTGGTAATCTTGACCTAAAGCAAGAATAGGTAAATGTCAAGAGTACATATGTTGGTCGTGTTTAATCTGAAGTTTGTGGAAATAATTTTGCAATCATTTTAAGTGCAAACGAGAGAGGTCAGTCTTTAATGACAGAACTCAAAACTTGAACAGCAAATAAGAAAAACAGCTTTCATCACAGGTGGACCATTTCAGTTGTGAATATTCATGGTTCAAAAAAAAAGTGCCAGTGGTTGACTGGTGGCTTGTGTGTCAGATGTCATATTCAACTAACAATGCACCAAAAGCTTGAGGTTGTCCCATGTAGTGATACTTATTGACCTTATTTTGAGCATGAAAGACAAAAACACACACACAAAAAACCCAAGAATGTAATTGCTCGAACCCTGAACCCTTACAAAGCACATTAGTATACAAGTCCCTCAGTACCTCAAACTCTGATGAGAAGTCAACCCAAAAGTCATAAACATCCACAGATAAACTGACATGATTACCAGAAAATAAGATACCCAAGTCAAACCAATAAATGCATAAAGCTCAGAAATCATTGACTACATTTACATGCAGTCAATAATCCATTCAAAACCTGAATATCGGCAGTATTCGGGTTTTAAAAGGCCATTGAGTCACACGCATAAACCCGAATAAGACCACCTCTTTCCTAACCCGAGTACTTGGTCATATAAATGCGTATCGGCGTGCCTCTATTCAACGGAACATTCGTTTATGTTCTGCACATTCTCTATTCACAAGAAATCTTGGTCTTCAAGAACTTGTATGCACGGCGACCATCTTACGTTGCAACTCGCTAAATAAGCCTAACTTGATTATATTGTTTTCTCTGTGGCATTTTTACATCATTTTCTGTCTCCACGGTGAAAATGCTACAGTGCATATATATGCACATACATATTTCTATATATGTGTGTGTGTGTGTGTGTATATATATATATATATATATATATATATATATATATATATATATATATATATATATATATATAAGCCCGTGTGTCTGCTGTGTAACCCACCAGAAATAAACAAGCAGAGATAATAGAAAGTTATAAGTAGAAACGACGCCTATTTGCGTAATGACGTCCGTGCGTCACAGTTTCGATCGACATATGTATACGGGTATAACTCTGTCTGCTTACGCATGTAAACGGGTTATCCAGAATATTTCAGAAACCCGTATTTTGACTTGAAGCCGAATATTGACTGCATGTAAACATAGTCATTGATAAAAATGAAAAATGACCTTCAATCCCAAAAGATAAGGTTTCATCAAGATCTAAGGGATAGCAAGACTTAAAGGCTGGGTTCAAGCTCAGGTCATTGACACTTTCAGTGAGCCGTGACATAAGACTCAGGTGATTTGCCCCATTAGGCTTAAATACCTATGGGTCTTCATATCTGGGATCAGGCTTATCATCACTGCAAAGCAAATCTGTTCCCTTGAAGAGGCAAGGCTTAGAGGGGAAGGCGTGAGAGAGGGAAGCAGTCGGGAATGGATGAAAGAAAATGAAGGTAATGAGAGGTGGTAAAGAGGTAGAGGGGGGACGGTTTACATAGCTCACCACAAACTGCAACAAGCAGGGAAGGACTGACTTGGTGCTTGGTACCGTACTCGTCCACGACTCCTGCCAAATGCAATTCACATGTCAAGAAATGATTGGCTGATTCTTTTAGGACTGATCACAAGATACGATCCGAATGGAACTTTTCAGTCCAGCGTTCAGGGAGTCTCCTGAGTCTCGTTCATCAATAAATGCTCTCGCTGAATCCGTCAGGGCCACCACATGTAGGAAGTTTTCCCTGGATAAATTGGGGGAAAGTTTCAGAACTCTGGGAGTGTGTTTTGGTGTTGGTTAGTCTGTTGGTGGGATTGTGTATACTGTGAGAGCTGGTTAGACTGGTGCACAGTAGCTGGACTAGGCGTAGTCTGGTTTGCTAGTGGGTTTTCTGATTGGTACTTTTCCAGCTCCCTCTTCCTCCTCATGGCTGACTGCAGCTGCTGCTTGATCACAGAGATTTGACTCTCCAGTTCGGACAGCTCTTGCACCAGTGGACCGCGGCCCACGCCCAGCCCAGGACCACAGTCTCCCACACCCAAACCCAGACACTGTCCCGGGGTCATGCCCGGTGCGGCGCTCCCCTGCCCTTGCCCCAGTCCTTGGGGACACAGGCGGCCCAACAGGTTGGAGCGCCCGTTGGAGGTGGTCACAATGGGAAGATGTTTCTCCAGTAGCGGAAGAGAATGGTGAAGAGGAAGAGTTGAAGCTGGTGGGGGAAGAGGAAGATCCTGGGAAGAGGGACGCTCCAAGTCATTGTGCGCCTCGTTCGGAAGAACCCTACGTCTGTTGCAGAGAGAGGACTCTGCGGGATTCCAGGATGCCGATTGATTGTTTCCTTCATTGCACCTGCAGATGCAAACAAAGAGGGTAACGCAACGTCTTTAATATGTGGTTCATGTAATGATTCTTGGAAGCTTCCAGCCTGGGATGTGGTGACCTGAGATTTCACAAATCAATAAACCATTATAACTTATACAGATGGGAAAGCTACATTTTTTACTTTGCCCAAAGTTAATATCATAAGACTATAATTTAAATAAGACTCACTCTCACTGTGAGATCACTAAGAGTATGCAAGAGAACTTTCCTTTGGGGTTGAATATACAGTTTATAAAATAATGACTATCTAAGGCACATAAACAGCTTACAGTGTCCCATAAAAAGAAAATCTTATTGTTGTTATTACGGCATAATCTTGCCACATCCTCAGGGTAGAAAAAAGGACAGAAAGCAGAAAAATCTAAAAATATGCATCCATTAAAAAGTTAAAAAAAAGTAGAATTTTGAAGCAATGGCAAATTTTAGGCCATCGCCGAAGGTCTTACCAGCTCTGACAGCTGTAAATGTGACTGAGCTGAAACATGAGCTGAACATCCTTTGTGACTAACGCTGCTGCAGCCTCTGACACAACAGTGACTCCTCTTCGTCTAAGTCACTTCCATCCTCACCGCTTGCCATCTTGATCCAAAATCAAGATGAATTGGGCCCGTTCAGCATTTTTACACTGCACATGCAACAACGCTGGCTTGAACTGCAATATGTGGATTTATATTCATTTGCTCTTACACATTTTTGTGTCTTTTGTTGGACTTTCAATTGATTCTGCAAGGTTAGGATTGTGTTATTGCAATATATCACATACATAAGGAGCTCTATGTTTGAATATTCTATATAACAGGATGCTTGGAGTCACTACGCACAACCACATCAGCTTATAGTGCCATTGAGTTTGACAAGTACTATGATTAACTACAAAAGGGTTGGTTTTCACTTCTCCGTACTATTTAGAGAACATTATTAAGATTCATCCATCTTCCCATGTAATTTTCAAAAATAGCCTCGACTGTATACTATGCATGCACTTTGCCAGTTTATCCACCCTCCCATTGTGTCTAATAATTCATTTACATGTTTATGATGTTCATAAATATTAATTTTGATGATGTTCTGATCTATTACACATTTTCTTGCAGCTTCTTGTACATCAACGTCTTGGTAGATACAATTTGAAAAATCTGGCCCATTGTGGCGTTATAACCAGAAGTGGGCACTTGCGTCTCTCCATCATTGACACACACCCACATTTTTGGTAGGACGCAAAGCCTCAAAAAATAGATAGAAAAAAAACCTTTACAAAGCAAACAAATACTAAATAAAAAAAGTTCTGAAAAGACCAAAGCTCAACAAAACATGAGAGGTGACAGCATCAATGTTCCAATGAAGACTACAAGAAACCAGGAAACAAAACACAAGCCAACTGATAAGACAACGAGAGACACCTGGACCAGGGGGGTGGGGATGATTGGATGACACAAGAGAACAGGTTAACGAGCACAGGTGCAAACAAAACCCAATGAGCAAGACAGGACACTAAGCCAAAACAAAAAAACAAAGCTAAGCACGATATACACAAATCACAAGACTTATATTTAAAACAATAGTGCAATTTAAATATTCTGACTTCTGAGACAAGTTTTGTAAAAAAATGAAATTTTCAAATGCCAAATCCAAAAATCCAACTATTGAATGTAATGCAAGCCCAATGAAGAAGAAACCATTCAAACAATTTAGAAAACAACAAAGAAAATAAATTATTTCTCCATCTACTAGTTTAAAAACATAACTGTAACTAAAAAGTTATTAATCTAGCACTGGTATTATTTCTTCCATGTATTTCCATTCCCGAGCGACAAGACCTCAATGTTAAAATATTACATCAAAGAATGTAAATGGTGCATTAGTGACTGAGATTGCTCGTAATTCTCTTAGTCACATGGTCCATCGTCGCCTTTGGGTTCTCATTTTTCCTTGTTAACAAACTTTACAAAAAAATGAGATATTTTGGTCCGAAAGGTCAATTAAATCTTATTTTGGTCATATCAGCTTCTTATTTGATCATGCTGATGAATCAGAGATGCTTACACAGCGCAGCATCAGTTCTTGATAACATTTTCTCAACCAAGGTTGTTAGAATTTAAACCGAAAAGCTTTGTGATGTTATGGAGAAATCTTTCATTTGGATTCACTTTAGTTTACCAAAATACACAACACATTATTCCTGCAACACACTGACAGGTTGACAGTTATAATTTCAATTGGAAGGGCACAGTGCAGAAGGGCCTGATTGAATGAACTCAACTCCACCGGCAGAGTAATCTATCCTCATTATTCAGGCATTCCTCTCGATTTGGAGTATCCTCTCTGCGTGTAGGGCTAAGCCAGGACAAATTTGAAACAGCAGCACAACCCTTTTTTTTTTTTTTTTTTTTTTTTTGAAAGGGAGAAAGAACAAAACAGAAGCCTTGCTCAGCAAAAGCTCAATGGATACTTTAACCTCCTCTTCAAAGCATACAGCTACGAGTGTAGGACATGAATCATGCTTATCTGATAATCTGCAGTCATACTGACTCACGGGATAATTGACCTATTCTGAGTCAGACAACTGCAGCGGCCGCAGTGATGGAATCATGGCTTTTTATTTGAATTTGGGTGAGGGCTGACCTCCGCCAAGGTGAAAAAAATTGTGGTTGAAATTGCAACACAAAGAATCCAGGCAAAGAACAGTTTAAAACAAGGATGTTTATAGTCTTATCCATGAACCATAAAAGGAGTGTTCGGTTTACGACGGGGTTCTGATCTTACGGCAGCGACATTTTAAAGGAAGAAAAAGAAATAGATACAGAACCTCTTTTTTTGAATGTGCACTTGGTGGCGGTAATACTGCAACTCATCGGACCAAAAGACATCTAAACAATATTACAGTACTATAATTTTCGTCGCAGATAATTAGCTTCCAACAGACTGATCAGTTTATTTACTTCCCCATTAAAAAGGGTCCCTTAACTCCCACTTGGATGTTAATTGGTGTCACTTATTCTCAGCATAATATCTCAGCCATCCAATACTGGAGGATTTAGGAAAGTGATTTTGTACTTAAATGATATGTTTCTGCGTTGATGTAATTCTCAGCATTTTCACATAAAATATTTCTGTACATTACCTCTTCTCGGGCTTGGTGACAGTCTGCAGCTTGTCATCGGCAAAGGCAGAGTTGAGAGCTCGGTGTAATCTCTGGAGAACAAGCAACATATAAACTCTCACTTATTTTGGCCTCAAACAAACTTGGGGGATTATGCAAAAGAGATGAAATACAATTAGGAGAAAAATACATTTTGGCCAACTTGAAAGTTATTATTATTATTTATTTATTTTTGTTAATTTTATCCAATTGGTTTAGAAAATGAGCCATAACTAGGGCTTCTGTTTTTCCAAAATGAATTTCTGAAATAAATAAATAAAAACAGTATGATCACAATTTCCAACAAAACATTTCATGACGTAAACATCAAAACGACTTCAAAAGAGCTTCAGAAACTGATACATACTAACAACCCATGGTGCGTTTTTGATGAACCACATACACAGTAACTTCGTCTAATGATTCACTATCTTATAAATTCAGAATAAATTCAGCAAACATCTATGGAATTAATTCCACAACTCCACTCCTACTTATCTAAGATCTCGGGGTGCTATCTCTGTCTCTTGGTGATGGTTTTTCATGTTACTTGGACGATTTAAGCCTGTTAAACATGCTAGGGTAATTGGAGACTATGTGTGAATATGAGTATGAACACCTTGTTTGTAAATATGTGTCATGTGACTGACTGACAACCAAGAAAAATTGAGCTTTAGTTTTTACATTGTGAGCTCAAGTAGAGAGTTGCTTTAGCGACGTAATTTGCTGGGAGTGTTCACAAAGTTCTACCCACAGTGTATAATAAGAAAGTATTCTAAATGTTACAGTTTATCTCATTCACTGCCACTGACGGTTTTTGACGTCAAAGTTCCATTTTAACTAAACTGGCAGTGAATGAACTAATATCATATTTAGAATGGATGATTTGGACTGTGCAGTGTGTGAGCTGAGTACCTGGCTGGTGTGCAGCCAATATTTGAAGCGTGGCTCCTTGACCCTCGGGATCACCAGCTTGTACACGATGTGTTCCGCAATGGTGGTCAACAGAGATAAGGCCACGCCCACACACAGCATCACAAAGAGCCCGGAGAAATGCTTTATACCCATCTGTAAGGTCTGGATGGAGAAACAGAGAAACACCAAAGTGTGTTGAAAGGAGAAAGAAGACTATAAATGCTTTGTAAATTACTTGAAAGTTTTTCAATACAAATCAAAATGTCTTGGAAGCAAGGATGGAGGCTGTCATTGTCCCAAAATCAAGTGTGCAAGTCACATTCAGAGCACCTGCACGGTGGCTGTTTCTGCCTTTTCTCTAACCAATATTGACTTTATGACACAAAAACCTCAATTCAGTCCTTTTCACGTGAAGTCTATAGACTGAACATTGAGGCAGAACATTGGTTCAAAGTCCGAGCAAATTGAAAGAATATATTTGTGTTAAAGAGATCGCACCAAAAAATTTTTTTTTTCAACTGCTGGCCTTTTAAAGGTTATGTATATAGCCCACAGTGAATTTAAACATTCTTAATGTGAGCCATCTTCAATGGTTTTATTAGTCATGTCCCTCTGGTTGTACAATTTCAAATTCAAACAAAAATTTCGGGAGACAAAACATTACAACCACCGTCATGCAAGACCACCGTTTATTGCTCAAAATCTTTTCTGCAACACATATTCCAAAAGAACAAAGGTTTAAAGAAAAGAGAAGAAAGTACCTTCACCATTCCTGATTAAAGACAGTTTATATTTTATGTGTACGATAATGAAGTTAAAATCCATCCATTTATCCTGCTTATCCAGCTTTATCACAGGCCAGTGTGAGATCCCAAAGTGTTCCCAGGCAAGCTGGGAGGGGTCCAGGAGGCATCCGAACCAGATGCCAGAGCCACCTTATCTGGTTCCCTGGCAGCGCCTCCGGATGATTTAGCTTTTCACCCTATTCCTGAGGGGAACACCCATTTCGGTTGCTTGTATACGTATTCTTGTTCGATCACGACCTACGACCAAGAGATTCGTGAGACATCAGCATCACTTATGCAAGATGTCCTAGTGTCACTTCCCTGCTTGGAGG
This sequence comes from Festucalex cinctus, assembly GCF_051991245.1. Lineage (NCBI taxonomy): Eukaryota > Metazoa > Chordata > Actinopteri > Syngnathiformes > Syngnathidae > Festucalex > Festucalex cinctus. The sequence continues at coordinate 16,355,578 of NC_135425.1, forward strand.
ACAGAAGAACTATAAATGCTCATTGGCCAGAGCAGCAGAAACACATGGTGTCCCACAGGGCAATTTCCCGGGCACCCTGGCAGAATCATCTCCATGTTGGGAATGACTGTGTCATGCAGGGTGTCACGTATTTTAACACTATGAGCTGTTTTGGGCTAAGAGTGTCATAGAGGTGAAGGACAACTCTGGCCAACTGCAGCAAATGTTGCGGTGTCGCCGCTGGGCTGCCCAGGAACACAGACAATGTCATGTTGCCAATGACTTTTCTCCCCCTGCCACTCTTTCTTTTTTTTTTTTTTTTCTTTTTTTTGATGAGTGAAGCCAACCTCATCAGTTTAAATATAAATGTGCTGCAGCAGAAAAGTCTGCGGCTTTGTAGTAGTGGGAATTACTGGAGACCGAAATTGATTGGTACCTCTGTACCGCACTTGCTGGCTAAAACAGTCATCTTAATTTACCGTTCTCAAGCGTGAATGTGACACCCTTCCCTAAGAGGTGTATCATGAGTGTGCAAGTAGCAACTAACAAATGTGATCTTGCACTTTTCTTAATGGAGCTCTTGCTCCAGATTGTGCCGATGCACATCCTCGTATGAATCTTCTTTACTGCCCCGTATGGAGCAGCTCTCAATACGGTTGCAGTGGCCGCATTATCAAGTGATGTGGGATGTAAATACATGATGGATTAAATTGGCAATCTGCCGTGTAGTGACTCACTAAGATGGCTTGTAATGACATTCCGGGTGGAGACAATTACTTTCAAAGCTGGGGGAAATTGTCTGAATGTTGTCACCACGAGAGCCGGTTGGAAATTGGAGCTCTCAAAGCACTTTAGCAAGCCTCAGATTCACTTTTTTGAAAACATATTGGAGTTCACCGAGGTGCTAACTTTGCCACTTTAACGTACGAACGGGTTTTCCTTTTTAGTTCAAAAATAACTTACTTTAGCTATAAGAACCCACTAGCCAACAGCAGAACCCAGGGTCTTCTTTTTGACCAGTTGGAAATCCACCATCTTATGTTGTACTATCTGCTAGCTAGCGCCATGCTAACCTGGGTATTTTCATATTTCCTCCCCCTTGCTAGGACATTGTGAGAAGCCAACAGCGAGTAAACAAAGGTGTTTATCTACTGACTAGTTTCGCTCTTATGACTGTTTGCTGGGTGAGAGAAAAGGGAGAAGTAACACAGTAAGCTACACACCGGTTAGCGTTTCTATTTTGCCGTAACCCTTTCCGATTTGAATCTGAAAATTCTTTTGTTTTTAACGACAAATTCGTTTCTCTATTCACCACCGATTCCTGCACAGCCCAAGTGGTGATGAAGCTTCGTTCAGTTCACTGAATATTATTGTGTTATTTACTAATCTATTAGTTGTAGTAGTTGAATTCTTCTTCAACTGTGACCTGTCAGCTCTCATGTAGGCATTTTGTCACCTTTTTTAGGCAGAGCAGGTTGCGTCTGAAAATTTGGATGCCATTTGTTTGAATGATTGCTTTGAAAATGCACCGTCTAAAACGTGGTAGCATGGTCAATCAATATTTTACTGCCTGTGTCACATGAATCTTTCCGCTTATGACATCATATGTTCACTTTGACAGCAACTCGTGACATTGCTGAAAATGACGGCGATGTCAAGGTAATAATACGGGATCACTTGCAATGAAACATGAGTAATGTTTAGTTAAATTACCTTCTTTTTTTTCTTTTTACAATTTATACTACATATTTTTCAGCCCACAGCATGGCACACCATCAGCGTCATCCGTGATCTGTCTGCTGGGCCTCGCTCGGACAGATACAAAGTGTAGAATTGAACGCCATCGCGCTAAATGCCTGCAGTCATCATAGTACGGGGCATGATGCTGCAAAATGAAATGAACCTGGAGCAACTTGAATGTCTGCAACGACTGACACCATTTATTACAAAGCTGCAGTGGGAAATAGCTTGACTTTATTTTGCGGGACTTGTTACACTCATACAAGAGCTGCTCGCTCTTTCTTTGTTTTCTTTGCCAACTCTGGATATTAACAACATTTTGAGCTGATAGCTGACCCAAATATAATGTGGCTGCGCTTTGGTGGTGAAAGCCGTCTTCTGTATTGATTATCACACACTGCTGAATTATAAAACTACTGTGACAAAACATGTGCATAGCAGTTAAAGCAAATATGTAGCCTTTGCGAACAGCAGTAAGTTACAAGTCCCAAATCCACATTCCGAAGGTATAATAAGGTTGTACAAGCCAATCTAAGCAAGGAGACACTTTACGAGATCCCAAATCACCGCTGGCAGTTAAAACGACTGACTTGCCATGGACAACAGTACAAGATGGACCTCAGAGGGCTGTTTGACTGCTAAGGACGGGCCAAAGTAATGGACGTGCAGCTTGGTTAGCAGCTGGAGGGTCAGGGGGCACACTTTGAATTACAAGTTATTGTACACATGGTAATGGTCATTTTCACAACAAAACGACCTTGAATCGACAGCAGTATAAACAGTTTAAGCTCTTGTTTGGATAAGAGAACAGCTAACAATCAAAGAATAAAGGAACTCTAATATTTGACTTTCACTTAAGTTCTCAGACTATTGGCTGATTTGAAACTATGATAATTATTCCTAAATGACAAGAAAACAAGTATAGTTTGTTTATGCTGTGAAACTCGCTCTTGTTAAGGCTGTATTTTATTTGTTTTTTCTTGCTATCTAAAATTAGCTTGAACTTATCTGAAAAACTCACTTTTATACAACAGTACAATAAATGAGCAGTTACTGCATTTCCTCAAATAATGGCCAGGGACGGTTACTCGCTCCATGGCAGACATTTGCAGATGATATTTGATGAAAATTTGTACTTGTATAGTGGAACTAGACACATTGTTAGTCAGTAATTAGTCAGCGGTGAATTGTGATTTCTGGGTCAAAATGGGAATGGGATGCTTAAATGCCTTCTACTGTATCTCTGATAGTGGTTTCTATCTGTGTGCCCTTTTCTTCTTAGTTTGTATCAATAATGCAGTACATTAGAGGCAGAAATAGGCAAGACTGAAGTTCACAATAGCCATACTTGCCTGAACAGCCCAAGTGAAACAGACAAGCACTCTGGCAAAGTTCGTTTCAAATGTCATCATTTGTTTTGTCAAAAAATGAAAATGACATTTCATCACTAAGACCTGCAATTTTGTCCGCCATTTTGAGGAAGTGATAGAAGTGTGGTGCGCTCACATTCACACAACTGAAGTTCTTGAATTAACCTCAACATGTTTTTGGACTGTGAGGGAAAAATCCACGCAAGCAAGTAACATGCAAAATCCACACAGAAGGGCCTGAGTTGAGATTTGAACGAGGAACCGCTTCTCTGTGTTGCAGACGTGATAACCACTTTTACACCATGCTATATATTACAAGTAATTTCACCTCCCTGGTGACACCACCTTTTTCCTCAGGTGTTTATTTGTTTAAGAGGAAGACATTATTTGATGCTGGTATATGGCTGTAATCTGGTGGCACTGACTTTTACACTAGTAGTGACATTTTTTTTTAAATGCTTGGGTGTTACTGTTGTTAATGTTATGTATCCCACAAAAGGGGAAGCGGTCGATGGACGTTTACATCTTTTCTAGGTGCCACTGGAACAAGCTTGACAGGGAAGATGTTGAGTTTTATTTTTCTGTTTGGAAAATATAAAACATTGAGTGCTTTCAGAAGTGACACATTTGCTACCAACTGGAACGAAAACAAAAGGCGGACATCGGCTCATTTTGTGGATCCCTTTATAAAGAGATTGTTGATCTTTTTCCTGACTTAACTACCACCTTTTCATTCACCCCATGGCATAAGGTCATTTGATAAATTGATTGATATACTTTACTACAGCCATGAGGCAAATTAAAGAATTCAACAATTAGGAGGGATTAAACGTAAACGGCAACAGTTAATGATCTTGATAGCCTTCCTGTAAAAACCTCCTAATTTAAAGACGCATTAGGAAGATAAGCATTGGCTGATTGTTTTACAGTGAGATGGTACTTTTCTGACATAGGAAGTGACTTTTTCACATTCATAACCGCAATATCAAACACAGCTTAGCATACATTTAAAATTAAGATAAGCAATTTGGCATTCTGGTGATCATTTTTTCAGGTCACAGTGCTCACGTATACTGTAATGTAGAGGTACAGTACATAGAGATATGGAAGCTTGGAGCTGTCAATGAGTAACACATTTTGACTGCCAAACTTGTTTATTTTATTGTATTTTATTTTATATTGTAGACTGGTTCCTGTCAGAATTTTGTAGTGTACTATGTCAAAAGCCACAATTGTTCTGTATGTGTTTACATGTTTGTATATGTTGATACAGATGTTGTGTATGTTTGACACAGTTGTTAAAAAAAAAATAAAAAATCGTTCAAACAAGTACGTTTGAACGTACTTGTAGGCTAAATGCTAAAAACATAGCATGTTTTCCCATAATGCCACGGAATATTGATTTCCGCATGTGCATACCCAATGGCATCATGGGAACGGACGTCACAATCAAGCCATAAAAATTACCAACTTGTTTACTTCGGCATATTTTCCCATAATGCCATTGGGTACGTACATGCGGAAGTCAATACCCGGTGACATTATGGGGGAAGAAATGTTTTTAGTATTTAGCTTACAAGTACGTTCGATCGTATTCACAAATATGTGCACACGTACTTTTAAGTATGTTCGACAAGTTTGCCAGTCAAAAAAAAAAAAAAAAAAGTCCAGATAGAGACTCAAAAACTGTCATTGGTGTGCCCTGTGGGTGTGAGTCAGTACGCCAAGTGAATATAAAGAAGACCAACCAAAGTAAATAAACACGACACAGAGATCAACACGACCTCAACAAGCTTTAATTGAAGAGCTGCCAACAACAGCAGCTAAGGTGAAGGCGGCTGCGCTCTTCTTACCTCAGTCACGGCAAAGCTGCGCTTCCCGCACGGCACCACCTTGTACCATTTGTCATGCAGCATGTCCATGAAGCCGTCCGACTTGTACTGACTAACAAGCTCGGAGAAGTTGGAGGTGAGCGGAGAGTTCTGAGGCAGGCCAATCCCATAACCTGGCGGTGAGCACACACACACACACACACACACAAAAAAGTGTTTTTGTCACATTTCCAGTTATTTCTATTGATCTGAGTGTTTCGATAAGCCATCCATCCACAACTTCTATACTGCTTGTTCTCATTAGGGTTGCAGGTGTGCTGAAGCTTTCAGTCAGTCTTACAATCAAAGCTTTCTGTTTGCTTTGCTTTGTTAAACGTGACAACGTCAATAACAGCAAATTCTAAAAGTAGTAAACTTAACACGGTGATGTGAACTGAATTGACATTGAGGTTGCATTAAGTAATTAAAAGCAGCGATGGTATGTGGGACTATCGAGGCCTGTAATGGACGTTAACCACCATGGGGACGTTTTCATTGCGGGTGAATGATGCTTTCTAAATGGGCCTGAGATTAACAAGACACTGCGTGGACTATAAGCTTTTGAAAGCCAGAAGATTAACACTGTTAAAGGCTGGCTGATTGATATTAGGGCTGGCTTCTGGACACTCATGCCCCCGACACCTTTGAAAAATTGATGGATTGAAAGTGATAATTGGAGGAAAGAAAACTTTGAAAGTTTTCCTACCTTCTATAGCAAACGGTTTGCCGACCGTCAACGTCTTGCAGTCTGCATCAATGGAGACCTCATAGTCCAGCAGAGCTTTGTCCATGATGAACGCGTCCAGTTTCTGGGGGTCCGCCCTTTAAACGCAAAACAATAAAATATAGAATATACCAGGTTGTTCCACCATCATTTATAAGGGAACACCTTCACTGTGTTATCTTACAATTTGCTGGGGAAGTGCACAAAAATCATTTTAAACAGAACTATTGTACATTTAAATAAACCACTTTAACTCATTCATTCCCAGCTATTCTCACTGAAACAACTGGATTTGGACTGATTTTTGCAAGGCCCACAAAATATTGTGTTCTATTGCTATAAAAACATGGAACCTACCAAAAAGAAAGTCTCTTCTTTCATCAGTAAAAACAAAAAAAGGTATTTGTAACGGTTTCCGTTTTGCAGCAATTAGCATCATTATTCAAAAACCTGTTGAAAACACTGGCAAAAAAAGCATGACACTGGCTGATCTCTTATACTCTGCTGCCAACTGCTGGCTTTTTTTGTAATAACTACCATTGCTTTAAGCGACCTTTTCAGGTCAGAAGCTGTATCAAGCATCCTGTATGCTCTAGCATTTAAAAAAAAAAAAAAAAAACGTTTTTGGTAGGGAAGGACAAAATATTAAAAAACTTATTTATACGTTTTTGGGTTTGAATGAGTTAACATAACACTTGATTAATTAATTAATTTGTTTATTTATTTATTCACTCATTCACTCACCTACTTCTTATTCATTTATTGATATCAACTTTATTAACTTTTTTTTTTTTTTTTTTTTTTTACTACATGATCGAGTTCTGTTCCATGTACAGCACTTTGGATGCAGCAATGCTTGTTTTAAAGTGCTTTATAAATAAAGTTGAGTTGAGTTGAGAGTTAATTTGTCACTTTCATTTGTGAATTGTATATTCCTGAAACACTTGAATGCTGGAAGGGGCCACAATTTTACATCAGTGCTACTTGGGGGCCACATAGGGCCACGCATTTCCTAACCAGATATATGACAAAAAATAAATAAATGTAATAAATGTTTAGCCTTGAGGTGTTTTAGCAAGTTGCTATTTTAAATATGAACAAAATATGTGAATACGTGCAAAGCTTTAAATATCCATCATATTTTAACATTTTTTCTAACGCTTGTATAAAAGATACACGATCCTAACCCCTAACCTTCCAGCAAAGGGTGTGATGCAAACAAATTAATCACTCAATCGCACTTGCAAAAAATTTCCATTCAAGGACGGCACAAAATTGAGGAACAAGAAACCAACATTAACTAGGTGCAAGAACTTTTTTCTTTTTTTTTTTCTCACAAAAATCAACTCACTCAAAATTTTAATATTATGAGGTATTATATGTTTGGCATATCATTCCAAATCTGGAAAAAAAAAATAAAAAAAAATGAAATATTCCCGCTGCACAATGATATAGGGCAGTATTTTTCTTCTCAATATTTTTTTCATATTTTGGATCCCCCCCCCCCCCTTTTCTCCCCAATTTTTTCGTGAAAAAAAAAAAAAGTATTTTCACCCAACTCTAATACATACAATCAGTATAGAGAACTAACATAAAATACTCAAATGCAATTTTAGGTTAAAAGAAGAACAAAAAAAAACATCCTTATTATCTCCAACAGCCTAAATGCTTGTTTGACAGGTTTTCAAATAAGAGCATTTCATTTCTTGTTAACATGATCTTTTAAACCCAGCACACACACAAAAGCCACATTACCCCAGTTTGCAATTGCATCAACATTTCTGTAGCATTGCTTCATTGGATACAATGCGGGAGGGGAGCAGTTCTATTCGTGCTACATCTGTGAGGTTGATTGCGCTAACGTCTTTGCATCTTGATGCTTGCAGGCAGGTTAATAAGAAAAACCTGTGCTTGAAATTGCTTTGTTTTGTATTCATCATCAGCCAGTTGAGCCATGAAAATCTCAATCCTGATGGAGGTGATAACATCGGCGGCGCCATTCTAATATGTCCTCCAACCTGATGTGGCTGTTGTATGAGCGTTGATGATGATCCAGTAATAGCGCTGCGAATTAGCTGCAGTTAGGATTTCGAGCGTCTGTTATAAAGAGGAAACGGGGTGAAAAACGTTTTTGCTGCTATCAGTGGAGAATTGAGTCGACAATGTCATTCATCTGGCAAGCACACAGCAACGCCGCAATGTTATTATTATAATATTACGTGACTGATAAGAATAACTAGTCGTTTCGTTTGGGGCGTGAATCTTTAAGTTGCACATTTCCGGCTCCTGAGCTGTAATTTCCTAAGGTTGACATTTTCCTTGAACCTTCTAATCAGCATTTGAGAGGCTCAGCTGAAAAAAAAAAACTTGTTTCATCCATTTAAATTGTGTTCTCTCCAACCTCTGTTTGTATCCAAGCTGCCATTTCTCACTTTATTTTTGCTTTGCTCAGTGGGGACGCCGGTGGAATGTCGAAGCAGCTTAGGATGACAGCGATGGCGGTGTTGGGGGTGCCGAAAAAGAAGAAGATAGGAGCTGAATGTGAAGTGAAGGCAGACTCGCAGTAGAAGATGACAGCAGCATTGTTTTTTTTTTCCCTTTTCATTCCCTTTCACTTGACATTTATGTGATATTTCCAGAGACAATAAACCATCTCCTAAGAAAGCTGCTGGATCATGACTGTGCAAATATCATATTTGTATATATGAATTACATGTTAGTATGCAAAAAATGGAATTACTTGAGATTGTGTATGCCGTCCGGCGTCGCCGGGACGTTGTATCGTCGCATGTACTCGTGCATCTCAGGAAAACTCTTTTTGACGTAGTCCTCAGCGCTGCTTTCTCTCACTGTAGCAAATCGGAATCCCTGAGAGGGATGGTGCAACTGCAAGAAAGATAGGGGAGACATTTAAGCTTTAATATCAACCCCCCCCCCCCCCCCCCCACCTACTTCAGTCTGCTATTGATTTTCTACAGTTACGCAACATTTTCTAGATTATTAGAGTACCTGCATTTAGCATTAAAAGGAAATAAGTGATCTAAAAGTTTCTTTTTGCTTTTTTTTTTTTTGCAGTGAGCCACTGTTGATTTTTTTTTACTGTATTACCTCAAATAGGGTAACATATCCGACTGAGGAAAGTTTTCAAACGTGATCAGTGGCAATTGAAGATTTTTTTTTTAACAAAAAAAAAATGAAAACAAGCAGGCTCAAGTTTTAGTGAAAAAAGGTTAATAAATTAGATGATGCTATTTTGTTTTCTTTGCTAATAGTGTACTCCAGGTGTGTCCAAACTACGGCCCGGAGGCCATTTGCGGCCCCCAGTTCAAATAAACTAAACAAAACAAGAATGTTTGGAGATGGTCACAGTAAGAAGGGAGAGTATCGAAAACAGGTGCCATTAAAAGGTTGTTTTAGTAAACTAAAACTAATGAAAAAAACAAAAGAAAAAAAAAACTAATAAAATAAAAACGAAAATGCTTTTTAAAAAACGAAAACTAACTGAAACTACATTTTATGTTTACAAAACAAACTAAAAGTAACTATAATTATAGCAAACATAGTCTTTGGTAATTAATTTAATGCATGAGCCTTTGGGGATGATTTTAAATGTGATTTTTAGAAAGATTTATTTTGTTATAAACCGGAATAATGACCTTTGAAAGTATGTCACACAGAAGTGACATCATATAGCAGCAGCCAATAGAAAAGTACCTTCAGATGACATCACTCCTATGTTTTTTTTTTTTTTAAATATTGCGCACAAGTAAGACACATTAAAAAAAACAAACTAATACTAATACTGAAACTAACAAACTAAACTAAAACTAAGCATTTTTTAAAGAACTTAACTAATAAAAACAGAACCACCCTGAAAACTAATAAAAACTAACTAAAATGAAAAATTCCAAAAATATAATAACCCTACTGCCATATTACCACTAAATTGGTTTATATACTGTAGCATTTTTCTAAATATGCAAAAGCACTAATAAATTATTTGTACAATTTTTAGGACTAAACCCAATTTTAGGACTAAACCCCTCTGATTTTCTGTATGTGGCCCTCAAACGAAAAAGTTTGGAAATCCCTCCTATCTCATGCGTTTGCTAGCTCAGCCAATCCAAAGCCGTCATATCTAAAACACACAATGACACAAAAATCTCAAAGTTCTTCGCAAATCTAAACAATTTTTACTTCGGTTTCTTCCTGTTTGTATAATGGGTATGATTCTGAATATACAGTATGTGCGTTTAATTTTATTAAACCATGACTGTGGATGGTGTTGTTTGCTTGCTATTTGCGAAAATAATGTGTATAATTGACATTGGTTGCAAGAATACAATCTATTCTTCCATCTATTTTCATAATGTTGTAATCTGTTCAAAGTCATGGGAGTTTTGGAGCCTATCCCACCTGACTTGGGACAGAAGGCAGACTCCATCCAGTCAGTCACAGAGCATACATTATAGAGACAAACAACCATTCCCACTGTCACTGAGTGGAAACTGAACCCACACTGCCTGCACACGAGTCAAACTAAAACACTGCTAAAACATTTCAACATTGACCCAAAAAGGGGCTGAAAAAACAAAAAGAGAAGAATGATCGGATTTTGGATGACAAGTTGAGAGCATCCCTCGCTGAAGAGTGGAAAAACAAAGTTAGCAAGAAGTTTGGGAAGAAAGTTTTTATAGTGAGTTTATTCCATGCAGGTAAAGCCCATGAATATTTCAAATGATAAAAATGTGTTCATACTTATAATGCTAATAAACACCTCATGGTGAGTAGTATTTTCAAAATAGTATTTTACAAATCGTCGCTGTCCTGTGAAAAACACGTATGTCTATTTTTGTCTTTTTTTTAAAAATGTTTTTAACATTTTTACATTTTTGGAATGTCTGCATTCAGCTTCATCCCATAAACGTAAAAAACACGTCAGTTTTTGTCTTATTCATTATTATTAGGGATGTTCAATACCACTTTTTTCAGACCGATACTCAGACCCTCAGTACTTACCGATACCAAGTGCCGATACCAGTAATACATTTTGATAAATTAATAAAAATCACTAAAATATATTTTTAAACAAAAATATTTCCTTTAATTTTGAAAGAAAAAAACAGCACAGTCACTCTTCAATCGTGTTAACGCTCAAAATAAAACACAAAAAAATGTTTTTGTAGTTTAGAAGTCACTTGTAATAAATGTTTAGCCTTGAGGTGTTTTTAGCATGTTTCTAGTATTGAACGATGCACTCTTCATTCCGCCTCTTGCGAGTCTTATGCCGCAAAGTTCACATTCTGCAATGTCTGGTTCGTCCTCGTCAATTTTGAAATATTTCCAAACCGGTGAAGTTTTAGTGAAAAACGCAGACATACTCGTGGGTTCATTGTTGTCAAAACAGGTAGTGATTCTCATGATTTGCTGAAGGGTAGCGCCAGCTACAGGCAAGGAGGACTCACTCACCGTCATTTTTTTTTTCCCCTCCGGCATCGGTCGCTTGAACTCGTCGGCGTCACAAGTACTCGAGTACTTGAAAAAAGGCTGGTATCGGCTTGATACCGATACCCGGTATCGGTACTCGCCCATCCCTAATTATTATTATTATTATTATTATTATTATTATTATTATTAGTAGTAGTAGTAGTAGTAGTAGTAGTAGTAGTAGTATTAATAGGGATGGGTGAGTACCGATACCAGGTATCGGTATTGGGCCGATAGCAGCCTTTTTTCAAGTACTCGAGTACTCGTGACGCAGACGAGTACAAGTGACCGATGGCAGAGGGGGAAGACGTTAAGTGACTCCTCCTTGCCTGTAACTTGCAGCAGTTTTTCACCAAAACTTCACCGGTTTGGAAATACTTCAAAATTGTGAATCTTAAACTAAAAGAGCATTTTTGTGTTTTATTTTGAGCGTTAAGATTATTGAAGAGTGACTGTGCTGTTTTTTTTTTTTTTTTTTTCAAAATTAAAGGAGATATATTTGTTTAAAAATATCTTTTAGTGATTTTTTTTATTTGTCAAAATGTACTACTGGTATCGGCAGTTGGTTTCGGTATCAGTGAGTACTGAGGGTCTGAGTATCAGTATCGGTCTGAAAAAAAGTGGTATCGAACATCCCTAATTATTATTATTATTATTATCATTTATTAATTTATGTTTTTGGGATGTCTGCATTCAGCTTCATCCCATAAAAGTAAAAAAGGTAAAAAATGAACGAACTGCATGTCGATAAAAATGATCCAAATGACAACAAAGAATTCTAAAGTCTAAGAATGTACCAGAACCATATAAACAGCTCAATTCAATTTATATTTGATAAAAATCACAGCTCTGTCAGTAGGCTTGTATTGGGTTGACTAGATTGGTAGTCCAGCGTTTCAACAAAGCCTACCTTACAAAACTTCTAAATTGGAAAATAAAAATTTCCATTCTGCTTATCCTGTTTCCATTTGCAGGGATGACATCTAACAGAAAGGCACTGTCGGCTGTCACTGAGTAGGAAATGAAATCATGCAGCCTGCATGCAACTCATGTGAGTGTGCCGCTATACAGCATCAGTGTCAAGTCAGTCAACCCGTTTAATGTGACTAATACCTTTGGGTCATGGATCCCTGACAGCTGCTCATAGGTCTTCTCACCAACCATGACCGCCGCCAGATTAGCGGTGTAGGTGGACAGGCAGAAGAGACAGAAAATAGCCCAAAGGTTCATCAGCAGACGGCCCGTCCAGCACTTGGGAGGCTTGATGGCGACGGTTCTCCCAAAAAGTATAGCGTAGCACACGTTGAGGGCCGAGGAGAAGGAAAAGACGCGATCTCGGTTGCGTCCGCGTGGCGTCATGCCGAATGGGCTGTGCCACTCGTACAAGGTGAGGAAGATGGCGGTGACGTGGAGGGAGACGAAGATGCCGAGCCACATTGACCAGTGGAGAGGCCACATGAAGGCCCCGATGGGTGCTGCGGTGTCACGGGTGCGAACCTTAACACACAAACAGAACAAAAAAAAAGTCACTTTTAGGGCGTACTCACACTAGGCCATTCAAAGTTACATTTCAATAATTGTGACATTCATGTATAAGAAAAATCCTACCTGGCTATGGCCAAATTCTTGTACAAGATTTATCTAAATAAAATAAATTACTATCAAATAACTGCACAGTAGTAACTAAATCATTCTGATTAATTTTGACTAAACTGTAGATTTATGTCACCACTCCCCCTCATTAAAATTAATGTTAAAGGGATACTTTACTTATTTAGCGCAGTCAAACATTAATATTTTGCCTATAATAAATTTGATATTTTCATTATTTTTCATGTACAATTTGTAGCTTTAAAAACACATTTTGCAACTTGCTGTCGACTGAAAATGACATCACAAGGGCTCCGGTAACCAATCACAGCTCAGCTTGTGAATGTCACATGACCAAACCTAGAAAACAGGTGAGCTGTGATTGGTTACCTGAGCACTTGTGATGTCATTTTCAGTCGACAGCAAGTTGCAAAATGTGTTTTTTAAAGGTACTACCGTAATTGTACGTGAAAAATAATGAAAGTATCAAATTAATTATAGACAAAATATTAATGTTTTATTGCTATAATGGGCTAAATAAGTGAAGTATCCCTTTAACAAACATTATTAAAGTGGAATGCATCTCACTGAACAACAAACTAGATCGTGTCACCAACATGATGATCAGTGTCTTCATAAATGAAAGTAATTATTAATAATAATTAGTGCTGTCGCTAAAAAATCTCTTCAGAATTGATGATCTTATCCATTATTCCATCGATTACTCGGGAAAACAACCCTTTCCCTGTTTCGAAGAAGAAAATTTTGTGTCGAACAATTTTTGTAGCCCCATCGTAATATCAACAACATATAATACAAACATATGATTAGACATAATCTGAGCAAATGTGTTATTTTTAGGGTTGCAAAATCTCATGATCGTTCTAAGTTGGAAACTTAGACGCCTACTGCCCAACGCCAGCTAGGATAGGCTTGTGACCCTTGTGCGACCCTTGTGAGTAACAAGCGGTTAAGAAAATGGATGGATGGATGGATTTTTAACCCAATTATTCTACAATATTTTTTCCCAACTATATTGAAATGGGTTACTTGACTCATTGAAAAAATTCAGCAGTGAAAAGTTAATATTTTGTCCAGAATGATAACTTCACTATTTTTCATGTACAATTAATACCTTTGAAAAGTAATTTTTCTACTTGTCGACTGATGATGACATCACCTGTGCTGAGGAAGTAGGTAACGCCCAATTATGGCTCACCTGTTTGGTCAGTAAACTGAGCCACGATTGGTCATTACTTACTTCCTCTGCACAGGTGATGTGATCATCAGTCAACAGCAAGTAGAAAAATTACTTTTTAAAGGTATTAATTGTACGTGAAAAATAATGACGTTACCACATTAATTATAGATAAAATATTAACTTTTTTACTAGAGCTGTCAAACGATTAAATTTTTTAATCAGATTAATCACATCTTAGAATTTTGATTAATCGTGATTAATCACTGATTAAAAAAGGCTTTTTTTCCCCAACATATTTTGCCGGCTAAATTTGATAAATTTGAACCGCACCAGTTATGTGTTTTTTTTCCCGACATTTAATGTTATGAGGACGTCTTCAAAAATTTATATTCACTGCAACACGCTCATCCTGCTTTTTCTAATCAATCAATTATTTTTCATAATGGGAAAAAATGACCTATGGCATATGTAAACATTTATTAAATGCTTTACTTTAATGCATGTAGTTATGTTTATTGCTCAAACTCCAACAGCTACTTTAACGTAACCACCGCTGTCGGCTAAAAAGGATCATCTGGGGTCAAAATTAACAGTGTGATTAATTTGTGGTAATACAATGATTAATGCGCTAATTTTTTTGTGATTAATTAATTAGTTAACGCTTTAACTTTGACAGCACTACTTTTTACTGCTGAAAATTACTAAATGAGTCAAGTAATCCTTTAAGTTCCCTTTTGAGGGCCAACCTTCAATTTTGTAAATTTTCCTTTATATTCTCATAAATTCCTACAGATTGGGAAATTTTGCAACACTAATTATTTCCGAAGCGTATACCGAAGCGTAGTCCTTTGTGCTAATTAGTAGCCATGAAGTAACTCAACAAACAAACTTGTAAGAACACACATTAAGTAATCACTTATGAGCTCTCAAAATCTAGTAGAGCAATTGGAAATTAATTGCAGAGATACTTAAATTCGACAAACAGATGCATTGATAGATTTGTGAGGATATACCAGGAAATAAATCAAAACATTCATTTTTGTAAAGTGCATTTAATCAGATTACGAAGCCAGTGTAATCACAACACTTTTTGTCAGCCACTGAGGTCAAGACCAATCCAACCTCATGTGGACAATTGGAAGGCATTGAGTACAAAAGTCTGTGTCTGAAAGATGGTGACCAGCAGCTTAGTGATGAGAGCGGGTTGAGGTGAGGTCAATGACAGACGATGAAACAAAGCAGAGTGAAATAAAAAGAGAAAACTGACCAGAATTCCCAGGCTGGTAGAGAAGAAGGGCGAGGTGAAGTCAATGACTTGGCTCCTCGCTGAATTAATGCTAAAAGACGTCACAGCGAGGTGAGCAGCACCGCTGAGCAGGTCGCCCACTAATCCCGTCCAGCGACCGTTCTTAAAGCCTCCGTATTTCCCATCTCCAACAATGTAGAGGTCAAAGGTGAATCCCATATCCTCTGCCAGCTTCTCCAGCAAGTCAATACAGTAACCATAGCAGCATTTCTTCGACTCTGTGGGGACCGATCCATTTGGTCCGGCAAGATTTTGGAAAAAACTCTGTAAAACCGCCGAGTCATTGGTGAGCGGGTCGAGGCACAACTGGCCGGCAGGACACAGCCCGTCTCCGTCCACGTCCCGGGTGAACACAAACGGGTGCTCCACCAGTGTGACCACTCGCAAATGGAGCCTGCTGGGTCTGCGCCAGTCGCCCCCCACGCCGGAACCCTGGCGGCTCGTCCAAGCCCCCTGGTCCATCAGGACTTTCCCTCTGCGCCAACGTCCGAGTCTCGTCCAGGTTGGCTGGCCCAGAGGGTCCAGCTGGAGCGACCAGATGTAGTGATGGGCCTCTGAGATGACATTTTGGCTCTGACGCTCTCTGGATATAAAGCCGCTCTGGCCCTCAAAGGATGTGTTGGAAAGAAATCTGAAGGGGAGGAAACAGAAATATCAATTAATCGCGGGAAGAGAAACTTGAATGAGGGTTAACATTAGTGATTGATCAATGTGTTTTTTTTCAAGGCCGATATCGATTATTAGTAGTCAAGGAGACCGATAACCATATTTCAAGCCGATATTCATTTGCAGTAAAAGATATAGCGTCAAAATTAAAATAGAAAACCCTTTTGATTTTAAACATTTAAAGAATTGACAGCTTTGTTTAAAATTTTTAACAAAAATTGCAAAGAGCTTCCAGGCTCATCAGCATATGTAAAGCTAAATAAAAAATAATAATCAAATAAAGAGCTCCCTAAAGTTTTCCAAAATGTCAACATTATTTCTTAAAGGATCTATGTGCAGTTTGTCAGTTTTTTACTCCTGACTGCCACCTCTGGCCCAAAGTGTAACTGCAGCATCTGTCAGGCTCATGTACGTGCATGATCTTAAAGCAAAAGCCACAGTTGACAAATGAAGACATGACTTCAAATGAGATAAGAAAAACTCCGCCCCTCCCCTCCCCAAAGAAACTGTGGAGTGAGCAGGGTCCGCACACTTTATTATAAAGTGAAGATAAAAGCTAATAGGTGCAATCAGGGCTCTTCATACTCATCTGGGCATTGGTGCAGCATGCATGATTTAGAACAACCTTTAACATTACCTTTTAAACGGTACATTGCACCTTTAATTTATTTTAATTTTTAAAATAAAAAGTCAGGTTTTCCCAGTGTCAGCATTTTTTTTCTAATAAAGTGGAAATTTAAATACATCAAATTTCCCTGTATCTCACTGAACGACATACAGTACATGCAAATGTAGTTAATTTTGGGTTGTCGTGAGGGTTCGTAAAAGGTTTCAAAAGATCTTTGCTGACAGTGAAAAATTGTCTGAATATGTTTGAAATGTCTTTGCGACAAGGAAAAACTGTCTGTGAATAGGGATGTCACGATATGGGCAATATCGTGATATCGTGATATTAAAACTGCCACAATGTCGTTGTCATGTTCACAATATATAAAAGAAACACATTTGTTAAAAAAGTCAGGTTGATTTCCATTTGTGCAGTTCTAGCACCCTCTAGTGGCTAATTTATTAGTGCAATGTAATTTTCATTAGGGATGTTTTGGCCTTCTATGTTTAAAATCTATGATAATTGTCAGATGAAGGGGAACCTAATTTGCTTGTGAAGCGATCAATGTGTGCTTGCATAAGCAAGTACCGTATTTTCCGCACCATAAGGCGCACCTAAAAGCCTTCAATTTTTTCAAAAGCTGACCATGCGTCTTATAATCCAGTGCGCCTTATATATGGATCAATATTGAGCCGCAACAGGTCTCGCTGTCAAGACACTATCGGTGACCCTGGACGATCCGTGACGCGCATGCGCAGAAGATCCCGCCATCTTGGATCGCTAGCTAATATTAATACTTTACCTCAGAGAAAATAATAAAACAGCTGTTTACTAATTTTGGGAGTGAATGGAGTTGTCAGAAATCTGGTTTGTAATCTATTAATACAGTTTGACTGACCTGTCTGACTGTTTTGTTGACCTTCCCTTTAGCGCAGCACCATCTAATGGATGCATAACGTAACCTCAGCCTCTACTGTGGTGCCTTATATATGGAAAAGGTTTTTAAAATATGTCATTCATTGAAGGTGTGCCTTATAATGCAGTGCGCCTTATATATGTAAAAAGATTTAAAATATGTCATTCAATGAAGGTGCGCCTTATAATGCTGTGGAAAATACGGTAAGTGCCTCAATATTGTTATTAGAGATTGTAGAGGTTTTATATGCATTGCTATTATGTACAAAAGCACAATATTGTGCTTTTTTTTTTAGTATGAGCTCTTTTTTTTTTTTTCTTTTTTACAATATTGTGATCTTTTTTTAATCCCCCCCACAATATTGTGATAATTATCGTATCGTGACGTTCATATCGTGATAATAACGTATCGTGCTGTTTGGATATCGTTACATCCCTATCTGTGAACATCTTACAAATCCTGATGAAAACCCTAAGTGTGCTACGTTTGCAAGCATTCGCCGCTCTGTGAGATACTAGCTTTCAGATTCATAAAAATGCCGATGCCGATATTTGTCAAAATGCCAAATATCGGCACCAATAATCTATCCATTGTCTATTGCTTATTGTACTCAGAAATGAGGCAAAACCCCAAAATCGATCGAACTCCAGGGATTCGGCGGAGACTGTCGTGGTTGTACCCCACCAAATAAGTCACCGCCACCTTCCACGTGACAGTGAACAGAATAAGCAGTATAGAAAATAGATGGAGAGCTGTCAACAGCATCAGCAACAGACACAAGCCAATTTCACACCGACTTCCCAGTAAATTGGTGTTTCAGACGCGTAACAGCAGAGCCGAGAATGATTTGGCTGTCTTTCAGACAGAAGTCACCAAAGCGAGACACTGCTCCCGCCGAAGTACGCAATACTCGCCTCGCGTTGCGATAACTAAATGTATGGTGACGTCAACACAGCAGCATCATTTGCTTTCAACGCAAGAGACCGTAGGAAATAAGTCATGGGTGATAATCTTCACTCTCTGCTTATCCACCGGCTGCATCCCACCTCTGTTAAGCCGGGAAGACAGCAAATTTGCTGGTTAACGTAAACCCCCTATCGCACATCGGTAGCTTACACACACAGGACAGGGAGTGGATAAGAAGGCAAGCTTGGAACGGCCGGTGTGAAAAGGGGCTTCTTATCTGTGTTTACCTTAAACATGTCACTTCTCAGCCTTGCGGACATCTGTCACATCATTGCAGCGGTGTGAAATCAATCCACTCGTGAGGACAACATGAAACGGTCTCACGGCAAGAAATGAGCAATGACTTGAGATTAGGTACATGTTTAAGGTCATGTTAGCTTAAAATGTTCACCATATGTTATGATCACAATTTTTTTGCACCCAAGTCCAAGTTACTTGATTCTGAATATTTTCCAATACTGAGGCTCGGATACATAACAGAAAAAGAAGGACATATCCATCTTTTATTTATTTATTTATTTTTATATTTGAACAATTTCATATGGCTTTAAATCAGGGCTGGGCAAACTCGGTCCTCGAGGGTCGGTGTCCTGCAGGTTTTGGATGTTTCCCTTTTCCAACACAGCTGATATATAATCAGTTCATCAGCAAGCTCTAGTACTAGTGGTATCTGTCCTTGGTATCTGTATCGACAAGCATGTGAGAAATGGGTACTCGTACTGGTATTGCTCTGAAAAATAGTGGTTGTGATTAAGTGGTCATAGTGGTGATTCATACACATTATGTTTACTTTATATTTAATACAGAGCTGTATTTGCCTAATATTTGACCTCAACTCAACTTTATTTATAAAGCGCTTTAAGAACAGGCATTGCTGTATACAAAGTGTTGTACATAAACATCAGTTTTGCAGTAAACAAGAACAAAGTAAACATTTTGAAGTGCGAATACAGGTTGTTGTTTTTTTGTTTTGTTTTGTTTTACAAGTAAATACATTTTACATCAGTAAATAAATAAGAAGTAGTGAATAAAGAGATAAATAAATACATAAATAAGTAGACTAAACATCAAACTCATACACACCACAAAACACCAAAAACAAGTCTCATGGTGCGCCAAAAGCCAAAGAATACAGACGTGGTTTTAAGACGTGTTTTAAAAGAGGATAACGAGGGGGATTGCCTAATATTAATTTATTATTGTTATTATTATTATTATTATTAATTTGAATGAATGTGTTGTTTTGGATGATCTTCGTCTACGGGTATACATCAACCCGATCAAACGGCCAATGTGGGACTCTACCTGGCAACAAGTGCTTGTTAAAAAGAATTTCAACAATTCTGTTGTGCTACAATGCTGTATCTGTTTAAATATTATTTCAGTTATAAAGTTTCATTTCGAACCACATCTAAAATTGAGGTGTGCAGTCTTGGTGGCCTCCGTGCGTGTTTGTGTGAAAGTGAGTATTACAGCAGAGGACAGAGCATGCCCCCATGATCACGCCATGTCTCTCAGTGAGCCATGCTACTGGCTGTCCGAGGCTGTCAGGAACCAGAACTGACACGCACACCAACACACGCGCACACTCATGTTTTCCATCACACCAGTGGACATAACAATGAAGTCAATTCCCTGCTTGCCCAAACCCAAACGCTTGACCTTAACATACAAGGTGTGTACACAGGCACGCACGAACACATGCTCTTCTCCACGCTTGTCGGGATGGAGGTGAGAAGCAAATGCAGTCATCCATTGTCTAAAAGGCGCTTCACACCTCTGCAATGCTGCCAGCAGGACTTAATGACGGAAAGCAGGGGTCCCCAACTATCGGGCCGCACACCGGTACTTGAAAAAATGTTTTATTGATGAAAGAAATTCCATTTATGAAAGTCATCTTGGTCACACGACTTGGGAACAAAGGAAGCCCACAAGCTAGTGAAAATGAATAACAACTAACTTGTTTAGAAAAATTTGTGGGAAAGGCATTGACGCCCTTAAAGGTGTCACAGTTTGTGGGTGGAGTGAGAGATGTGGACCCAAAGTGAGGAGACTGATCAGACAGGAAATGAGCAACGTAGTGATTTATTGATAAGTGGGCAGGTAAACCATGACTTCGACCAGATGGAACTGGATGTGACATGACTGGACTTGACTTGACAGAACTGGAGGTGACAGGACTGGACTTGACAAAACTGGACTTGACAGAACTGGACTTGACAGAACTGGACATGACTTGACAGAACTGGACGTGACAGGATGTAATGTGACTGGACTTGACAAAACTGGACTTGACTTGACAGAACTGGACGTGTCAGGACTGGACTTGACAAAACTGGACTTGACAGAACTGGACATGACTTGACAGAACTGGACGTGACAGGATGTAACGTGACTGGACTTGACAAAACTGGACTTGACTTGACAGAACTGGACGTGACAGGACTGGACTTGACAAAACTGGACTTGACAGAACTGGACATGACTTGACAGAACTGGACGTGACAGGATGTAACGTGACTGGACTTGACAAAACTGGACTTGACTTGACAGAACTGGACGTGACAGGACTGGACTTGACAAAACTGGACTTGACAGAGCTGGACGTGACTTGACAGAACTGGACGTGACAGGACTGGACTTGACAAAACTGGACTTGACAGAACTGGACATGACTTGACAGAACTGGACATGACTTGACAGAACTGGACGTGACAGGATGTAACGTGACTGGACTTGACAAAACTGGACTTGACTTGACAGAACTGGACGTGACAGGACTGGACTTGACAAAACTGGACTTGACAGAACTGGACATGACTTGACAGAACTGGACGTGACAGGATGTAACGTGACCGGACTTGACAAAACTGGACTTGACTTGACAGAACTGGACGTGACAGGATGTAACGTGACTGGACTTGACAAAACTGGACTTGACTTGACAGAACTGGACGTGACAGGACTGGACTTGACAAAACTGGACTTGACAGAGCTGGACGTGACTTGACAGAACTGGACGTGACAGGACTGGACTTGACAAAACTGGACTTGACAAAACTGGACGTGACTTGACAGAACTGGACGTGACAGGAGGTAACGTGACTGGACTTGACAAAACTGGACTTGACTTGACAGAAATGGACATGACAGGACGTGACGTGACTGGACTTGACAAAACTGGACTTGACTTGACAGAACTGGACTTGACTTGACAGAACTGGACGTGACAGGATGTGACGTGACTAGACTTGACAGAACTGGACACGACTGGACTTGACAGAACTGGACTTGAAAGAACTGGACTTGACAGAACTCAACTTGACTGGACTTGACAGAACTTGACTTGACAGGACTCGACTTGATGTGACAGAACTTGACTTGACAGAACTTGACTTGCAAACTTACCAGACGAGACCCAGCATGACCCACGTAACATCAGCATTAATGACCTAAGGATGCACACCTGGGGGAAACACAATTGGCTGAGGGCAGTGATTGGTCACACACTGGGAAGGGAAGACACACTCAGGTGGACGTGGTTAGACATAACGAGACAAGGGAAGAAGCGAGGAATACATGACAAAACCACCAACCGCAGAAACACACCCAAAAACACCAAAAGAAAACAAAATTCCAACTCCACAGAACCAAAACATGACAAAAGAGGAAGTCAACTTTAAACATTTCTTACCAATAATATGTTATCTGTGACCTCACTAGTCTAAACATGACATTCTGATTAATATTACATTTGTGGAATACGAGTTATGCAGTAAAGTCCAGATGTTTTTATCCATATCAGTGGGCAGCCATTTTGCCACTTGCTGTCGACTGAAGATGACATCACAGTTGCTCATGGCTCAGGAAACGCTCCAATCACAGCTCAACTGTTTTCTGAAGCTGAGCTGTGATTGGCTGTTACCTAAGATCTCAGCAATTGTGATGCCATTTTCACTCGACAGCAAGTGGCAAAATGGCCGCCTTCTGATGTTGATAAAAACTGCTGGATTTTCCTGCTTAACTCATATTCCACTAACAGAATATGAATCAGAATACCGTGTTTAGACTAGTGGAGCTGCATAGAAAAGATTATTGTGAAGAAATGCTTTTTTTGGGTGGACTTCCCCTTTAAAGGAGTCCTGTATGAATGCACACAATGTAAACATCTTTTTGCTCATGTCAATTAAAACTGAGCTGTATTCTCTTGAATTCAGCTCTTGTTTTACTGTTCAGCGTGCTTGTTAATTGTTGTTGATATCTAGACAAGATGAACTTGCAGACTATGAGAATAGAAAGGAGCTGAGTTGGTCGACTTTATCAGTGATGCGCAGTCACGATTTTGGAAGATGGCCTCTCACGGTTGTCTCTTTCATCTCCGACGCCAGCCCTGATGTCGCTGTCTCACACAACTACAACACGCACTGTGACATACAACAAGAAAAATGGCTCAAACTATCAAGAGTCTCGCTGACAAGTGTGATGATCGTCCGTGGCGATATCACAGAACTTTGGTTTCGTGGGACATGATGCGCCACTCGTTCTTATGCATCAGCACTGGGCGTTGGTTGGGGTGGGATGGCGGGGGTGAAGGGTTGTCTTTGACTTCAGTCAGAAGAATCAAAGGATACCAAATTAGTCATTACAGATGACACATTCGCTCAAAAGCTTCTTCATCAGAGAAAGTGGAGCCCAATGGTATCACGCCCAATTTGCGGTTATTCTATAATGATTGACAATGAAGACAATGGCAATATCCTGACATCGTGATATTAAAATATGACACGATATTGTCATCGTCGTGTTGCTATATTAAAAGCAATACATTGTTAAAAATGCCAGGTTGTGTTACATTTGTGCAGTTCCAGCACCCTCTGGTGGTTAGTTTATTAGTGCGGCTTGATTTTAATTAGGCATGTTTTGGACACCTACATTTAAGACCCACGCTAATCGTCAGATGAAGGAGAATGTAATACTAGGGCTGAGTTTAAAGAAATCGAATAATCAATATGAATTGATTTTCCTTTTTCTGATATCGATTCATAAACAAATGAATCAATTATTTTATTATTTATTTTCCCCATAAATTCATAAATACAATTTTAGAGGACTTTTTCTTGTATCTTACCATTTTTTTGAATGAATTTAAAATGATCTTACATTTATGAAAGACCTGACTTATTGCACTTTAAGACAATTCAGAATCTTTTTAATTTATATTTGGCATTATTGAATTAGAAATATGAAGATATTTTCCATCTTTTATCATGTCCTTTAAGAATTAATGTTCCATAATTAATCAATATCGGACTGAAGTGCAATTGAACTCTTTTGAAATGAAATGGAATCGAATGAGTTAATTAGAATCGATACCAAGCCCTACGTAATACGTTTGAGTTCCTCCACAGTTATCATTTCCAGAAAATTCAATCATACCAGCAAATACACATTTTTCAACATGTCAAAAAAAAATATTGCTTTTCACCCGCTTCAGCCCATTATTACAAAAACACAATATTGTGCTTTTCTTCAGTTTTCTGCTTTTTTTTTTTTTTAAATAATATCGTGAGTTTTTATAGAGTATCGTGAGCTTTTTTTTATATCGCCAACATTTCCGCAATATGGTGATAATTATTATTATATCATGAGGTTCATATTGTGATTATGTTGTATCGTGAAGTTTGGATATTGTAACATACTGATAAGCTGGGAAATAATACAACAGTTACACCATACAAAAAGTATAGTACATAAAAAAAGATGAGTCATGTTGTAGGGATTGAATCCCCAAAGACTTTGATAAGGAAATTCTGCCCGATTTTATTTTATTTATTTATTTTTTGTGTGTAAAAAAGCAAAAACAAATTTGTAAACTAATAAAGTAATTTATAAAGTACATATTCAACTACATGTGGATATTTTTCGAGATGTAAATGTATATTAAGATTTAGATTGAATGACATTGACTTTACCTAAGTAAAATAATGTGGTATGATTAAGATTCCTGTTCCTGATTATTCACATTATAGCAGGTCATAATAAAACCCAAACATTTGGCGGTGTTCCATGTCATAAACCTGATTTATATTGTGTGTAAATGCTCATGGAATTTTAGTGCAAATACATTCTTCTGCTTCATTTCACTCATTTGCATGGAAGCTCGTTTTTATCGCTGAGGGATGCTTCGCCCTTTAAACACAACTCAACTCCCAAGTTCACAAGTAATCATAAAGTGTAACTTTCTTTTCAGGGTCGCCGCCATCAACGGCTCCTACGCGCCACATAAAAATGACGTTTTTATTATTTCCTGTGCGATTCATAAATGGAAGACTGATGGCATTTGAAGCGGAGCAGCGAAGCTGGTATTTTAAGCTGGAGAGTGACAGCGGGGTGAATCAAATCTTTTTCTCACCATCGCGACCTCATTGGCTGCCATGTCAGCTCTGTGTTCTCGATGCCAGAAGATACGCAAGGAAGGAAGCGCGGGCTGCTTTTATGGCGGCTTTTAAACAATCTCACATCCTCAGAGCAAACAGGAAAGTGTTTTACTTACACAGGCTTGTTCAATACAAGCCACGGAGGGAACATTTATTATGTAGGATTTTCTATCTTTGTAACTCAGCTAGCCGGCACATTCAGGGTACAAAACGCACCTCTGTGAAGTAATCACGATAAAAAGGGGTCATCTCCGTTAGGTGGAAACAACAAAAACAGATAACCTGCTGACATTTATCTCTTGGCGGTACCTAATCTACTTTTTCACAAGGGGATGCTGCAATAATAGCTTTATTGGTGTATTCACAGGAGATGCCGTACATTGTAGTGTTCCTCTGTGTAAGATCTCTAACTGTAATTTTTAGTTTGATTTTTGCAAAATTCTCTCTTGGCAGCTGTTTTGGTCTGTCACTGAAACCAAATTTCTGTCATTACTTTTACAACTTTTTTTTTTTTTTTTTTTTTTTTTTTTAGTTTGGCCCATGAAAGGAAATAAAATCTACATGTTTTTTGATCAAATATTTTGTTTCATTTTGAAGAAAATTTCTACTACAGTAGCTAATTTTTGTCCAATTCTTTGATTTTCTGCACCCTTTTTTGGGGTTCAGGTTCTTGATGAAATGCTGCCTTTTGATTGGTCCGCAGAAAATAATCACTAAAACGTTGAATAGAAAGAATAGAAAAAAAATAAAAATGTTATTTTAAAAACAGTACGGTGAATCTCCTCATGTTATCTTTTCTCATCTAAAAAAAACTTATACAAGTTTACTGATTATCCATCCATCCATCCATTTTCTTGACCGCTTATTCCTCACAAGGGTCGCGGGGCTGCTGGCGCCTATCTCAGCTGGCTCTGGGCAGTAGGGCGGGGGACACCCTGGACTGGTTGCCAACCAATCGCAGGGCACACAGAGACGAACAACCATACACACTCACACGCACACCTAGGGACAATTCGGAGCGCCCAATTAACCTGCCATGCATGTCTTTGGAATGTGGGAGGAGACCGGAGTACCCGGAGAAGACCCACGCGGGCACGGGGAGAACATGCAAACTCCACCCAGGAGGGTCCGAGCCTGGACTCGAACCGGAGACAGTTTACTGATTAGTATTCTCTAAATGTGAGTAAAAAATAAAAAATAAAATAAAAATCGCAATAATCGACATAAATTCATATCGGGATTATCGGTATCGAATCGAATCGTGACCTATGAATCGTGATACGAATCGAATCGTCAGGTACGAGGCAATTTACACCCCTACATCATATCATATCATAATCATATCATATCATATCATATCATATCATATCATATCAGAGCCTGTTTGCTGTATCCTTTACTGTTAAAATTTAGATAGGATAAGATAATCCATCAAAGGGTGAGATAACACTAAATGATGGAGATTTCAGTACGATTCAAAGGCACTTTATAAATATGTCATTTAATCCACCAGAAAGTACAAACCCATACCAATAAATGAAACTATTGTTTGAATAGATATTTATGAAAAGTGACTACTAATCATCATCAATTGTGTCAACTTCCAAAGCTATAAGAAAAAACAGTACAGTACACAAGATGAACCACAAACAACTTAT
Source organism: Festucalex cinctus (assembly GCF_051991245.1). Classification (NCBI taxonomy): domain Eukaryota; kingdom Metazoa; phylum Chordata; class Actinopteri; order Syngnathiformes; family Syngnathidae; genus Festucalex; species Festucalex cinctus. The sequence goes on from NC_135425.1 coordinate 16,382,096, forward strand.
TAAGAGAGCCAGTGCACATGGCTGACTTCAAATCATTGACATTTGCTTGGAAAAAGTCAATCGTAAATGGCAGAGCCGATATGGTGATGTGCACATTCAAGCTATCAATGGCAAATGACAAGCGCAGCATTTTGTTGTTGTTTTGTTTTAACCTGAACATAAATCAATGAGCTTGTTTAGTTTAAAAAGGTCAGGATGCACTGACGGAGCATACGCTGTGAAAATGAAGCACATTTGCAGCATGATTTTGAGTTGCTGACTCTCTTGGAAAGGAAACAATTTCTTGTCTTGGTTGATGATGAGGTGTCGCAGAGTGTATGGCGGAAATGGAAGCAATGAGCATCTCCTAGCCGGGTGTACCATAACACTGGGGAAATATGTTGGGGGGGGGGGGGGGGGTCCATGTGTTATGTTTGACTTTCTTTTTTGTTTTTAATGTTGATTAAAAACAGGCTTTTTTTCCTAGTCAAGTTTTTTCTCCACAATTTAGTCTCCAAATAATCAAAATTCCACTGATTGGCTGTAGAAAGACTGTAGTAAGAAGAGCTAATTATATGATTGGACGAATCTGCAGCTACAAGTTCTAATTTGTTTCATGCCGTTTCTTTTTGTTCTTAGTGTTTTGTTTACATACACACACATTTATTTTTACATTTTCTTGAGAAAACAGGGATTCTATAGCTCATAAATTGACGTGATAGTGAAAATCTGGTTTTGGATTCCACACCCAATAGATAAAACAGCTGTCAGACCAAAAAAAAAAAAAAATGTTCCCCAGTGTCAAGTGATGAATTTCAAAGTGGAAATTATCTCTGACATTTGAAAAGAAGTTTTTCAAGTAGATTTCCCAAACTCTTCATTTATCCCCAAGTGTGTGCAGCAGAAGATGTTGTGCAATGAGAGCAGTGAAATAATTAAATGTAACTTTCCATAACTCATAAATTATAAGGTTTTTCTGTATTATCTGTAAAAGTACATTTTTATCATAATAGCAATGAGCAAGTGGATATAAATAAAAATAATCATTTAAAATGATTTTCACCAACAAAGAATACAATTTTAATCGTGAACTTTAATTGTCCCAAGATTTGTTTGCGGTTTTGACAATGTTCCATTTATTATAAATGACTTGTGCCTCTCATCTCTTAAACATTCTGTGAAATGTAAATCAAATTTATGAATAATGCATATAACACAGTTTCTTCCTGCAACCTAAAGCGCAAATCAATCACATTCATGAATGTTTAATTCATCACTGTTAACACCCCCTTTAACCAAAATAAAGAATTCATGGGTAAGGTGTCGGATATGTTTCGAAGCTATGCGAAATATTGAAGCATTTTGTTTACTGTGATTTGTCAAGCTCCTAACCACTCAAGTACAATTGTGTCAAATGTTAAAAATACATTTAGACAGTTGTGTGAAGCAAATTGTGACCACAATTAATGTTTTTTTTCCATACAAGGAAAAAAAAGAAAATATAGACTGTATATTCACGCATGCTTATTATCTTGGAATAACAAATGTACATGATCGGACTTGAGGCGCTAGGATGAGTCTTTGCCTTTGCTGCTGGTACTACACTCAAGTGTCCCTCTCGAGCTATTTTCCACATCATAATGCTAAGTGATGTGCCTTGAAAGAATCTTCCCACAGGAGCAAGTGAATTAACGTCCAATGATGCAGCACTTGGTGCTCAGCCATCAGATCCGAGAGGTAAATAGAAGGTAGTATAAAGTGGCGTCTCTTTGAAGACTTTATAACGCTTCCTGCTCAAAGCCCGTGAAGGTAAAACCGAAAGAGTGGAGTGCGAGTCACAAATGGGAGCAAACTAAAATAAATAAATAAAAAACGGAGCCACTTGTTGTTGTGATGTTATCATTGCTGACATACTGTGAGATATAGCACTGAGATTATGTAATAAACTGCAGTAGCGGCAAGGCTAAATGCAACTAGAGTATGGAAATATCCTTAAACCAACTTTCACTTGACTACGCAGTTGTCCTTGCAAATGCAAGACAAATTGTATATCTGATTTCCAGAGAATCAACATCATCCCCAAATGTATCTTTGTCTCTATCTCGTCTCCCTCTTATACAACCAAGCTTATTAATTGATTGACTTCTCCTTATCGGAGCTTCTATAAAGTGCGTTTTAGCTCAATTTTACAGTTCTTACTTTTAATCCACACTTATCTTCGTACATTATTTATGTTGGCTGCGGCTTCAACTGTGACTTTAAACCTTCCTTCTACTACATTAGTCTTTTTGTATCAGGGGAAAATATTGCAGGCACAAGCTGAATTATTTTTCCGAAGGACGTGACACTAATAAATGGGCCACGGGAAGTTGACCAGACATCATCAGTCACAGCCAAATTGGTGGACCATGAATCTCCATTGTGTTTTCTTTCATTCTGGTCGGCTTGTGACTGTACATTTGCATATTGGTGCTTATTAAGGCCTGAGTGCCAGGCGGTGTTCTTGGAATCGCTGCGTTCCAACAAATGAATCATTTTTGGGGAGGTGAGGTGAGGGAGGCTCAACATAACTGAAAATGTGATCATTATTCCGGAACACGACATACCGTACCGCTCGATAACACCACCTTGAATTAAAATTGAACACTGTAAATTGAACATTGTAGGTCAGTCAATTAGCTTAGAAGCTAACATTTTGGGTGAATCCTCCTACTTGAGCAAGTATCCTGACCTCGACAGATGAACAATGGTTTGTTGATCATTTCAACTAGGGATGCACGATAATCCTATTTTCAACCGATACCGATGAACCAATAATTTAGAGGTGCCGATGTCGATAACCAATAAGTAAGCCGATAATTGTTTGCAAAATTAATTTGAATACAAATATGCTTTCAAGTGCTACTATAAGTCTAACAAATACATTGAAACATTGTATACACTTTGCACAATGTTTCATGAAGCTGAATTTTATTGATATGAGCCACAAACAACAGAGGGACCAACGTGGCATGTCTATAATTATTGATGGATTTCTTTATTATCTGGTTTATCTGTATGAAATCAAATTGCCGATAATTATCGGCAGATTTCTCTATTATCTGGTTTATCTGTATGAAATCAAATTGCCGATAATTATCGGCAGATTTCTCTATTATCTGGTTTATCTGTATGAAATCAAATTGCCGATAATTATTGGCAGATTTCTCTATTATCTGCTTTATCTGTTTGACGTCAAAATGGTCGATAAGTGCCGATAATTATCGGCCACCAATATTATCGTGCATCACGAATTTCAACGATTTGCCACAAAAAAAAGTGAGCGAGGCTTTTCATCCCTGCTTGCACCTTCAATATTTTACTTACAGTTATCCCCCTTTTTCCGCTCCTGAAAGTGACTTTTTTGTATCTAGCTTGAAAGCAGTCAAAGCCTCTTTGCTGCTCATCTGTCACACACTATCTCGTTTCAACATGAGTGTGGTGTCAACAGTTCCCTTCGGGTCACCTCACCCACCCTCTGGAACACCTGATACCTTTTCCTGCCATGATGCCCAAAAAAAAGCCCCCCCCCCCCCCGTTGCAAGCGTGACGACATGAAGACACAATCCCGACTCTTCTATCTGAGAAAACAAGCATACAGAAAGGTATTCAAGGTGTCTTAAGCACTCCAAACGCCAAACCAAAATTTGCAGACGGAACCCCTGCAAATTTCAGTTCGTATGTTGACATGTTCCTCATCATAGGGTGCCAATAGCTCATCTATGAGGAATTTGGCTTTGAAACAGCGAGGTCACGGTTCAAGTCCCACCATGGAAAAAGTAAATGCAAGGCAACTAAGCCGGAGCACAGAAGTGTTACCATTTTTTGCACTCCATCGTGTGTGGGCTACAGATTAAACACAATGCAGGTAAAGGCTACTACAAGGGCTTATTGTACATTTTAAAATTGATTTTTTAAAATGGAGAAAATAAATCCTTATACTTATAACAATCTTACATGATCTTGCTTTCTAAATCCCAATTTCATCAAAAAATATTATTAATATTATTATTATTATTATTAGTAGTAGTAGTAGTAGTAGGCAAGGCAGTTTTATTTATCTAGCACGTTTCATACACAAGGTACCTCAATGTGCCTTCCACAACCAGTGTCATGTTTGGGGTTTGTGGGGGTTTGTTTTCTTTTGGTGTTTTTTGGTTGTTTGTCATGTATTCCTTGTCTCTTCCCTTGTCCCGTTATGTCTAAACACGTCCACCTGAGTGTGTCTTCCCTTCCCACTGTGTTGACCAATCAGCTCCCCAAGCCTCTTGTATCTTGCCCAGGTGTCTGTTGTTTTCTCGTTACCATGTGTATTTAGTTACCCTGCTTTCTTTCAGTTCTGGTTGAGTCATTGTTGTTGTTGCTGTTTTCCCATGTTGTCCATGCCATGCCTTGTTGCCCTCGTGTTTTCGTCATTAGTTTGTTTTTGACCTTGTTAATTTGTATTTTTCCATTGTACCTTGTTTACATTTTTTGTTAATTAAATCCCCTTTTTTGCTTGCATCCCTGCCTTGCCCTGTTTTTGTTGCCCCCTGCATTTGGGTCCTGCCTCCAACGCCCCCCCAACGTGACAACCAGAAGTGCATTTAAAAGAATTTATCAAACTAAACAAGAAAATCCTAGACATTTAAAAACAATAAAAGATAGTTTACTAAAAGAATGTGCTGTGCAAGAAAAAGACCACTTCTGTTGGCAGCTTTTTTTGTTTTTTTTGTTTGTGTACAGCATAACACTAAAATGCTGCTTAACCATGTTTGCTTTAAACTCTGGGCATACATATTTGACCTGAGTCTGCAGATCTCAGAGCCCTGCTGAGTTTATATTACTTTATTATATCTTTAATGCACTCAGGATTGAATTCTGGATCAGTAATTTATAGACCGAAGTTGTCCTGATAATCATAGTAGTAGTAGTAGTAGGGGTGTTCAACGTTAACTCTTCAGGTGCCATCCCGGACAGGGCTCTACTCAACCTGCCTTTTCTTTGTCTACTGATATGTAAATCAAAGAGAAGCTAATCAATAATTCATAAGATGCTACAACCAGAGTAATGTTAATACAAGCCTAATTCCCCAGTCTTTTTTTCCCTGAGATGATCATTCTGCTGATTCAGTCATTTTAAGGTGAATCTCAGCAGGAAAAAGACACTGAAATTGTAATGCAGCAGCTTCACCTTCTCATCAAAGTGATCTAAAGTTGAGTGGTGCAGATTAGCGCCAAATGATTTAACATATTTATGCAGTTAATGTATGCGTAAAGTGTGTTCTAATGTGGAGTATCCGTGGGCATAAACAAGCCTTTGCAGATTTCTGTGTTAAAAGATAGATGTCGATAAACGTGATATTCAAAATTTATTTGATACCATCACAGGAACCAATGATGGCAAGGAGTGAAAGCATGACGAGTTCAACCAGCATCATGAACTGTGCTCAAATTGAAGTTTCATTGTATTTGTTTCTACCTGCCACTAAGAAAAAATCGACACTTGGACAGCCTAGGCTGATGTATTTGGCTTTTTATTGCCTCCACTGAACAGCTCTCGTCCCAGAATGTAATGGTTCCCATTAGCCCCTCATCCGAGTCTTCTTCCAACAAAAGAAAGCAGCAAAAAAGTGTAAACAACCCAAAGCAGCTACAGTAGACCACTGCCAGGCACTAAATAGCAAGATTTAGAATTTGATCAAGTCTAGTTAGTGGAAACGGAATAGCTAGAGTAATTACTTCAAAGACAATGAATGGTAATTATGTTCTGTTTTTTTTTTTTTTTTTTTTTTTTTTTACCATCAAGACAGAGAGACAACTCTGTTTCGAATGTCTTGTTAAATTAAACAACAGCACATTAAAATGTTTTTGCAGGTTTATTATATATTTTTCTATTAATCCAAATATATTAATAACAGGTGACTAAAGACACAAGTGTGGAGGACCAGATGGCTCTAATGATCTTTCTTCCTTACACATATATTAAATGTAACATATAGCAGTGATTCAATTACAGTACATAAATAAAGTTGTTTAATGACCCCTAAAGGGCTGGTTTTGGGAGGAGTCATTTCCATAACTTCCTGTTCCTGCCAGCTTTCTGTCCAGGGGCACCGGCAGCCCTAGTTTGGCATTCGAACAGCCTGGTGGGTGTGGCTGTCAGATTCTGTGTTTGGGCTTCAGGGCACATATAAGTGTACTTTCCCAAACTCTGCCAAGAAACAAGGGGCTCGGCCAACATGCCAGGAGAGGTGAATAGATCTGATCTTGTCTATAAATAAATGGCATAATTGATCAACTGAATTGGCTGTAGAGAATCGATTGTGATGAAGCATATCTTGAAGCTATTGATTTAAATTGGAGTGCACTACTTGACTGCAACCAGCAGAGGTGTCATTAATTCAGTCTTAAATGGTCAAAAGAGTAACAAAATGTTTTGGTACAATAACTACTTGAGTACAATAAGCCCTTTACGTTCGACTACTCACTTCACCTACTGATGACACAGCATCACGAGCAACTCGGGGTTCAATATCTTGCTCAAGGATACTTCGGTGTGGTGACAATGGCACGGGATCTAACCCCTCTGGGTTGCAAGACAACCACTCTCCCACTGATCCACACCAAACAGAGTGGAAAGGACAAAGAGTTTAGGTTGATGGTGTTTGTTCATACCCCTTGTTTATCCAAAATGGGCATCCCCAGGGGTCTATACCGAGTCCCGTTTTATTCACATTCATTCATTCTATACATGGTCATTAAATTCGATCTCATAAAAAAGGGGGTAAAAATACAAATCCTTACCTTGCCAAGTATTCCCCTGAGCTTCCGTTGCTTTGCTGTACATCCATACAATTTGTAGTTCCAGGAATGAGCGCCAGGGCTGGATTTTCCTGGGCTGCACTTCCAATAGCTCGTGCCAGCAGCTCCAATGAGTCTTGGACATAGTGATCCAGAGAAGGTGACGCCATAACCCCGTGAGCCAAAAGTCCAAGGGGTAATCCCTCTGTTCTCAACTCAGCCACATTCTGGCCGTCCCCTAAGATCCAATGGAATTCTGGAAGCGTCATCCGAGTGGCCGTCGCCCATAAGCGACGCATCTCGCGAATCTCGCACCCGAATGTCACCACTCCAACCGTGGATGAAGGCTCTCTCAGGCCCTCCAACTGCCGCATGAGAGCTTGCTGTTGGTCCGCTTTGGCGGAGGAAGCCGAAGCGGATGAAGACAAATGGTGGGAAAATGTTGATGATGACAACTCCGCTCCCGTTGAGACACTTAACGCGCCTCCTGAGTTTGGTAAAGAAGACGAAGGCAATGCAGAGCTTGAAGTTGTCAAGTTGACAAGAGCGCCCAGGTGGAAACGGCTGTTATTTTTGATGAGGAAAATAAATTCACTTATGTCCCACTCCTGGCAGAGCAACACGCTTATGTCCCACCAGCCATTCATCATCAAAAGTGAGTAGAGAAGATGCGGCGCTGGGGCTTCCACTGTCCGCATGGCCATTTGGAAATGAAGCGGATTCTGATAAAAGAGAAAGACGTAAGTAGAGATGAATTAGCAGGCGGAGAGAAAAAAATAAAAGTCATCCAATGTGTTATTGGAGGTGCATGTGAGGCTAAGCTTGGTTTCAATGGGAAGAAAAGGGAGATTTTGAAAATTAATGGAAAGATAAGGAATGAATGCAAAGAATGTAATTGACAACACTGCAATTGGCTGGCAACCTGGTCAGGGTGTACCCCGCCTACTACCCGAAGCCGGTTGGGATAGGCTCCAGCACCCCGGCGACCCTTGTGAGAAATAAGCGGTTAAGAAAACGGACGGATGGATAGATAAATGACAACATTAAGATGACAGCAGTGATAAACAAATGTTAATGAGGCAGATAAAATGTTGTTAGGGGGTGGTTTGGATTTCACAGAGGGCAAGAAGATGCAAAAGACATTGGGGAGGGCTGCGAGAAACAAAGGAAGAAATAAAACATAATTAGATAAAGGGAAAATATGGAAAGTGACGGGCGAATGTAACAGTATAGGATGGGATGGCGAGCGATGGGTGGAAGATAAGGCATCAAAAACAGATGGAGTGAAGTGGAAGAGGAAATAAAAAATGGGTAATGAATCCAGCATTGGAATGACTTTCCCACTTTGAATTCAATTTGTTCCTCGAGACCAGACACAGAGGTGAAGAGAATGGATTTTCAACCTCCACTTACCTTCTCCCATGAATATCATTACTCACATCACAAGTTACACTACATGTATTTATGGAAAAGCAAAAAAAAACTGAAGAAGGGATCTATTGAGAATATTGTTCAAATTAGTTAGTTTTTATTTTGTTTTGATTTTTACATTTAATTTGAACTAGTTGTCAGGGTGGCTTTGGGTGGCCATCTTACACTGCCACTCACTAAACCCGCCTAACTCCAATACATTGATTTTGCCGCAGTGTTTTCACATTATTTTCTGCCTCTATGGCAAAAATGCCACCGTTTTGGCATATGGTTGTACCACAACGTCTGCACTATATGCAAATGTCATCGGTAAGAATTTGATTTTAAAATGTATCTGTAAGGTATAACTCTTTCAGTTCTACTCAAAGGTTTTATTTGCATCATGTTGTTAGAAACATCAACAATGAAATGAAAGCAAAGGCCATCAAGAAGAAAAATCGCTGTGAAATGTAAACCTAAACATCTGTCAGTCAGCGGTTCAGACAATGGATGGATGGATGGATGAATGGACCATTACTCCATAAAGTGATCCTGGCATAACACACACTGCAAACAGAAGTTGTTGGTAACAGTGGCAACGTAAGATGGCTGCCCTCTGGCCTATTGATAGTCCATTCATCAGTGTTTGGACCAGACATACAAAATCGTTGCCTTGGAGCGATGTCATTTGGAATGGCGCTTTTTTATTGGCAGCTGCTGCTAGATGACATCACTTCTGTGTGACACACTTATACTTAAACTAGACTAAGTGCAATTTCTGGAGAAATTGCGTGGGAATGCTGAAAGCTGAATGCTAAGATTTGAATGCATGTGGAATGCTTATGAAGTACATTGAGAGATAAATTATGAAATGATGACCTCCTGGTTACTGGACAATGCACTTTACCAACTGTGCCAACGAGCAGTGTCAAACACCTGGTAACAATGAAAAGTTGTATGTATGAAAGTGGGCGTGAAAATAGTTCACTGTCTATCCCATTGAAAATAAATGGGGAAACGATATTTAACATTAAATTGTGCGGATACTGTAAGTAATGTGGAATCAGACGATATATTACCCGTGAATTTTTGAAGCAAGTTGAAATTTGAACAGTGTAAATCAGTATTATGTATTTAAGTATTATGTGGGAGTTATCGCAAAAAAGTGTGGAGAATACAAATCACAATAACATATGTGAGAATGCTTCAGCATTCCCACAATAAACACGTTTAAAATCACATTTAAAATCAAGTTAACTACCAAAGATGAAAACAAAGGATATTTTCGCTAGAATTAGTCAGCTTTATTTTGTAAATGTAAAATCTAGTTTCACTTAGTTTTTGTTTTCATTTTATTTAGTTCACTTAATGTTATTTTTTATTTTTGTTTTAGTTCATTTACATTAATAAAATAACCTTGGTTCGCATACAGTATTTATCTGTTATCTGTTAAAAAATAAAAAATAAAAGTCAGTTTTCTCAAAATGAATAAATATGACCTACTTTATCAGAAATTCACCTGTTGCTAGCCCCATCTTGTGCTTCTAATTTGATAAACAAGAAACCACAGCACCAGAGAAATATTTTGGGACGTACCCAACAATTTGGGGTAGAAAATTATTTAGATTTAGAAGATTCCCCCCGCGCCGTATATACTTTAGTGTTAATAGACTTTACGCAACCTGTGAAGCAAAAATCTATCAGAGCCACCCAAAGCTTTTAATCACATTAGTCACTCCATATGCATGTAATGATTCTTCATCTGCTTTCTGTACATATGGAGATGGATGACTGTGCCAATATGAGCATCAGTTACAGCCATTAAATAAGCTGTACCCTGATTAGAAGAACTGTTTTAAGATAAACAATTCATTTGGGCATAAGACTGGAACCGATCTTCCCTATAGATGCAGGGTTCGAATTCAGTCCTCATTGTTTTGTAAGCGTCTAAACCTGTTGACGTCATGAAAAGAAGATGGGGAGGGGAGGAAGAAAAGCCCTGCAGTGCAGATACCTGTTAACATCTTCGTATGGGATGCGTGTAAGAATCCCAACTGTGTTGTCACTGAGCTATCTTCCCTCAATTTTCATACAGTGCATCCATCAGCTGTGAAGTGACGTGAGAGGAATGTTGCATCCATTGCCGCACTGAAGGAACTGTCATTACCACAAGCCAGCTGACAAATCAAACCACTAATTATTTGGAGTGATCGTCCCCACATTAGATGATTAGTTGCTGAAAGTGTCACGGATGATTAAATTCGGTTTCGTAAGGCTTGCTGCTTGACAAGTATCAAAACATTTTTTTTTCTTACTACATTTAAAAAGGTGAAGGGATGAGAGATGAACTTTTCTAGGGGGACTGACTCTTGTGTTTGGGCTCTCCGTTATTTTCTGAAGGATTGACAACTAAAAAGAACTGATGTCTTACTGGCTTGCGATATGACCCAGATGTTATGTACCAGTTAATTTTCGCTGGCTTGATTAAGGGCATCATTGTTAGACTGAAGCTGTTTTCACAATAACAAACACTTGAACTAGTTAATCCTTTCTTCCTCCTGAGGTTATTTTACTACTGGCTCCCGAGATCAGAACATTTAAAAGATGTCCTTGCAGTTTGCACTGAATCAGAAGTGTAAGAAACTGCTAGAAATGTCGCTCATTCCTCCCTATCAGTCGTCCACGTGTATCAATCTACTATCCAGGCATCATCCATTCATCTATTATTCCTGCATCCGTCCATCAAACCAGTCCATCTTTCCATCAAATTTCTTTCATCAACAGTAAGCTTCATTCATCTTCTTATCTATTGTTATCCTGTCATATTTTACCTACAAATCTACTTTGTATCTACCAATCTATGACCAGTCACTTATCATTCAAGTATTTTCCTACGGGCAATCAATCTATCAACCAATTCATCCATCCATCATCAAGTCACCAATCAACCATCTAATGATACATGCATTTACCCTCCTACCCATTTTATCCATTTTGACCATCATTCACCGGCAGTATACTATCAATCCACTAGACAAAGTGCAATTTCTGGAGTAATTGCGTGGGAATGCTGAATAGCTGCAGAATGCTAATAGATGAACGCTAAGATGAATGATTATGTAATTGAAAGATAAATTATGTGGAAATTACACAATTAATTGTAGTTGAAAGTTAAATGAATAAAAAAGAACCTTTGAACTGCAGTCTGTCTAAGGTGGGATTCGAACCACCACTTCCTGTTTACCAGTCAAAGCTCCGCTGCACTAGCTGAAGAGTTGTCCAAGCGGGGTTTGAACCCAGCACCTCCATAGTGGCAAGCGGTTTTTCTAACCGCAGAACCATTGCTGCCGTAGAAGAATCTGTTACATTTTATGTAATTGTAGTGAATATGTCAGTATATACCGATTCATGGCAAAAAACAGTGAGGAGAATAAAATGCTATAATAAGAATAAAGGTTGGAAACAACATTTTTCCAGAATTCCCACAATTAATCTGCTTCCCATTGACACTACAGATCCATCTATTGTCCAGCCATCATACATCCACACAACTTTACAGTCTGCACCTGGTGTCCGGTGATCCATTTTCAATTCTATTGTCCATCCATCATCTATACACTGGCAGCTCTCTTGACATTGACCCTTAGGCATAGCACTGGATGACTGTATGGATGAATTGATGACAGGACAAATCACTGGCAAAATTATCACTGGCTTAGATGAATCACAGGATACAGTAAATAGACGTTTGACAACATTATTTACTGCATGAATGGCTCATGCAAAGGCTAGATTGATCAATGGATGAATGAATAGACTATCCACCTACCATAAACAGATCTGTCCATCCATCCATCCATCCATCACTTACAATTCATTGTTCCATTGATTAATCTCACCATATTCCGTCCATCCATCAATTCATCCATTGTGCCCACTCTATGCTTTCCTGTCTCAAGTGTGGGAGTGGGGGGGGGGAAAAAAGACAGAAACAGACACTTTTGTTCCTGAAAGTGGCAATTGTCCCGGAAGCCTTCATCCACTGCATGTGTGTGTCAGTGCATGCATGTGTGTTCTATTTTGAGTAGTGTGCACGGAATATCAAAAACATTCCTGGTGATGTACAATGACGCTCCTGTCGGTGCAATTTAAGAGTGTGCATCGAGTAGTAATAAATCAATTTGGATTATGTGTCTAAGTGAGGATGGCAGATCATGTTACTGTTAATTAATTTATCAATCAAGTGATTAAGTTAGACTTTATATAGATTTTAATAGCAAAAAATTTAAAACCTGATGTGCATTTGACTTGAAGTTCACCTTTCAAATGAAGTAAAGTGACCAAAAAAATTGAGGATGCTTCAAATCAGTCTCTTCATAATTCTCTAAAGACAGTGATAACCTAATCATATTTGCAACAGTTTTATCAGTCTCTGCGCAAGGAGATAATATTCCCACTTTTCCAGACGAGAGGTTTGCCAAATGAGAGAAATTTAAACAAAATGTGACAATTGGTAATTTAATGGCATGCCCATCATTTTTTTTAAACAAGTCTCCATACTCCGCAGCCATTGTGGTGAAATACAGACGTTATTTGGAGTAATTATTCATTCAAATATTCAGCCTTATTTCCATCTTTCATTACAAACAAAATAGAAAAAAAAAGTGATTTGTTATGTTTTATTTGCTTGAATTCATCTTGGTTTGAACCACATAGACAAGAAATCTGCTACCCTAATTGTTATAAATAAAAATAAAATAAAATGTGATCATTAATGACCACAAGGTCACTATAATTGCACTTATATACGACAGGAATGACATAATTAAACAGAATTACGGCAATAGTATTCTTTGCAGAGGATAAAGAATATACAGTATTCCTGTGAGTATTGTTATAAAACCTGTCTACTGTGTTGCTACACTTTCGTGCTGAGATATCTATTGCTTAAAGGGTAACACTACCGCCACTTACAGTAGATGTTAATTGTTAGCTCGTTTGCTTATGGTGTTGCATGTTATTATTTGCAGAGGCTACATGGCATATTTATTAAAATAGTATTTGTTAATGAATCTGTCAAAGTGCCAATGTTGTGACTTAAGCTGAGTCAGCTGTCAGTGCTATGATTAATCGTCGGGCTATGTGATTAATAGTCTTGGATGAAATATCACAAGCCTGCAAAAATACATAAATATACAAAGAAACTAATGTGCTAATCACTGACCATAATAACTCCATTATCTTTGTAATATACACAAATCATGTAATTGTTAAACGCATCCCTGAGACGGATGGTAAAAGATCAATAGTGCGGATGAAAGTGCATCCTGGGGCTACATTACAGTCTGTATGATGTATGTAAGCGTGCATGTATTCATCCTCCATAGACTTGGCAGCTTGATAATAGCACAACTGTGGAATCATTGGCTGCTGGGTGATCACCTTCAATCATTTATGGAAACACAGACAACCCTCACACCGATATGTGATACATGGTTAAATGAAATATGCATGGCTCCTCAGTCCCTTTTATTATAAGGACAATTTGAAGTCCACAAATAATGAACCTTATTTCATCTTTTTGGAACGGAGACCTGAGCCAAGACTCACTCCCCGAACCTTCTGACTGTAAGGCAGTTATGCTGACCACAAGTCCACAGTGCTTCTGACACTATTTATGTGTGTGATTTGTGATAGTGCTTTCATTGGTGAGGACCTACTTTTATTTAGCTCTACATGACAAGGCAGCAATATTAGGAACACCTTTCAGTATGATGCAGTGAAATTTTATAGCATCCATTTCTTATACTGTACTCCATATCCACCTGTGAGCTGGAGCCTAACCCAGCTAAGTGCAAGAGGCAGCATACACCCGAGATTGCCAGTCAAACACAAGGCATGATGGGTATCTACTCAATACAAGAACTCACACTTTAGTGTTCAATGAACTTAACATGCATGTTTTTGGAATGTAGAATGAAGCCGGAAAACTCACACAGGGACGATAAAGTCACAGGGCCGTAGTGTCTTTTTTTTCTTTTTTTATTTACAAGGAATGCAGTGGCCCAAAAACCTGAAATTTTAAGCCCCTTAGTAGTACAGTAGTAAGATTTAGGGGCACATACTGTAAATTAACTGGCAAAGTAAATATTCAACCCACTCATTTTCATGATATTCCTTGGAAATGGGCTGAAGTGTGGAGCAGAAGTTTATCAGCAACATGAATGAATGAATGAATGAATGAATGAATGAAATTATGTTCTAAAAAGTACCAAATTTACTGGTTGCACTGCCTCAAATTTTAGGAGAAAAATGGTACCATTTTAGGGGCAGTCTGGAGCCCTGAATTCAACATGTCACAGGAAGGCCACAGCCTGATTTTCGAACCTCAACGAGATGAGCCAGATGTGTTAACCACTTCACACTACCATTACCATTGCAATCTGAAATGGCATAAAATCCCATTACCTAAAATAATCTGTTATAGAAGCAGAAATGTCATGGGTAACGTGTACCGGTGTGGAGTATGGACCACCCATTTGAGACTATTGATCATGTAAATGTGATCTAAAGCGAATAATGGACTATTTTTTTTTTCATAGGGAGTAACTTATCTTCCACAATACAGTTTCAGAGACATGTTAAATAACGGCAGGAACTTTATTTTTTTATTATTTTTTTTCAGGGATGGGTGAATATCAATACCAAGCCTTTTAGTTAGTGTTGTTCCGATACCGATACTGGTATCGGCAGAGGTGCCGATACTGCATTAAAACAGTGGTATCGGTAACTACTCACAAGTAAGATGCCGATACCATTAATTCCAATGCTAATATAGGACTTTGGATGCAGCATCTTGTGTCTTGCTGGTGCACGACATTCACTGGTATGTGACATGTTCACTGCATGGCGATCTAAGATATCCTATTGGCCCTTGAATGCTCTGAACCAATAGCAGGACAGCTTTTTCATGTTGAGGAAAAAAAAACAAACTTAAGTATTGGTATCGGCCAATACTGCAAAGCTGGGTATCGGTATCGGTATTGGGGGCCAAAAAACGGCATCGGAACAACACTACTTTTAGTATCGGTATCTGTGGCTTTAGAAATGAGAAAATAGAAGAATAGAAAAAAAAATGCTCTATTGGAATAAATAGGTCTTTCGTTAAAATTATCTGTCATTGTTTTTTCCTTATATATTTTTGAAAACTTCAAAAGTACGAGTAGTATCGGTACTTGGTATCAGTGATTATTCAAGAGTTGAATATTCGTAAGGGGAATAATGTGGTATGAAGTCACATCCCTAATTTATTACCTCACTTTGGCGCTTCAACTCTCTGGGAAGAACGCTGAGGACCGGCACCCGAAGAGCTTGAGACACGAACTCCAACTTGACAAACTCGTCCCGATTTCGCGGGAAGGACACCATGGCGGAGACCCCCTGCACGACCACCGTGTGACACACGCTCTCCACAAAGGACAGTGGGTCCTCCTCCTCGGGGCTGCCGGGGGAGGTGAAAGAGAAGGCGGGGAGCTCGCCGAGTCCCGAACCAACGGCCATGACGAGCTCCAGGGACAAATTGAATGGAAGGATCCCGGCTCGGTTCACAGCCTCCACCGCGAGCAGGACGGACTCCCTGGGTGCGAATAAACGATTATCCCACGACGTGTTCTCTTCCCGCTGCCGTGAGTGGATTTTACCCCGACTCCCACCCCGCTGGCTGGAAGCGGAACCTCTGCTCCGGAGGCTTCCGAACTGCGAGCCGGCACTTTTGGGGAGCTGCTTGCCCCCATGCGCGCGCCCGTCTCTGGTCTCCGGTGGACCCCCCGCGTTATTCCAGACATCAGAACTGCTGGTGTCGGGGAGCAAGCGAGGATGCACATGTAGAACCCCCACCCGAACCGTGTGGCCGATGCGCTTTAGAACCTGGCACGGCTGCGGGTGCGAGTGAGAGCACGGCGGGGAAAAGACTATTGCGCACATAAGTAAACACAGAGAGGAGCCGGTAGCATCCATCAGCCCCATCTTCATCGTCTCCAAACCACAGCTTGACCGGACGCCCGCTTTGGCCGCAGCTCGGCCCAATACAGCGTCCGCTCCTTTGGTGGCCCTCCCGGGCCCCACAATGTGGCCCTCGTGAGACGCTCAGGCCAACCGCGGCCCCGGATCCAGCTCCGGTTCCGCGTCCAGCTCCCGGCAAAGTTGCGCGTTCCTCAACAGACTCAAACAACAGGCGGGAGCCGCGCGCAGCCAAGCAAATATCCCCCAAAGTGCCGTTTTTCATCTCAAAAGATTGACATCATTCAAGCCTTAAGGCGAGCGAACAGGTTGTGCCATCAAATAACATCTTCACACAGACGCGAGGGAAAACACGCAGGAGAAAGAGGAGGAATTTGAAGACAAAATATGTCCACTGCGCATTAATAAACATAATCCAAAAGAGTGGAAGCCCCCTTTCGGCTTATTGGCATCGAACGAAAAATAGCCCATGATCATCCAAAGCGCAGGCGCTTCAACAGGTATTAAAACGTATCAAAAAAAAAACACAGTTTCCACTTTGCAGAGCGCGTGTTGACAGGTTCGAGAACACGTCAAATAATGACACTGGTGCCGACACGAGAGCGCAGTGGGTTGGCTCTCCTTGCAAGGAGGTTTAACCCTCTACTGGCTTTACCCCCAACCCCCTACACCCCACTAGTGTCAGAGAATAGTCGGAAAATATTATGAACAAAAGTATTGGGACACCTGCATGTTCTTCCTTTCTGCAGGGGGGGCTGAAGCACACAAATTAGCTATAATGATTAATTGAAGCTCAATATACTTCACAAAATTAGGTAATATACAACTCTAGAAATCGCAATTAACCTAATCAGCAACCTCAAAAAAAAAAAAAAAAACTAAACTCTGAATGGTCTAACTTAAAATGGAAGACAATACTGATAAATCTTATATGTAACGTTGAAGGATCTATCTATCTATCTATCTATCTGAACCAGGGGTGTCCAAACTTTTTCATTTGAGGGCCACATACAGAAATTCAGAAGGACGCAAGGGCCACATAATGTTATGAAGAGAAATTGTGTTTAGTCCTAAAAATTGTACAAAGTGCTTTTGCATATTTAGAAAAATGCGACAGTATATAAACCAATTTATTTGTAATATGGCAGTAGGGTTAATATAGTTTGAGTTAGTTTTTATTAGTTGCTTAGTTTTAGTTTAGTTTGTTCATTTCAGTATTAGTATTAGTTTGTTTGTTTGTTTGTTTGTTTTAAATGTGTATTACTTGTGCGCAATATTTAAAAATAAAAAATAAAAACACACCATGGGAGCAACGTCATCTGAAGGTGATTTTCTATTGGCTGCTGCTAGTTGATGTCACTTCTGTGCGACTTACTTTCAAACGTCATTTTTTTGGTTTATATCAAAATAAATCTACTAAAAATCAAATTTTAAATAATCCCCAAAGGTTTGTGCATTAATTTAATTAACAAAGACGAAAACGACAGACATGTTTTCTATAATTAGTTAGTTTTAGTTAGTTCTGTAAACATAAAATGTAGTTTCAGTTAGTTTTTCATTTTTTTTAAAAAGCATTTTCGTTTTTATTTTATTTCGGTAACAATATTGTTTTTTGAATTTTAGTTTTTTGATTAGTTTTAGTTAACTAAAATAACATTTAATGGCACCTGTTTTTCGATACTCATCTCCACACATTTTTGTTTTGTTAATTTCTTTTAACTGAGTCAAATGCCATTTTTAGCATATGTCGCGGGCCCCTGAAAAATGGACGGCGGGCCGCAAATGGCCCCCGGGCCGTAGTTTGGACACCACTGATCTAAATTATTATTTGCAAATTTGCAAGAGAGATAAATTATTATTATTATTATTATTATTATTATTATTATTATTATTATTATTATTATTATTATTATTGTCATCATCAAGTAATCAAATCAAAATGGTGGCTTTTTGGGGCAACAGGTGAGGTCGAATGGGTGCACGCGTTGGACATCAAAGTCAAATGGGTTGTCATGTCTGGCGGGGAGAGTGACATGTTATGTCACGCTTTAAGTCCCTGCTGCAGGCGCTGTTCAGACCATCTAACCTCTAAATCCAATCGCTCAACTCAAGCAGAGGGAGCTCACGGGGCCGAGTGAGAACCTCCTTGTTTTGGACCAGATCCTGAAATAAAATAAAGAAGATAAAGTGGAAATATACAGTTGATCTTTACACGTTAGAAATGTATTGTTTTTGAATCAATGTACACTACACGAGACAACAATCATAACGAGCCATTAAAAAATTGTTCCAGAATGATGTTGAGAACTGCTATTACTACGTTTGGACTCGTAGTTCCATTTGAGTCTTGTAAATGGCTGTAATCTGCCGACAGTTAAACTAATTAAGACAACTTTGCACTATAGTACGTGGTTTAAAAATTGGGGTGAATAGATCCTCAAAAACTAAAAACTGGGACACTACAATTTTGCTGAAAATCAAATGTACAATACATTCTCACCCTTGCTATAACGTGGGTCACTTTACACGGCTTCGATGTTTCGCGGATTATTTTTAGTGCAATTTTGCATGCATTTTTTTTTTTTTTTTACAGTAACGTACCTATTTTATAAGTTATGAAGATTTGAACATTGAGAATGTTTAAATGATAGAAATGTAAGAAAATGTAAATGCCTCAATGAAAAAAGTGTATAAACTGTGTGGTGAGGGGTTTTAGAGCCTTAAAACATTTCTAATAAATGTCAAACGTAGAGCTAACGACTTTGCAGATTTCATTTATTGCGGGTACTGCTGACGTCCGCATCACACTGGAAAAGTGTGCAGAAACCGTGAAACGAGTCTCGACTGATTTTGGCCAGGAAATTGCGCTCTTTCGGCCGTTCAATATTAAAAGATGTCCAGTGTTTTTGCATTTTTGCTTGCGCTGTTTTCGCTGCCTTTTTATTGCTGTCAAAGAAGACGGCAAGGATATGACGTAATCAGATAGCCACACGTGGACCGTTGTTTACATTTATTGAACTAATATACGAGATCTTCAACTGAAGGCACTCTTGGCCAACACAGACCAGTTGTGACAAATGTAGAGTGGGGCTGATGTTGGGTCACAAACTCCACCGCGGCTCATTTTCCTTAAAAAGGAGGACAAACCAGCTTCCTGCTTAGGGTTGAGCAGGATGCATCGGGGCACGTCACTGAAAATTAGGATTGTCCTGCCTATAGCAGGACACCTGGCCACCCTATCTGGGGTCATTTTTCTCTCGGCATTTTGCCAGGGGCTATTTTGTCAGAAGCAGTTTCATCTGATGCAGTTTTGTCAGAGGCCGAGTTGCCTGATGGTCGATGGTGTAATTCAATAGACTTGACAGGAAAACCTATTTGCCTAAAGTCCGATGGTGCAATTCCATCAAACATGACAACCTTTTTCCTGACAATGTTAAAATTGATGTCTGCTACCTGACACCGTTGTTCCATAAACTTGATAAATGCATTCTTGAGACCTGTTGCTTTTTCATTTCACATCCGATGGCTGACTGACAACTGAGAATGTTCTAAAACGTTCGCCACAGTTAGATCTAAAACCTTTGAACTCTGACAATGAACATAAGAACCAAACTGAGTGTTTGTCATTATCTACTAAACGGAAATGTAAAAAGTGGCAGTCAAGCGTTCCTACTACTACCCTAATGTACTGTACAGGCTACGTAGCTTCAGTGATGCTAAGGATAGCTACAGGTGCCTTGAATAAGAAATGTTGGCAACCAGCCACAATTGACAGTTGCTGCCGGTGAAAGAGTTTTCTGTCAGAGTGTCAAAATCAGCCTAAGGGCAGCCATTCTCCTGGCCGCTGAGGGAAGCAACCAAACGTTGCTGGCACCGGCGTTAATGCTTTGAAGACCATCTGGAGGAGGCTTACGAAGGGAGGAAGACCAAGCGGAAAGAACCGCTCGCCGACTGCTGCAAAGATTGAAGGCCATATATGAAGGCGCTTTTTACAGGCATTTACAGAGAACTGTTTCAAGGTTTGAGTAGTGGGCTGTGAAGGAGTGTTTGATACAGATGAGCATGAATAATATAAATAGATATAGTTATTTTTACAAAACAAGAATATATAGAATTGTCAAAAATACAATACAAAATAAAAAAAAAACACTAGGACCTCGACAGAAAGAATCCAGGGAACTAAATGCAAGCTAATTGACGAGACAACGAGGAACACCTGGACAACACATACTGTAACCCCGGGTTTTCACTGGATGCGGTTGCGGTGCGGTTGCGGTGCGGTGCGTCTTGACTGCGTGCTCCGGACGGGTCAATTTTTTTGTCAATCCACACCGGCTCCGCACAGCTGCGGTCCGGCAGCTCCGTCGCCGCCCACTTCCCAACGTGTCTCGCGGGACCGCGCGCGCGCGATCATGTGGCATTTCACAACGACAAACATACAGAAAGTCTGCTCAACAGAGAAGCAGAAAGATATGAGATTCCATGCAGCATCCTTTTTTTGGTTGTCCTTGTAAAGTATATTAATAACGAGAGTCGGGTCAGTCCGGGTCCACTCTTTATTTCTGTCTTCCGCGTCCGGCTGCCGCTCAGTACGGCAAGCGAGACGGGCACAACAAGCAATCGCGAACATCAAACTCACAATACATTACAGTCCTTATAAAAAGGATGTGCCGTGTCATATATTATTTTGTGGTTTTCCACCTCCAATATAAACCTCTCCTCGTCCATGTTCGCTGGTGTCTAAACCGTGAATGAGCACATGGCCCGGCGACGCCCACGTCACGTTTTGCTGAAAAACTTGCGAAATAGGAGCTGGCGAGTATTTTATTCTGAAAGGTAACCGGAAATTTATTTTGAAACTGCCTCGGTCTTCCTGTCCCGCTCGATGTGTTTTGTGCTAGCTTGCCATTTGCCGGAGGCCTACCGCTGCGGCGTCCGGCAAAAATAGAAAATAGGCTATCCTTGCGGAAGGCTTGCGGCACGCCGCAGGCCTTCCGCAGTCGACACGCAACGCACCCGCAAGCGGTGTAAACTGCACCATTCGAATGAATGGAATCTAATTGCTTGCGTCGCCGGACCGCACCGCAACCGCACTGCAACCGCACCGCAACCGCAACCGGTGAAAACCCGGGGTAAGTTTCTGACAGAGCTGATTGGGAGAAACAAGGGACCGGGCTGACGAGAACAGGTGGAAACATAAACATAACGAGACACGAAAAAAAAAGGCACCTGACAAGACAAAATTCAATCTAATCAAAACAATACAGATCATGACATATTGAGTGTTACTTCAATTGCAAAGAACACAAAGAAATAGCGGAAGAGGTCGAGCGATAATTCGAAAAGCATGAGGAATACTGAAGGCCACACAAAACGAGTCAAGGCCTGATCAACCCTGGCTGGGTTACTTAGGTGAGGGTGTGTTTTGTTGTCGGAAGTGACTGACTCATCACTCACAATGAAGTCATGGACAAACAGTAGAAGAGGCGTTGCATTGCCGTATCATATATCATTTTGCCACAATGATCGAGTAGGAAAAGGTAAAAAAAGAGTGCAATGATTACTATCCAGGAGATAATGTATTGTACTTATTTATTTTTGTTTACAGCTTTAAAAAGCAGTATAAACCTTACTTAACTCTTAGTTGGATGTTTAACGACAGTTTACACATGGAACAAAAAAGGATGTCAAAAACAGTGTCACTCTTATCTATTCACTGCCTTATTCTTTGTTTTCCCCGTTAATCCTTTAAAACTTCCGGTTTCCCCCCGTCTGTCTATGGTGGAGCGGTCACCCATTTTAATCCTATCGCCACCCATTTTAATCTCACTGCAGAGCAGGTATACCCCTCTTTTATCCCGACCTCAATAGGTGTCTGACCTTTTTTTCTGGTTCAGTATTCTATTGTAAGTCCACATGTAGACATTGTTTGTCTAATCTTGTGATCTTTTTCTCACATACCAAATTTTACTCTGTTTCTCCGTTGTCGACCCTCTTCCTGTACCCTGTACATGGTCTATACTGGGACCTCTGTGGCAGAACACAACCTATTTTTTGGACTTAGCTTATTAGACAATTTAAATAAAATATTTTAACAGTTATACACAAAATATAGCTGTAATTTGACCAAGTCAAGTCAACTTTTTTATTTTTTATTTTTTAACACTTTTACAAGTGTTAAAAATGTAAACACTGCAAAAAAAAAAAAAAAAAAAGGAAACACTTGACCCTGTCATGACTGGTGGAGCGAGTGGTTGAGGGGAGATGGACCCAAAGGCGGAGAAACCAGGCTGGGAGACAAACAGGAATGAGATTAACTTTAACGGAAACCAAGTAGAAGACCAGATGGGACGTGAGCGGACTGGTTGCTATGACTTGACTGAAAGTGAACAGACTTGGCTTGGACGTGAGGGAGAACTTGACCAGACGTGGAGAAACTTGACCAGACGTGGAGAAACTTAACCAGACGTGGAGAAACTTAACCAGACGTGGAGAAACTTAACCAGACGTGGAGAAACTTGACCAGACGTGGAGAAACTTAACCAGACGTGGAGAAACTTAACCAGACGTGGAGAAACTTGACCAGACGTGGAGAAACTTAACCAGACATGGAGAACTTGACCAGACGTGGAGAAACTTAACCAGACGTGGAGAAACTTAACCAGACATGGAGAACTAGACTTTTGCGACGTGGTGAAACTTGACTTTGGCGACAAGGGTAAACCGACTAAAACACACAACTTGGCACAGACGAAAACAACTGACCGACTCTTAAACACCAACTTTAGCATGGACCCCTGACATAGACAATGATCCCACACAGATGAGACACAACCAACAGCCTAAAAACACCAAACACTAACAAGAAACACCAGGGGAACACAATAGGGAGAGGTCCCTGATTGGTCAACACACATTGGGAAGGGGAATGACACACAGGTGGACCTACTCAGACATAACGAGACAGGGGAAACACACAACACACTCACCAAAATAAAACAAAACCTAACCCAAACAAAACTGAAACACAACTGACCCTAACTTCTGTAAAAAGGGACAATGGATATGTTTACATGCAGTCAATAATGTTTTTGATTTGGGTTTTGAAAAGCCATGTAAACACTCACAAATACAAATATGTTCTTATTCCTCTTAATCAGAATGTTTTTTTTTTTTGATGGATAAGACCCCTGGGTTACCCCATTTCTAATAATATTTGGTCATATGAACGCAATCGGGGTACCTTCTTTGAACGGAACTTTGGTTTGTGTTCTGCACATGCTCATTCACGGAATCTGGGGCCGTGTTCGGAAATATGGTCCGAAGACGCACTGGTTCACTCCGACTGTTCGGAAACTAAGTTGCTCAAACTTGCCGTATGTAAATTCAGAGTGGACCAAAAACGAAGTGTCGGTGCACACACTAGGCTCCGATTGGGGACATGGTGTACCAGTGCATCGGACAGTAGGAGACGGAAACGGTACGAGCAAGATGGGAAGGTTGTGACCTGACGGGGGATCTAAACGATCAAGTTGGTGAGTTGTGTTTTTTTGGAAGTTTGTTGTTTAGCGGGGCGAGATCTGGGACTTTTCTTAAGGTGGTGGTTGTTAGGCTGGCTAACGACGTTAAACAAAATGGTAAACAATATGGCTTACCAAGGCGACGCAGCACACACTTTTGGAGTGAGGAGGAAACCAACTACTGGGTGTGGTGAGTGACATGAAAGTTTCAGAAAATTTTAAGGCGGAAATGACGTATACTTCAATAATGACGTGTGTCGTGGTTTCGATCGGTATATGTACCGTATTTTCCGCACTATAAGGCGCACCTAAAAGCCTTCAATTTTTTCAAAAGATGACCATGCGCCTTATAATCCAGTTCGCCTTATATATGGATCAATATTGAGCCGCAACAGGTCTCGCTGTCAAGACGCTATCGGTGACCCTGCACGATCGGTGATGCGCATGCACAGAAGATCCCGCCGTCTTGGTTCGCTAGCTAATACTAATACTTTACCTCAGAGAAAATAATAAAACAGCTGTTTATTCATTTTGGGAGTGAATGGAGTTGTCAGAAAGCTGGTTTGTAATCTATTAATAAAGTTTGACTGACCTATCTGACTGTTTTGTTGACATTCCCTTTAGCGCAGCACCATCTAATGGATGCATAACGTAACCTCAGCCTCTACTGTAGTGCCTTATATATGAAAAAAGTTTTAAAATACGTCATTCATTGAAGGTGCGCCTTATAAAATGAGGTGTGCCTTATAGTGTGGAAAATACGGTATATGGGAATAACTCTGTCCGCTCACACATGTAAACTGGTAATCCCGAATGTTTCAGAAACCGGAATTATGGCCGAATGCGAATATTACTTGTATGTAAACATAGTCCGTGAGCAGCCAGTAAAACTAAAACCAGCACCAATTTAGAGGTTCCACTGTTTCCTATAACAGTTTGCTTGTCTTGGCTCCGACTGCTGAGTTCCCCGTCATCCATCTCTGTGTGAGTCCTTTTGCTTTATAGCGACTGTGTTGACCTTTCCACCTGCCATCCTAATTCTTCCATGGCTCATTTCCCTCTCCAGTGTCAGGGCTCATGACCAGATGAAACTTGAAGGCGCATATGAGAATAAACTTCAAGGTCAGAGCGCTTATGCGATGCACATCTGCGCATTTGATCGCAGCATGGGTCAGCAGAGAAGAACCACACACAGATCTTATATGATCAAAGACAGGTCGCTGAGTTGTTGGCTGGTTCAGTCATGTACAGTATTTGAGTTGCAGGCCTCATATCAAGTGACGTCTCCAACACCTGCACGTGATTTGTACACTACCTAAGAAACTGTGAAAATCAATTTGAGGTCATTTTCTTCATATTTGCAGATTAGGTATAAATGAATAGCCTACACAATTATTTGGACAACTCAGCTTTGCATGGAATCCCTGAAACAGTTGAGCCACAAGTAAACACGCACTTTTAATTGCTTAATCCGTCTCACTGGTTTGCTTTGCACCCGTAACTTTAAAATGACTTTCTACTTTCTAAATGCTTTCGTCACTGACCACTATCATATCAAACAAACACGTTCAGATTTTCCGCTGTTTTATTCCAGAGTGATATTTTGAGAAAATCACTTGAGACTGATGCAGACTAATCAGGAGTAATTAGGTTTTCATCGTGCATTCAATTTCACATTTAAACATTTTGTTTTGCATGTGTTTGCAGAAAAAGTTCACTCAGAGAGACAAAATAGAAAAGGATATATGCTTCCGATTGATCAGTTGACTACAAGGTGCAGCCACTGTTAGACACCAACAAACTGAGGAGGAGAGTTGTTTTTGGAAGATGATTCAGCAGATTTTTTTTTTTAATTCATTTTGACATAATTTGAAGGTAAGGACGGTACACTATCAAGTCCAAGTTGTTTATTCACAAGTTACGATTTAAGTTTATAGTTAGAGTAGGCTACTTAGTCTTATAAGTCAGACAAAACTTTATTTTTAACCACCATCATCTGTGCTTTGTAGGTAATTGTTTCTGCAAACATCAGCAAAACACAACATGAGTCACTTGTTACACCAGCTCATGTGTATCTGTTGTATCTAAGGGAAAAGAAAATGCTTATTTTGACACGGGCCTGTGGTCTCAGCTCTTGCTGATGATAGCGGTATGCTAATGAGATGTATTATTTGCACTTTAGCACATTGTGCAACACATTTTTAAAAAAAATAATTCTTATATATATATATATATATATATATATATATTAGTGTTGTTCCGATACCGATACTGGTATCGGCAGAGGTGCCGATACTGCATTAAAACAGTGGTATCGGTATCGGTGACTACTCACAAGTAACATGCCGATACCATTAATTCCAACGCTAATATAGGATTTTGGATGCAGCATCTTGCGTCTTGCTGGTGCACGACATTCACTGGTATGTGACATGTTCACTGCATGCCGATCTATGATATCCTATTGGCCCTTGAATGCTCTGAACCAATGGCAGGACAGCTTTTTCATGTTGAGGAAAAAAAAAAACTTAAGTATCGGTATGGTATCGGTATCGGCCGATACTGCAAAGCTGGGTATCGGTATCGGTATCGGGAGCCAAAAAACGGTATCGGAACAAGATATGTATATATATATATATATATATATATATATATATATATATATATATATATATATATATATATATATATATATATATATATATCCAATTTGAGGAGAGTATGGCCATTTGATTGTCGTCATAGCAACCAAGTCACAAAGCAAAGGATTAGTCGGCAATGGCCTAACCTTCGGCTCATTCTTCCTCTGCTGAGTGGAAGATATTTGACAAATGAAAATTCGTGACCTGAACACGTTTAAGTCAGGCCCCACTTGAGCTCAGCCCATCATGATTATGATAATGCATAACAATATTGGTTTCTTGATGAATATTTTGTGTATCAATGTGCTATTAGTTGAGCACCTCATGTCATTTTGGGATTAGTTTACCATTAGACACACAATCTGTGAAGGTGGTAAATGTACGGCCACAATCCTATAAATAGCTAATATTAGTGGTCTGCACACCTGCAGTGTCAGCTGGTCCAATGACATTGTGGAGTTTCGTATTTCAATGAGCCACTCGAGTCAGCACATACTTCATTTCTCAGGATTTTTCTATTTTTTGTTTTGCACAGGCAGAGGATTACCGGCTCGGCAGGATCGCTCCCCTGTCGAGATAGCTGGCCTGAAATGATCACATACACGGTTTCCTTTTTGGAATCCCCATTCCTACATTTCTCTATCACCAGCAGGCTGTGTCAGCCCTTCTCCAAAAATATTCAGCCATTTTTCTTTGTGACTTATAACTGTTTTTATGTGTATATACACAGTTCATCGTCTTTCCCTGCATATTCCCAACGCTTTGTGTGGCAAAATCCGAAACTGCTATTTTCCGTGGCTTTTGTCTTACTAGTTTTATACAGTAAACAATCCCACTCATCGACCAGGTATACCGACAAGTTATTTATACAAATCCATTCATGTCAAGTACCCACTCATCATTCGTTGATTTATTAACTACCCACACATCAATTCAAATTACCCAGAAGTTTGATATCATGCTGTCATTTATTGGACTACACACATATTCATCCATCCATCCATAGTGAACATCCATCCATCCATCCATCCATCCATCCATCCATCCAGAGTGAACATCCATCCATCCATCCATCCATCCATCCATCCATCCATCCATCCATTCATTCATGAAACTACCTACAAACTACTCAGGTATTTTTGAATAATGAATCTACACATCACTCATTTATTCATTGAATAATCTGCAAACGCTTTACATTCTTTGAGCTAGCCATTATCTGTCAAACTCCTCATGAATCATCCATTCATGCATCCATTAATTGAGCCAACCACCTTGCCACCCATTTAACTACCGACAAATCTCTCCTCGCAAAGCACCAACACAGCAATCATCGATTAATTGTATTACCCCATCAAAATCCAGCCAAACTACCCTGCAATCAATAATCATGCAGTCATTCAGGACACCTTGCAAATTTATCCAGCCACCAATGGAACATCCATCCCCTCATTCGGTAAACCAAGCACAGGCTTTATCCATTCATTTACCCAATTGACTGTCATGACATCATTAAGCTATCCACACATCCAATCATTCATTCATCCCGCTGTCTAGCCATCCATCCTCCCAAAACTGTTATGAATACAAAAATCCTAATTAACCCAAATCATACATTCATCCAACTATCAATGTATCATTGTCTATCCCACTACTAATGCACTTATACATCCACTCACACTTCTATCCATCACACCAAGGGATGAAGTTGTGAATATAATTAATATCCAGAAAACCAACAAGCAACAAAAATGTCACTTGCTGAATGAGGGCAAATAAGTATTGATGACTTTCCATGTTTTACCGCCCAGTGAGCCTTTATTTTACAAACAAGAACATTCACATTCAAACTTGTCACCTCAGTCATTCATTTCCTGGCAAAGAGTACGCCAATACACCATTCTGCAATTAGTGCCATTGGTGTCTAATCCTGGAAACAAAATAGGAATCAGAAATTGTCATAAATGTTTTAAATAAAAAAGGGTACATTCAATTTTTATTTTTATATTTCTAACAAAACCATAAAATTCTATTCAATTCTCTTCATTCAATTCTGCTCTCATTTGCTCAGTTTACCGAACGATCAAGAGCATTCAATGTAATATCAAGTGGCTTTTACTTTAGTTTTCTAAATATACAAGCATCTGAGTGAGGCAGCTTTTCCAATGTGCACTCAGTCGACATTTCCTAAATTGTTTGGAAAAATGGTGTGCTAAAAACGTCGCTTGCCATTACGATTATCGAGATCAGGGCGAATAAAACTACCCTCGAAGTACTGCAATAGAGCGACATAAAAGGGTTGCTTATATGTAACAGAACAAGTCTTGCTTTAATAGCCTGGCTTTACACACATCTTGTTGACATATTTGTGTTTCTTTTCAATATGTATTTTAAATTGATCAATGAGAAGTCATTTAACCATGAATAAATAAGCACAAATGAAGTCTTCACGATCTTTATATCAGTGTTTTTGTATTTCCTGTCTGTTCTACTTCGTCAGTGACATGACTGACATGTGCCAATAATTTTGATGTTTTATTAACAAAACAGCAAAACTTGTCGCTCTCTACACATAGAAAATGTGTGTTTCGACCGAGAGTTCAATGAACAGAGAAAAAGTTAATTAATTCATCGTCCTCACATTCAGTCTGTTCAATACCCAGTTGGGTATTGTAAAGCATTCTCATTGCACCTTTAATTGTCCAGATTTTCCAATTTGCGCAAGAAACAAAATAAAAGTTTACGAGTGTTGTGGTGGGATCATTGAACTGCTCATTGGGCCACTATGGCGGTAATCATCTTCTCCTCAGTTGCTATATTCTATAATTAACCTGCTAAAGGAAGCTACAGACAGCCACTAGAAAACGATGGATGATGCACCCGTTGTGTTTTGGACTATTTAAGGGAGGCCACATAACAACATGGCAAAATGATGGGGAGAATAAAAGTGAGACAGACAGACAACTGCTTGTGTTCAGTCTACCTCCGCAGGGGACACTGTTGGGGGGGACAAATGCAATTACAGTACAGTATGGAACAGGTGTACCGTGTACTAATATATATATATATATATATATATATATATATATATATATATATATATATATATATATATATATATATATATATAAAGCAGATGCTGCAATGGGAATCTGCAGTGACAACATGAAGGTTTAATGAATATATCTGAATAACTAAGCCGTATCTCACTTACGTTCTCAAGATATAAAAATGTGATAAGACGGAAAACTGAAACATCATCAAATTGAGTTGCAACAGAAGTGTCCCCTCTGCACTATAGTAGAAATAATAGTGGAAATAACACTCTATAATTCCATTTTGTTTTTCCATGCCTGGGGATGGACTATCTTTGCCCCAATCATGCAGTTTTATTACTGTGAAAAGCAAATAGTGTCATCATTGCTGTCCAAGTCAAAGTATGCATCCACATTTGTGAGTTGTTTTTTTCTGTTCTTTAACCTCAACTTGAAGAACAGTCATTTTTGTTGGACATGCTACTCTTAAAAGCTATATTTGACCCCACTCAGCTTTAATGCTAGTACCATTATTTGCATCACTGACATTCATGAATAATAATCAAAAAGCTTTTTCTTGTAACCCCAAAAACATGTCCATTTTCTATTAATGTATCACAGGGCATTACAATTCTGTTAAAATTTCAGCCAGACTACAACCGTGAAACTCTACAGATAAAAGAAAGCAGCATTAGTGAACCAGCTCTATTCACTGCAATTTGATTAAACCCACCATGTGTAATGTGTACCAAGAGTGAAGATCTCATTATCATTTAAAATAATATACCGTATTTTCCGCATTATAAGGCGCACCTTCAATGAATGACATATTTTAAAACTTTTTCCACATATAAGGCTCTACAGTAGAGGCTGGGGTTACGTTATGCATCCATTAGATGGTGCTGCGCTAAAGGGAATGTCAACAAGACAGTCAGATAGGTCAATCCAACTAAATTAATCGATTACAAACCGGCTTTCTGACAACTCCATTCACTCTCAAAATAAATAAACATCGGTTTTATTATTTTCACTGAGGTAAAGTATTAGTATTAGCTAGCGATCCAAGATGGCGGGATCTTCTGCGTATGCACCGATCGTGCAGGGTCACCGATAGCGTCTTGACAGCGAGACCTGATGCGGCTCAATATTGATCCATATATAAGGGGCACCTGATTATAAGGCTCATGGTCAGCTTTAAAAAAAAATTAAAAAAAATGAAGGCTTTTAGGTGCGCCTTATAGTGCGGAAATACGGTAATCTAATATTCGGAATACTATCTAATAGGGGTCTTACAAAAAACATTCTGAACTGGAAAATCGTTTTTTAGGGGTTAAACAATGTGAGTGCATCTAGTAATAACTCATTTTTCCACTTTGAAATATATTGAGTTACATATCAAATCGTCCTTTATTGTACGGGCATATATAAGGAAATGGTAAATTTGCACGTTCATTATAATGCATCATATAAAATGACACCAAAAAAAATAATATTAAATATATATAAAAATATATGTAGTACCATCATACTACTACAATGTTTGTGAAGTTTGACAAGAAAAATAATGACATGCTGAGTCAGTAACTGCCTCGTCAAACACAGCCAGCCTCCAACCTTGGTCATGGCCCCTCAGAGCCTGATGTTGATGTACAATACAAGTTAGAGTCAAACACTTCCAAAAAAGCCTTTCACATCAATAAGAGATGCTTTCTGGCCAGATGGTGAATTGTGAATGTGCAACCTTGATAAAGATTTCGAAGTTTTGAAAGCATCAGTCATGGCCATGCTTAACAGTTACAAAGACTGTCCATAAACGTTGGTGAAATAAAAGATAAGCACATACGCAAAAGGTACATGAGCATCCATAAACAATGCTTGGGAAAGCACCTCTATTACATAAGTTGAAAGTGTCATCATTTGACAAGAGCATTAACATTACGTACAGGAAATATCTGGTCTAGGACGGAAATGTGTGCATATCTGTGCTGGATGGGATAGACAGGTAGATGACATGTAATTATTCAGGTAAGAAGCCGTGATGTCCTTATTGATCTGTGAGGCTGTGCAGACTGTTTCTATTTATTCTGTCTGTGTTATGAGTCACATAAGCACTCAAGTCCACTATTATAGACCTGAAAACAAACTACACTACAGTATATGGACATCGAGTAATTGGTTGTTTGGGCACACTTCTTCAATCAAATGATAATGGAGGCGTTTGTATAATCCCCTTGTTTCTCTGAATATTGGTTTGTTTTGGACAATTGCATATTTCCAACATTGCGGTAATATTTTGCATAAGGCCTTTTTGCATTCCAGCGCGGCTGCGTGCCAGTGCACAAAACAAGTTCCATCAATGAATGCTTGATTGAGTTTGCTGCGGAAGAACTGGGGAACCCCAAGCAACACCTTTAGGATGAACTGGATTATAAATTTTATCCATCATCAGTGACATCTGCCCTCACACATTTTCTCCTGGATGGTCAGTTCAAAATTCTTCAGTTTTCAATTATTATATGTGGACAAACCCTGTAGATCTTTTATTTATTTTTATTTTTTTAATTTACAAACCCAGTCACCACCCAACCTGTTAAGACGTGATCAGAACGTAATTCCACCAGGGCTCTCATTAGGCTTGTAAATGACTTGATTAGGCTAACAGGTTTCCACAACCCACACATACACAGATCTGTGATAACACTGACTGGCTGCAGGTTTCCTCCAGGGCAACGAGGAACATGTCATCATTATCAGAACCAAAATGATGGCAGAAGATGGTCTGCATGCACACACGACTCACATGGGATCACATCACACAGAGGAGCGAGAACAGGCTCTATCATGAGCGGTCAGACAAATGATGGTGATAATATCTGATCTGGGCATGTTTTAATTTATATATTTAATCATTTGACATTTGTTCCTTCAAGGGTTGAAGTCATGTATGTCAATTACAGTATGTGTAGTGTTTCGATACAGGCGACCCTCAATTAATGATGAAGTTTGGCGGTGATGTAACCTGAATTTGTCAGAAGGGTACTCAATCGCCTACACAATTTTTCCCAAACCTTTATCAAGCACTTTATACAAAGGATATTGTGTCATTAAACTCAGCTTCTGATATTTACACAATACACATTACAAACAAATTGCTGCAGCAGAAGAAAAACATTTCTTTCAATTTCACTTTAGATTGTGCACAAGGTGCATTCAATGAAACACGTAATATAAAAAACAAGACAACAAACACTGTCAATGAGTTAAACCTAACAAAACCCCAAGATTCCTCCAGATTTTTAGTGAATAACAGAGATTAGGACACATTGCCTTCATGGCAAATTGTGACCTTGGAGGCAAACTAGTACAGACACATTTGCCTCACTCATAACTTTCAGAAAGAACTTTTTGCTCACATTGCCGTGTCTGAATGTAGCATAAATCGAAGGGCTCTAAATAGCACCATTATTTAATAACGACTCGAGTGTAATGTCTGTGTAACTTCAAGCGCCTCACACGGGGCACCAAATAATTCCGCTCTGTGTGGTCCAATTTATGATACACCGTTTATGCTAAAATAAATTGTTTGAAAGTTCAATCACTGTGAACAAGTTAATCCACTCACCAGATACATGTACCAACTTCTTCGCTCCTGCTCGCATTATTATTATCCATCCATCCATTTTCTTGACCGCTTATTCCTCACAAGGGTCGCGGGGGCTGCTGGCGCCTATCTCAGCTGGCTCTGGGCAGTAGGCGGGGGACACCCTGGACTGGTCGCCAACCAATCGCAGGGCACACAGAGACGAACAACCATCCACACTCACACGCACACCTAGGGACAATTCGGAGCGCCCAATTAACCTGCCATGCATGTCTTTGGAATGTGGGAGGAGACCGGAGTACCCGGAGAAGACCCACGCGGGCACGGGGAGAACATGCAAACTCCACCCAGGAAGGTCCGAGCCCGGACTCGAACCGGAGACCTCAGAACTGGGAAGCGGACGTGCTAACCACTCGACTACCGTGCCGCCCCATTATTATTATTATTATTATTATTATTATTAAGATCCTGGCCAAAGGAATCTGTTTGTGTAGTATACCTTTTGATCCAACAGACCTCAATGATATTGCCCCAAATTGTTTTTATTTCACAATTTAGTGGAATACATTTTTGGGAGGCTTTGTGTCCTGTCTGAGCCTATGTTTTTTTTTTTTTTTTTTTTTTTTTTTTTTAAGTACATTTTCAACTCCAGCTGGCTGTCACAGACGTGACGGCACCAAAAGTTAACTTCATCCGACACGAACGAAAATTGCTAAATATTTGCTTCAAATATTTACCTATAACTGCCACACAGACTGCATTGACTATATATGGAAACGCTCCGCTGGGAACGCTCCAACTGCATTCGGTCGTGGTAATATACAGTGGTGGCATCCGTTGCTGTTATTGCTCGGAAGTTTGCAAATTTGTGGGTTAACTTTAACCTCCTCACATACAGGACAACCATCTGGGTAAAAGCAGTGAAAAGCCATCTTACATGGCAAGTGTGTATATGTGTATAAGATTAGGTATTTAATGCAGGTGTTTTTTCAGGTGTTGCCTGTCTTTATGTGATTGCATGGTCGCTCAAGTGCTTTTATTCTGTGCGTGTTTGTTTGTTTGTGTGTCATATGAGAACTCCCAAGTGGCCGGTCTGCTGTCTGTCACGATGATGCAGCGTGACAGCACATCTTCCTAGGACGAGCCCAGCCAAGAACCTTCTCTCTTATTCACTTAATGCTTCTTTCTTTCTTCTCTCTTCTTGCTTTTTCCTTCCCTTTTTGTACTCCCATTCCCATTCTTCTCGTCTGTCATTTAGATGCCGCTTTTTTCACTTTACCTTGCTTTGTCCGTTCAAAGGTATTCAACCTCATGCATAATGAGAGAGGAAACACAGGAGGAGAAAAGCCATTTGTTTGCTTCCTGTGTCTTTGTCACACAATGTCAACAAAGGACAGTTCTGGTGAAAGACGCCGATATGTGACATAGGCTAAATGCTGAAATCTACCACCAGGGACACAGTGATATGACATGAATTATGGAGGTAAAAAGCGAAAGTTACAGCACAAGAATGAGTTAAATCATATATTTAAGATGTATCTGAAGCAGCAGTGGTTGTAGAGTAGCTGTTCTGCAACTGGAAAATATTGGTTTAATCCCAAGTTGTAAAGCTTTTGTTGTTGTGTTTAAATCCTCACAATTGGTTGGCTGCCCTCTGGCACCCTGATCGCGTGAAGATGAACAGTTGAGACAGCGCACAACTGACAACAGATAAAATGTTTGACCATTTATTTATACGGTAACTGCATTTTAGAGCTGGAATATTCAAACAAATGAAGAATTTGTCAATAAATGATAGTTTTTGAAAACTGTCTTCTGTGCAAATGGTGGATGTGTGCTAAGTGCACTTCCTAGTTTACAGACCATTTTGTGATTTTTGATTATGGGGTTGGGGTTGATGGTTCCACGGAGACAACTGTAAAAAAATTAGTGCTGTCAAAGTTAAAGCGTTAACTAATTAATTAATCACAAAAAATATCGCATTGATCATTGTATTATCACAGATTAATCACACTATTAATTTTGACCGCAGATGATCCTTTTTAGCCGATGGTTACATTAAAGGTAGCTGTTGGAGTTTGAGCAATAAACATAACTACATGCATTAAAGTAAAGCATTTAATAAATGTTTACAGATGCAGTAGGTAATTTTTTCCCATTTTAAATTATGCAAATAATTAATTGATTAGAGAAATTACTCTAACAAATGTGTTAAAATGTGCAGTGTGACATTTCTTTGTTTATCCATCTATATAAGCTAATCCATTAAAGTTGCTTCAGCCAAATACGTTGCTTCTTAAATGTTATTAAATGTTTTAAATAGTGGAAACATTTAGCAAGTTAGTAGGCTGGGGAAGGACTCTTCCATTTGGTTTGTGAGCAAAGTACCTGCTTAATTTAAACAACAGAAAAAGATGGGGGGGGCGGGGTTAATCACAGGGTCGGTTTTTGTAATATTTAAATTTATGGGTTCTTGTGTGGCACGTGGAACACCTTGATAAGATTTTGTGGGAATCGTCTGTATAATTTAACCAGTAACTCCAGCTTTCATGCCAAGGCATGGCATGATTTACTTTGTAAATGCAATGTTTGTTTTAAATCCTGTTGAATTACGTACTGTAGCTTTTTTTTCAAATTTTTGTATGTTAAACCTCAAGTCCCTGAAGAAACTTGGTTGTGATCACAATTATATGGAGGAGAAATTAATGTCATATAGTGTCAGACACATTGTTTTATTTCTCTCCGGTTATTTTTGTTGAATATTGTTTGAGTACGTGTGCGCTGAAATGATAGGC
Organism: Festucalex cinctus; assembly: GCF_051991245.1. Taxonomy (NCBI): domain Eukaryota; kingdom Metazoa; phylum Chordata; class Actinopteri; order Syngnathiformes; family Syngnathidae; genus Festucalex; species Festucalex cinctus. The sequence continues at coordinate 16,417,918 of NC_135425.1, forward strand.
CGTTTTCCTTTATAACTAAATTTATCCCTCGAAGGCGTTTACACACCCACGAATCACAGAATTTAGTTATTAACTGCCATCGCATTCCCAGGAGGTGCCATAAGTCCGTCATGTGACACAACAGAGGACTTCAATATGTGGAGGCCGACATAGCAAGAGCACATTTGATGAGCTTGCAGGGTTTTGCCCCACTAATGGCTTTTCTCTTGCTGGGTTGCTGGGATTAGTATAAATGGGTTCATATCAATCAGATTAGCATTTGGATGTTCAAATATAGCCCTATAAGCAGAGGGAATGTCGACACAAAGATACACTCATGCATCTTAAACGCAGAACTGGGCTAAACCTTTTACATGTTCTATTCTTCTAATTACAAAGTATATTGATCGTATCTCAGAAATATGGCGTTTTCAGTGTAAGGTTGACCAGACTTCTCTGTCCTCCAGTTCTACAGGTGATAACCTCGCATTTCCAGCTGAGCAGTGACAGGTAGTTTCTCCAGCATGTTTGCATCCTCACAGATGCACATGCCTGTCACACATCTATAGGGAATCGTCCAAGAGGAATCTGACCAAGATGCCCCCACTCGTTAGTTTCTCGTGGAGGAGAAATAGCCCTCCCAGATGGCCAAGATTGTCATCGTCATACCTCAAAAATATGTTCTACTCTATGATTTTTACAGTCGGATAAGACAAAAGCAAGCAAAACTGTACTACATGAAATGGTACAGTAAGTTAGCATTAGCTTTAATCAGCTAGCATAACCACATTGTTGGTCCTGCCTCTGTTTCTCCTCTGTCTCTTGCCCATGACGATAGTGGCTGTAAGTGTGTTGATGCGGGTGATAATCAAGATTTTTTTTACAGGGTCTTCCTCACAGCATCAGTCAGAGGCAGACACAATGAGATAATTTCTCTAAAATTTCGTGCTGTCGCAATCTGTCTTGACTCCAGATGTACATCCATTTTTGATGAAAACAGGCCAGTTAGACGCACGATTGTACATCTTTCGTATGAGACAACTAAGAATTTTACAGTGTTGTTGCGCAGTGTTGCGCAAGGGTTAGCCCAGGCCAAAGACAAGCTGCATTTACACCACTTGAATCGAGAACTTTTTCTTTCCAGTTACCAATCTGAGTAAAAATGTAAAACAGTACCCTATTTTCCGCACTATAAGGCGCACCTCATTATAAGGCGCACCTTCAAAGAATGACATATTTTAAAACGTTTTCCGTATATAAGGCGCTACAGTAGAAGCTGGGGTTACTTTATGCATCCATTAGATGGTGCTGCGCTAAAGGGAATGTCAACAAAACAGTCAGATAGGTCAGTCAAACTTTATTAATAGATTACAAACCAGCTTTCTGACAACTCCATTCACTCCCAAAATGAATAAACAGCTGTTTTATTATTTTCTCTGAGGTAAAGTATTAGTATTAGCTAGCGATCCAAGATGGCGCGATCTTCTGCGCATGTGCGTCACAGACCGTGCAGGGTCACCGATAGCGTCTTGACAGCGAGACCTGTTGCGGCTCAATAATGATCCATATTGGATTATAAGGCGCATGGTCAGCTTTTGAAAAAATTGAAGGCTTTTCGGTGCGCCTTATAGTGCGGAAAATACGGTAATTTGGGAGCTTTACTTTTTGCCCTGTTCGACAACCACATCTCTACAGACATTGTACCAATACCACTCAATGACTCAAATGAGTGATTGACTCAGAGAATCCCCAGACCAAAACATTAAAAGAGCTTACCAACAACATGCATATAAATTCAATGCAAGAACTGAGTACCGGTAAACAACTTTATTTAAATGCACAAAACATTAGAAGACAAGGGACAGCTGGGGAATACACAATTCATCACCTATGAGAAAGATATTAAACATTGTCTGCATTTAAATGCAAAAATAGACATCTTTTCAGGTTACGGTACATGGTTGCAGTAAATCGTTATCCTCTGTTGATTTACAAAGTCTATTTGTTATGTCTATGTATTGAATGGTTAGTAGCGCAGCATCAGCACTGTGTTGCTCCATGGAGACACTTCCCAAATTTACACTCACGATAGCATATCTTTATTGATTCATTTTCTGACCTAAACAGTCAGGGACGTGGTAATTAATATTCTTCCAAACATCCGAAAGGTCGCAAAAGTAGCAAGGCTGCTTTCATTGCTATTCCTGCTATTCGGTCCATGCGGCAAATATGCTGTCAACATCCTAAATAGTTCATTGCGGTATGGCAAGCCAGAGACTACCACATATTGTGTCACCAGAGCGCCGGGACCAACACTAGAGTACAGCTTGCTTTTCAAGGGCACTTCAAGACGGCCTCTGGGGTGCCGGCACAGGCAAGCTCCCTGGATCATGACACCACAGGTTAAAGATCTTGACAGGTGAAGGGAAGAGAATTGAACTTTCAGACTCAAAACAATTCTTTGAGACAGGGGAGCCACTGCCGCGTTATTTGCTTTGGAAAACCGAACGGAATCTGCAATTGGAATAGCAAAGTCCAAAGTTGTGAGTGCACTTTGCTGTTATGTGGGATTTGGGGAAACACTTTGGTTAGCGAAATGTTCCAACCGCAGCTACAGTTAATAAAGACTAATGACCTGACAGGCTTTAAAATAAAATGTTGCGTACAATTTTATTGTGTTCTATTATTTATAATAGTCATATCATTGTGAGTGCAAGGATATTAAAACAGTCACGAGATAGAGGAACTAGTAATGTTTCTTTGTAGTGATATTACAATACATGCTATATTTTATCATGAAATTTTAGGTGAATACTTTGCATATTTTTCAACTATTTGGCACATTAATCTTATCCTCCTGACTACTAGCAATTCAAATTTGTCCTCTGTAGTGGACCTTTTTAAACCTGAATATCTCCCACCCAGTGCATACGATTAAATTAACTCATGTTGTGCTCTATAGAAGACATTCAGAGATTTCAAATGTGTAGGGGTGGGGCTTTGCTACCTTTGATTGCATCATAAAAGAAAATGGCTTCCCTCAGTGCAAGCACTCTGTAGGGAAGAGGAAAAGTACGGTCAGTGTATAACACTTTTTATTGAACAAATTTAGGCTGTAAATGTTGTTAGCATGGTTCTATAAGACACTTGAGAACACATTAAAGTATTGTTCAAATTAGTTCAACTGTATTTGAGCCTAGCATTTAATAAAAATAATAAAAATGTCCTCTGTAGTGGACACTTCATAGCTTACAAATAAAAACTTATTTAAAAAAAAATAAAAAATAAAATTGCAGTATTCCAGTTACTTAAAAAAGATTGGGGAATATCAAAATAAACATGATTGGACAATATTTTTTTTTCTTGTAGTCAGGAGAATATGAAATACAGTTCTGTTACACTGTATATACTGATATTTTGTCTTATATGATTCATCACTCATCTTGTCATGTACAAAATGATTATATTGAATCACATGACTCACTTACATGGGGATTATACAAATATAAAGCACCATTTTAAAAATTAAGTTCAATATTAAAAACTACTCAGGAAGGAATACTAAATGTTTTTGAGTCTTTCTGACTGAGCGAAAAATCATCCAAATTATATTATGACATACCACGCACAATCTTATCTTCACCCACAGCCTTTACAGCTCAGATGTGAAAGTGCACATCCACTGTCGAGTGCACAGCATCGCAAGCATGTGTCCCAAGGGTCGGGCATGAAGGTTAAAGAGGCTGGGAAGTGGAGGGAGGTCACTGCCGCTTATCATTTTGGGTGTCATTTTGTCTGCTTTCTCTGGAGGCTTAACAACACACTCGATGTACAAAACCATATAGATAAGCACATGTGCTTTTGGCAATTAGCCTGATCCAAAATTAAACGAGATATTTATCCCTGCAACAAGGGAGAAGAGTCACTCATAGGTTCAGTCGGCAAGGGGTTGTTTTAGTCAAGAGGAGGTGATGACGTTTAACTGACGGTTGAGGAGTACGATTGTGATGAGGCCTGGAAAGATTCAGGCAGGCCTTGCATTTTTTTTTTGTGGCTAATGATGCACCTTGGGTGTAGCCTTACTTTTTCCGCATCTTCACGTTGGTTGTCTCGGCTTCTCTTTCGGTCCTCATGTAAAAGCTTCTCCTCCTCCTTCTGTCTTCATCGCTCTCTTTCTTGCTCTTACCTGCAGCATCAGCAGCATTTGCCACAATAGGTCAGGTGTTAATGTGATTTGCTTGCTTACATAATCTGCACTCTCCCTAATCTCACGGAGGCGCAGGCCAACTCCGTGGACTCAGTCTGCTATTTTGCAAACTCGTCCTCATCTTTTAGGCAGACTGCAATCTCGAGAAAAACCCAAGCTACAATAAGAGTGGATTCAATCTCTTCCTGCTATTTGTTTAGATGCTTTGTTTTCCTTTAGCGTGCTGATATAAAAGTCACAGAGACTACATTTCCTGGAGATTTGTCTCTTATTTATTTATTTATTTATTTAATTAATTATTTCTTTGTTTATTTATTTAAAGCAGGGCTATGCAAACTTTGGCTTAGGGGTCATTTGGGGCCCGCCATTTATTTTTTAGCAGCCTGTGGCGCATACTAAAAATAACTTTTAACCTTTCTTGACAAGTGGGGTAAGATGTGTAATGGGCACTATCACTATTAATAATGATGAACTTTTCTAGATATGCAAAGACAAATTTACAGCTCAAATAGTAACATCATTTCGGGCTGTCCGGTCCCTGTATGACCGGTGTCAGAGTTTGGTCCGCATCGCCGGCAGTAAGTCGGATTTGTTTCCAGTGAGGGTTGGACTCCGCCAAGGTTGCCCTTTGTCACCGATTCTGTTCATAACTTTTATGGACAGAATTTCTAGGCGCAGGTGGTCCGGTTTGGTGGCCTCAGCATTGCATCTCTGCTGTTGGCTTCATCAAGCCGGGATCTCCAGTTCGCAGCCGAGTGTGAAGCGGTCGGGATGAAGATCAGCACTTCCAAATCCGAGACCATGGTCCTCAGTCGGAAAAGGGTGGCGTGCCCTCTCCGGGTCGTGGATGAGATTCTGCCCCAAGTGGAGGAGTTCAAGTGTCTCGGGGTCTTGTTCACGAGTGAGGGCAGGATGGAGCGAGAGAGCGACAGGCGGATCGATGCAGCGTCTGCAGTGATGCGGACTCTGTATCGGTCCGTTGTGGTGAAGACAGAGCGGAGCTCATGAATTACCGGTTGATCTACGTTCCAACCCTCACCTATGGTCACGAGCTGTGGGTCGTGACCAAAAGAACAAGATCCCGGATACAAGCGGCCGAAATGAGTTTCGTCCGCAGGCTCTCCCTTAGAGATAGGGTGACAAGCTCGGTCACCCGGGAGGGACTCAGAGTCGAGCCGCTGCTCCTCCACGTTAAGTGGAGCCAGCTAAGGTGGCTCGGGCATCTGGTTCGGATGCCTCCTGGACGCCTCCCTGGAGAGGTGTTCGGGCATGTCCCACCGGCGGGAGGCCCCGGGGACCACCTAGGACACGCCTTGGGATCCCGCCGGTGGAGGCAGTTAATGTACTTTGTCTTTAAGGCTTGATTTACTACATTGTTGGATGTGGGTAATGGCATCATGAAAAAAACAACAACATGGAATTGGATATCCTTAGATTACCCAAGGGCGGCATGAGTGGTTAGCACGTTCGCCTCCCAGTTCTGAGGACTTGGGTTCAAGTCCAGCCTTCCTGGGTGGAGTTTGCATGTTCTCCCCGTGCCTGCGTGGGTCTTCTCTGGCTACTCCGGTCTCCTCCCACATTCCAAAGACATGCATGGCAGATTAATTGGGCGCTCTGAATTGTCCCTAGGTGTGCTTGTGAGTGTGGATGGTTGTTCGTCTCTGTGTGCCCTGCAATTGCCTGGCAACCAGTCCAGGGTGTCCCCCGCCTACTGCCCAAAGCCAGCTGAGGTAGGCTCCGGCACTCCCTGCGACCCTTGTGAGGAATAAGTGGTCAAGAAGATGGACAGATGAATGGATAGATTGCCCAAGTAGCAGAGCTCTTTTTCCAGTATTATGGATACATATCAATGTATTTGGATACACTATTCATTATATATTCATTGTTTTTGTCCAGGTACAATGGCTTCCTCCTACATTCCAAAAAACGTGTGTAAGGTTCAGTGAAGACAAAATCGTCCTGAGGTGTGAGTGTGAATAGTGGTTCATTATACATTGTGCCCTGCAATTGGCTGTTCCCGTCTTTCGCCCAAATGTATATGCTCCATAAGGATGTGAGGAAGTGGTTTTGAAAATGGATGGATGGATATTTTATATTTCACTGCCAGTTTATCAGTTCACTTGCCTGACTTGCAGGCAATGTGGGTCCCGTTCCAACTCAGTTACCGTGTGAATGTCAGCGCGAATATGCCTGTCTCGATGTGCCCTGTGATTGACTGGCGACCAGTCCAGAGTGTAGACTGCCTTTTGCCTAAAGTCAGGTGGGATAGGCTCTAGCTCCATGCATCCTTCAACAGGTTGAGCCATTAAGAAGAGACTCTTTATTCGATTCACTTTCACTTTTTAGACTGCTTATGCTAATTAGGGTTATAGGTGAGTGAGAAAGCGCTAAACACAGGGGCTGCCATCTGTGTTTTTGCTTTGTTGTACAAACAACTTATGTTATAGGAAAATTGTTGCAATGTGTATTTTAATGAGATAAACAGGGTAGCTAGCTAGCTAACTGCACGCTGTAGTGGTAGAAATGGGCATAATGATTATAAATATGTAACCCGCTGTCATCCAAGATAGCCCCTGATGGACCGGAAACACTCAGTTTGCGTCAATGGACGCCATTTTAGCCACCCAAAACTCAGCACAACTGAAATGGTGACAAACGTAATAGCACAATTATTGAGCACTACACAAGTACACATTGCTAAGTCTTTGCACATGCTTTTAGCAATTATCGTCAAACATTGTGTCTTTTGTTTGAATGACACAAAACTAAAATGAGAATAAAAGACAACTTGTCAAGTCCAGAGCAGCATGGACTCAATTGTTTGAAGACATACTGTAGCTGATGACACATAGCCTTGTAATGACAAGCGCTAGATTGACAACATAGTAAAACATCAGCATTTCTGAAAAAGAAATGAATGTTGTTGTTTTTTTCTTTCAATTAGCAAAGTGAGGTGTAGGGTATGCTTCCTAAGGGAGTCTGGTAGAAGACCCACACAACAACAATCAAATTAGTATGGCACTCAGTCGAGCACAGTTGTCTGCCAATGCCAACCTGTTATGAAGTAGGGAAAATTGTGTTTGTCTTCGTGTGTCAGATTGTTAGACCTTGTACATGGCAGAATCACAATTGAGTTGACTCATGATGAGTGCTAGTCGAGTGTCATTTATTATTAAATTAACAATGAACTTCATAAAATGTTGAATTTTGGTAGATGTTTATGCCCTGTCCTGGTGGCAGATGATTTAAATCTGACAGAATGAATGATGCTTCATTAATCACATTTTGCTTTCAGGCAAAGGGCAAACTAATATTATGCAAACTAAAATACTTGGGGCAAAAATCATACATAATACTTAAAAAATGTGTATAATGTGATATTCAGCCTACAAAACATATCATCATGAACTAGTGAAAGAGTATAAAAAACTATATAACCGGTTTGAATGTGATTGACGTGTTATTGTTTGTCAATCAGTGAATCAGTCACAGCAGGCAACATGACGACAGGCCTTATGTATTCCCGTTCTTTGTGATTGTCAGCCTATGGGAAGTCCCGACGTACACACATGGACGCACCCGTCTGCCTGCAGCTTCATTATGCAGTCATGTTAAGTCAGCGAGAGATGACAAGGGCATATGCGACCCGCTCAGCACTGTGATAATGATTAAACTGTCAAATAATGATATGATTGTTGTTGAGAAGTTGAGATAATATCAGACTTCCAAAACTTTGCTTAAATTGGTTCTTGTAATTGTAGCAACTGATATATTTTATTTCATTTTCTTACCAATTAATCTGAAAGACTGTAAAGTTGGAAAAGTGTTTTTTTTTTTTTGTTGTTTTTTTTTTTTTTTTGCTCCACCCCCACATTGAGCGAGCTGTGGAAACGTTTGCTCGTTTGGGTTTCGTTTCCACCTGTTTTCATTAGGCCAGTCTCTTGGCCAGGTGTAGATGGTCGGCTCGTCAGTTTGCTTGCATTTTGTTCTGTTTTCCGTGTGTTGCTCTCAGTCATGTACGTCATACTTTCTATAGTGATGTTTTATTTTACTACAGTTCCTAAATTGATTAAAGGGCAAATTAGTGATCAGTGAACAGATTTTTGGTAACTATTCTACATCATTCTACATTCTACTCTATCTTGTCTATCTTTCTTTTTGAGACACTGTAACATCCCATTCACAAAAAGCCAAAATGCAAAGTAGCGTTAAGATCTTACCTCATAAATTTTTCCCGGTGAGGAAGTTTAAAGAGGCCTTCCCAATAAAAATTTATGATTCATTAGAGAGTTGAGCCAGGTGGTCTAAAACGTTCTCATTTTTATTTCCAGGGGACATTTCCAGCTGTTGCTTTTCTGCAAAATAATTGCATTAATCTCACATCTGGGCTTTTTGTTTCAAATTCTTCCTTTTTTTTTGTGTCCAAAACAAACTGGTTAGCACACATGCATTTTGTCTTGATATATTAAAATGATTTTACAACTTGAGTCTTTTCAAGAGCATCTCAACCTTGTCTGTTATTGCTGTTCCTCTTTTCTTTCTCCATACTTTTACAAACGAATAACCGTTGAATGAGGGCATACATTCCTCATATTTTTAACCCATCCTGCTCTCATCATGCGCATATAAATTAATGTACTAGTAGAAGTGTATGACTCTCAATCAGCATTACAATTCATTCCACCTCAAAATCCTGCTCGCCTGCACTCTGTACTGTCCTAGTTAAATTTGATTAGCCTACATTTACCTTCCCCCTGCTTTCATCTTTCTAACCCCCCCCCCAAAGTCTAATAGTGCAGAACAATCAGATTTGAGTCTTGGAGTGGTGATCAGTAGAACAGTTTAAATTTTATTGTCCGCCGGAATTAATGCAGTCGATACAGGTCGGCGTGGTGATGAAGCTGATAGCTGTGAGTCAGGACCAAGTCCAAATCAATAACACTCTAAACTTTATTACGCCCATAAAACGCATGCATACACACCGGGATGGATTTACAACAAGTGTGCGTTTAAAAAAAACGATGCTGTTGTAAAAATGTCTGTAAAAATAAATAAGAGATGCTGTTTGTCATTTTTCGAGCGGAATCTGAAAAAATGCTTCTCAGTAAACTTAGAGCACAGACAAGATATTTGAATTCCTGTATTTTCTTCCTGTATTCTTGTAACGAGTAAGTAAAACCCAATACATCCATTACGGGGACAGCAATTAGCAAACGACTCAGTCGACAATGAGAAATTTGTTTGACAGCAGTCCTTCTCCACATGCTTGCACAAATCAATTCACTAAAGCAAGGCCAAGAATTTTAAAGTGCATATCTTGAAGACACAAAGTTGAAGCTGGGGTGGCTTTTGAGTGAGGCGTTAGAAATATTTTACATAGAAGGCTGCTTGAAATGAATATTAATAACTTCAAAAGGGCTTCGTACATCAAGCAAACCCATGTTTAGCTTTAAGGCTTAATTTAAAGTTCAGGTCAGAATCCAAGGATTTCTTGAATTTTGGCATGTAACAGAAGAAGGAAAAAGTAAGAGATGCAAGACCTTGCCAAGTCTTAAACATTTTTCTCCTGCAAAAGCTTGTCTAACATACACTTTATGGACTGCACGTTACATGGCCCTTAAGTGCTGGAGTCTGGATGAAACTTAACTTGAGATGCTAGTTTTAGTTAATGGCATATCAAGTCGAGCATGTTCACACCCACAATGGTGCCAAAATTAACTATGTGCGGCGATGAAAATACCAAAACCAAGTCTAGCCGACCCCTGTGCAGATTTAGACCAAGCCTCGTGCCTTGTAAAGGAGAGCCCTTAGTTGGATTTGTATATCCTCAGAGTGATAGTTTTTCTGTGCGTGTTTACAGTGCATTGAGTGATTTACTGAGAGGTAGCTGAACTGCATCAGCGGGCACTTCATTTATGACAGCCAGCAATGAAGAACCATTTTGTCTGTAGTTACTCATTATTGGCATCGCCTTGTCTTGTCATTATTTTTTAGTGGCAAGCTGAATATTGCTCACAATGAAGACACACAGGGTCAAATGTCAGCTAAGGCAAATATAAACACAGCCATGATGCCATTTTAAGACTTAGATCATGTCTTACGTTTTGTCCTGTGTATCTGTATTTGTGTGTATCAATTTATATTCTGAATTTTTAATAAGTCTAAGTTTTTTTCTGCACAAGATTGTTGCAATCCACCTGTGTCTTATTTCTTAATCAGATCTGTCAGCCCTTCATGGCGTTCAGCCAATCATCTCCCTACTTTCTTCTTTTGCCGTCCCACCTGTCAGGATGTGATTAGTTCTTTTGTATTCACTTCCCTTGTTTTTCTTTCTTCTCTTTGTCACTCGCTTTGTTCTTTGCACCATCAAATGTGTTTGTGTTTTTCTCAGTCAAGGTTTCCGAAACACGATTCATCATTTCATTTTTTTTTTTTTTTTTTTGTCTTGCTAAAGCTAAAGGGGCTGTCTGCCGGTTTAACACAGGAAAATGCACTTTTTAAATACAGGATTTATACAAACAAACTACTTCTCAATTTATAGATATGGGCTTTTCATAACGTGTGGGGGTGATTTTGTCCTAAATCCCCACTTCCCCATCCTGTATTTTCCCATTTTGTGTTTGTTTTGTAAACAGCGGGCCGTTTCTGTGGAAAGACAGTGTTTACACCCCTCCAGCCAATCGCAGAGCGGGTGGGGGGCGTGTCGCAAACGGGGCCGGGCGAACGTGTCAGCTGCATGACGTCACTTGAAAGCACGCACGGATTTTTTTTTTCACTCACTCATTCACACATGTAAGCTTCTGTGAGTGAGTGAGTGAGTGAGTGAAAATGTTATATATTTTTTTAAATCTGTGCGTGCTTTCAAATTGCCGCGGGAGTGACGTCACACAGCTGACACGTTCGCCCGGCTCCTTTTGCGACACGCCACCCCCCAGCTCTGCGATTGGCTGGAGGGGTGTAAACACCGTCTTTCCACAGAAACGTCCCGCTGTTTACAAAACAAACACAAAATGGCAAAATACAGGCTGCTGGTGTGGGGGTTTAGGACAAAATCACCCCCACACGTTATGAAAAGCCCATATCTTTAAATTGAGAAGTAGTTTGTTTGTTTAAATCCTGTATTTAAAAAGTGCATTTTCCTGCGTGAAACCGGCAGACCCTTTAAGTTGGTCTGTTTGGGTTCACACTACAAACATGACAATCCTGTTTACCTTGCAGGAGTACATGATTTGTCCTAGTTTTAGACTGCTGGAAGCCCAGTGTAACACGTATTGCAGCTACAGTATATCCCAACATTCTATCCCAAATCATGTATACTGCAAATAAATGTAGTGTAATAAGATTTGTGGATTATCACTCATATCCAATTAAAGGTTGAAAGTCCTTGATCAACATGTTGCTTCACCCTAGATGATTACGTGAAATGAAGGCTGCTTACTGTGTTGCCACCAGATATAAATGATCACGTGTTAGAAAAGTGCTATGCTTACGAAGATTACACGCATCAGTGAGCGTGAAATACCGTTTACATCAATTATAGGCAATCATATCAGTGACTCTCGTGTCTTTTTAAATGCAGCGCGTGTGTGTCTCCGGTGTTGAGCACAGTCCAACCCTAATCCCACTATGAGGGAACCAGCCACATATTTTAAATTGAATGGGCACCCAGTGGGCTCTGTTAATCTTCGATTTCTGTATTGTGCATTGTGCCTGTGCTGCATGCATACAGGATTTTGAGGCTGCAGTCAGCGATTGAACGCTTGAGTCAGATATTTGGAAATCCACTTGTGAATTTACTATCAGAAAATAAATGAATGGCAAAACTTGGCTTTGTTCAGTTAAATTTCATACACATTTGCACGATGTGGTGTTTTAAATGGTAGTTTGTGATTTTGAAAATATATATATATATTTTTTTTTTGGTCAGTGTAAACATGTCAGTCGTACATTAGTTACAAAGGTTTACATGTTCTCAATGTAAACAGATCCATGACAAGTTCCCACCATCTTTGTGGATTTTTCTGGGGGAACCCCCCCCCCCCCCCCCCCAAAAAAAAGAAAATAAAAAAAAAACTTAATGAGCTCTCCAAACACCATTTAAACCCTTCTTAACAAACACAATTGATTACTAAAGTACACAACTTATTATATTGCCGAAAACTGCTTTGTTCAAGAATAATGTTCCATTTGTAATATTTAAGTCGAGTTTTTAGGGCAAGTGATGCTGTTTAACATGTCACCGTAATTTTGAGGCATGCATGGACTTGGGGAACTCCTCAAAATTTAAGACCCGTACGAGTTTATTCATGGGTACCTTTAACTGTAACTTGTCAACCAATTGGAGATTCCCTGAGTGGCAGATGAAATGGAAGTGTCCACGAACTATGTTGAAAAATAATCAAAAACATTCCCCAGAAAAGCAATTTGTACCCAACACAAAAGCCTCAGTTTCTCTGGAACCGATCATCCAATTTTCCAAATTTCCAACAAGACAATCTTGTCATGTTGCTAAAGTGAAATCTTCCTTGTTTTATGTGTGCATATAATGAGTTTTCAAATAAATAACAAACATTGGGGTCAATGTTAGTATTGAAAGTATAAAATTACATTCTCAAAATTCATGTTACCTTTTACTTCGTGAGCATAATACATTTAATTATTTGGAAAATAAATGTTTACGCGGGCCCATCCTTTATTCCTTAGCAATACTGTAAAAACAACAGAAAGAAAGTACTTAGGTTCTAAATAGGTTTTGTATATTACCTAGTTTCCATCTGCAATCTAAATGCACTTAATTCCAGTAATGAACGTGTAATAAGACCATAGGGATTGACAGGGGGAAAAAAAATGCACGCGCAAGACTTTGTTTGTGTTAGCATAAAACACGAATGACCTTATTCATCAGCTCTGCCATAATGACGGAGGAGTTTACATCAGGCCAAATCTCATCTGACTTGTGCTCCTGTACAACATAACCGTTTACAGGAAGGAGTGTTGACCCAAGTTGTAAGGTCAGTAATGTCAGTGAGTTGGGCCACAGCCATCACATTAGGATGCATATGACAAATCGAGGTCCTGAAGCTGACCTCCAGTGCACAAAAAAATAGACTGCTGCTAAATGATTAAATAGCCAAGGTGACATTTAACATTTAAACTGGGAAGAAAAGGTCGATACTAGCACGAGTACGCAACTCTTGAATAATCCCCGGTAACGATACAGCTAGTACTTTGGATACATAAAATCCCCCCCCAAAAAAACCCTAATGACAAATCATTTTAAAGAAAGACCTATAAGTAGTATTTTCCTTTAAATTGTTTGAAGTTAATGTCAGTTTTCTATTCTTCAAATGTCTAGTTCTTGATAGTAAAACGGCCACAAAAGTGCAGCTGATTTGTATCGGTACTCACCCATCCCTTTTCGATGAGTTCGTGCTTGCATGAAGCAAAAATTAGATTAGTTTGTCTAATTGTATACAATTCAAACATAACATTAGATCACCGTTGTCATACACTGTTATGTTCTGAGGTTGGACCCCAAACGCGCAGACACAAGTAAGATTTTAACTCTTTATTCGCATAACATCGAGAGGCGTAGAACAAACTTGACTAGACGAGAAACAATGAGAATGCATCGAGAATCACGAGACGCCAAGCCCTCTCGGGCTGTGGAGATGCACAGTGGAACAGAGGTAATAATCCGACAAACACATTCTTCTTGGTTTGTCTTAAATAGACCGTGAATTGATCGGATTGGCTGCGGCTGGACATGTGGGTAACAGGACTGACTTGTAATTATCTGATTGGCTGTTGACCAAGTAAAGAGATTAAAGGTTCTTGACATCACATAGCTCCTGACATCACTTTTTTCCAGTTGAAACCAGATGATGGTTACATCAGATCAAAACAGACACGGCCATGACACAAACATGACACAAACTTAACCCTGGCAAGACCCAGTCATGACATACACGTTACAAAACGGTGCCAAACCATGTTTAACATCCGCACTAATAAGAGTTTCCCATAAAAGCTGACGTTGAACACAGTGCTGCCAACTCACTTGGCTCTTTAGTACGGCAATTACACAAAGTGGTGACACACATCCGATATAGATCCATGGATTATCCCAACATAACCTCACATGGTCGTGTGAAATTAGGCTGTTTCCACATCATAAAACTAACCGAGCAACTAGCCTGTCCTTCTGGCTCCGGCAATCAGACCTCCCGAGAGTGTCTGCTAGATGAGGGCACAGCTCTTGATGAAAAATTGTGAAAAGGAATCCAAACAGACCACACATGGTCTGCAGCAGCCAAGTTGGGCTTGGAAGCAGCTGCTCAACTTCAGCGAGAACGGACTCAGGAGGGAGAGCGAGGGGAGCGCATGGCGGGGAGGAAAGGTGGCAATTCACAAACAAACTTGAAAGTGAGGATGAGTCAGGCATGGATGCCGAGGTGCTGTGAGATGGGGCAGACAGACAGATGAAGGCAGCGGTACATGGAAATAGAGCGGGACAGAAACGACGCTGATGTAGGGAGACAAGGGAGAGAGGCGGAGTGAGCGACAGATGCTCAAGGACGGAACGACTACGGAGCGAGCATGTGTCGACACACTCGTAATTGCAATCTCATGGTGGACAGTCTGAGTGGGAAGTAGAGAAAGGCCAGAGGCTGAGATAACGTGCTGAAATACTCGAGTTGACATCTTGTGACATGAGCCATGTTGCTCAGTCTTACTTAACAAGCAGACTTAGTTTGACATATTGACTGTAACTTTGAACTTGTCATTGGCACGGTTACTATTCACTTGCTGAACACAACGAAGGGTCAATTTCAAGCTGCTGCAATATATTTGAATCGGGACTGTTCCGAATGGTCGCTTTCTCATAGCCACTATCAGAAGAAGACAGTGGTCGAAGTGCAATTGAGGGCAAACTGAATGAAGTTTGGCATACTATACAGGTCAATATCATCATAATGATTTTTAATTCAGATCTAATTTGCTTCACAGCAAAGACCATCTTGAATGTTCAATTCCTAACCAATTAAAGCCCATATTACTTTTCACACTGCACTTAGGAATGTTCTTTTGGAGAGTGATTTCAATTGAAGTGGATCTGGCAGAGTGATTCGTGTTATTTTAGCGGTCTTTTTTTTTGTGTGTGCAAGTAATGGCATGATTAAACTGTCCAAGTTCCCATCAAGCCATTCGTTTTTCACTGCTGCTCATGTCCTCCTCCTTAAAATGAGAAAGGTCAGCCAGGATTTTCTTTTGCAACAATGAAAGATGAATCTTGGTAAAATGCAAAACAACAACAACAAATCTTCGTTTTCGCTTTATGGTAGGCTGCTATCAGCAATTCCATATATGGATGCACTAGAAACTGGTCATTTTGCATTGCCATGCAACTCTCACACTGCAGTGTGAAAAGGGATTATCAGTCTGTTCAAGGTTGTGGTAATCTGCAATTAAGACAACTGCATTTTACTTTGACTTTTAAGTTTTTTTTAATCCAACAAACAAGAGACCATTCAACTGGTGGTCCAGTTCTCTGCATTGTTCCATGTTACATTAGAGTGGCATATATGACGTGAACTAGGGGTGTGCTCAAAAAATCGATACGGCAATATATCGTTGCGGGCCTCATTACAATACATGTACAATATCGATACGCAGGCGTCTGAATCGATATTGCTCGTTAACTTTAAATAGGTAGTTAACGTTTGCCTTTGCAGCTTGCATTGTACCAAAAAAAATAAAAACCAGCAGCATCTTTGAAGTTAATTGAATTCAATTAATGCAAAAATAGCTCACCAGTGATTGGACACTGTGTCTTGCTAAGAAAAATGAAAGCAGAGGAAGAATATCAACATTTATTTACCTATAAACTTAATGTGGCACATGTGTCTTAATGTACCAGTTTTCCTTTATTTTGTTTAAAAAACGAAATAGAATGTGTTACATGAAAAAAAAATGCTGTTTTTATTTCCCCAAATATTTCCAATAAGCACATTTTAGAGCTGTAATTTTAATACTTTGATATTTTTACTCATATCGGCTCATGCCTATTAATAAATTTTCCCAGTATGTCTGTGAAAACCGCTCCTTACTCCGCAGTGTGTACATATTTAGACCCAGCATGCCACTTGGCGGTAAACCAGAAGAGCTGCTAACCAAAATATTTTTGTCATCCAGCATAATAAACATATCCTTTAGGTATACATATGACTCTTATTATAAAATGCAAGTAAATGAATGTGAAATATCGGGATACGTATCGCCTTGAAGATCAAGTATTGGGATACATATGTATCGTGATATGTATCGTATCGTGAGGTTGGGGGCAATACCCAGCCCTAACGTGAACAGAATATTGCATAGTATTGATTGGAAGCTGCGGAAGGATTTGTGAACAACGCAGTACCACGCAGCCTGCCTACTGTGGGTGTTGCGCTAGATGAAATATAATATTTTCTCAAATCCCGTCAGATCCATCACTTACTTCAAACATGAAATAAGCATCTGTCCTTGTCCAATAATCACGCTTTCAATTTGATATAAGATAAAAGCCCAAATCGCCTCAAAAGGCCAAAAGCTTTCGGGCAACGAGTCCCTCATTCTCATCTGCTAAGTAATGCACCAATTCTACCTTTCCAAGCAATTTCTCTTCATCCATTCAACCCGCAGGGGGAAAACTTATGAAACACTTTGCACACCTCATGTCGACTCTACTCTGCACTTAACATCTGCATCGACCCCCAGCACCCCCCACCCACCCCACGCCACGCCATGTCTTCATGTCCCATCTCTTTCTCGCACTCAGCTGGCATCAAAGGCTGGGGTGTGAGGAAGCGGAGGGCGCGAGGCTGCCAACGCAGTTGGATGGTGATCCACAATGTGTTCGGCATACTAAAAGCTCAAACGGGATTTTAATTCAGGATCTGGCTTGTCTTCAGAAGCCATGATTCACTTGTGTCTTCTCATTTTATCCATTTATGTATTTTAAAATAAGACTGAGTGACGTGCGCACTTTGCTCTTGCGTGCATCTTTTGTAATGTCGCTGGGGTAATGGAGATGAGTAATGAGTCATACATATGTTGCCTGCAATGGATTTCCTCCGCAGAAACATGATCAGTCAGTCGCTACAGTATCTTACAAAAGTCAGTACACCTATCAAATGTATGCACATATTTGATTATTTCTTTTTATGGGTCAACAGTGAAGAACTGACACTTTGACGCAATTAAAAGTAGTCTGTGTACATCTTATATAGCAGTGTCAAAAAATAATTAAAAAATAAAGTAATTTGACAACAAAACAACAAGAGTGAGTACAACCCTAAGTGAGCACAGTTAGTTGTTCCCTTTATGTTTACCTGCATAATAAGTACAAGTGCAATTTAAATTGGAAAATCGGCTTTGAATTAAAAGATGCAAGTGCTTTGAATCAGACCGAATCGAATCTTTCCACTTTAAAATACATCTAGATAAGTATCAAATCATCTTTCTCTGTTGAAAGGTATCTTTGAAGGCCAGTTTGATAGTACTGACAAGTACACTGTAGGAAAAATGACAATAATATACCAATCATGCCCTCTCAAACAAAGCAGTACCATATGGAATCACTGAATCAAACCGAATCAAATCGTTTCACTTTAAAATCGGATTGTCGTTGAATCGTATCGCACCCCATGTATTAAGATCCGTATATCAAATCGTCTAATTGGAGAGATGCACACCCCTAAATATAATCATGTATTCATATATATGTCAGGTTTCATTTGGTAAAAATGAGCTGGAGTGTGATGACTGATCATATGGTACTTTTTTTTTGTTTTGTTTTGTTATGTTATGTTCTGTGGTTGGATCCCAAAAGGTTGGATCCCAAAAACGCAGACACAAATAAGATTTTAACATTTTATTCGCACAACTTGACTAAATGAAAAACGAGGATCGCGACTAAATGAGGCACAACAAGAATCGCGAGACACTAAGCTAACTTGGGCTGTGGAAGTACACAGAGAGACAGGGTTAATAATCCGACAAAACACACACTTCTCAATTTGTCTTAAATAGACAGAGAATTGATCGGATTGGCTGTGGCTAGACATGTGGGTAACAGTACTGACATGCAATTATCTGGTTGGCTGTTGACCCAGTAAAGAGATGAAAGATTCTTGACATCACATAGCTCCTGACATCACATATCTTAAAACCAGTTGAAACTAGATGCCGAGTACAACAGTTCAAAACATCAGTTTAAAACTGTCATGACCCAAACTTGAGTCAAGACCCAAACATTACCCCTGCATGACCCTAGTCATGACATTTTTTTAGATAGAATTATTGGTTTGAACAAAATTACAGAAAGTAAGTACATATTATTTATATAGTATGCCTCACAAAGTTCTTTACATGGTTAAAATAACACAAACATTACACAATTGATAAAAGAAAAACACATCAAACAATCCATTTCTACTTAAGTGAATGCCTTAACAAATGTGACCAACTGCTTTTTAAAAATGTCTACAGAAAAGGCAGCTGTTAACGCTAATGGAAGTCCAATCCACAATTTCACCTTCAGTTTGTAATTCTGTGTGACTGACAGTAGAGTCGTAAAGTAAATGGCGGTCAGCAGACTGCAGTGACCTCTCAGTACAATAAAATGACACAGATTCAGGTATGGAGGAGCCTGACTGTTGAGGGCTCTCTAAGTGACTGTTAAATTTTTTGTACTGGGTCTTAAAATTGACAGTCAGCCAGAGCAAGGATGAAGTAGTGACGTGGCTGAACCTATGGGATCTGGACAAAAGCCTAGCAGCAGCATTCTGAGCTAATTGGAGACGGTCTCAGGAACTTGAAGAGCATGGCTTCCATAACACAAATTCGTCACAAACGCTGCCTAATCACATTGGGACTAATGCATATGCAAATGATTTTTACTGTGTTGCTGGCTGGGTTACAAAAATGGAAGCGGGAATGCAAAGTGCCATCAAACGTGTGATTCAAAACTCCGTTATTGTAGAAATGTGTGCACTAAAATAATAAACAAGCTGCCGGTCTCTTGTTTTCCGAGTTTTTAGATGTTTTATCTTTTAGTATAATGGTACATGAATTGCTTTATGCTGTCAATACAAAACAAAAAAATATTTATGGTGTATTGGAGTCTACAAAAATGCAAACGTGAAAATTAGTGTACCGTATTTTCCACACTATAAGGCGCACCTCATTATAAGGTGCACCTTCAATGAATGACATATTTTAAAACTTTTTCCTTATATAAGGCGCTACAGTAGAGGCTGGGGTTACGTTATGCATCCATTAGATGGTGCTGCGCTAAAGGAAATGTCAACAAAACAGTCAGATAGGTCAGTCAAACTTTATTAATAGATTACAAACCAGCTTTCTGACAACTCCATTCACTCCCGAAATGAATAAACAGATGTTTTATTATTTTCTCTGAGGTAAAGTATTAGCATTAGCTAGCGATTCATTTTGACACGCGGAACATCCTCGTCGTGATGCTACGCAGCTGCTTCAAACCACAAAGACTACAAGGTGACGATGCTCTCACCATAAACACCATGCAGAATGTCATTCGATTTAGTTTTAATATTGAAAGAAAATGAATAATGGAACTTTAAGGTGGCTTTCGAAACAGATTAAGCCATCCCATTAGATGAGATTGTGACTCATCCTGCAAGAGCTGAGTAAAAATATCTGCACTGTCATGGATAAGGCCATTTGATTGGGACTGACTGCGACAATTTGAAATCCAATTTAGCACGCGGGCCAAATTGGCTGTTGTTCAAATTCACCAATCAAGATGCAGAGGGATACACTGTGAGATATGTATTAGTGTTTGTGCCTAACTTTTCTGTTTTTGCTCAAGCGTACTGCTGTATGTGCATATTTGCATGCGGGCTGCTGAGCTGTACAACCCACCATCTGTGAAACCTGAAAATATTGTTCTATGTGTGTGCATTTGTTCGCATGTGGGGTTCTACTATATTTTGTCTGACTAAGCCTATCAGTGTTTTATGCTCCTTCAGGACGTGAGAATTCCTGGTAGGACACGGAGGTAACAACAGCACTCGAAAGAGCTTTCCAGAGTTCCAAACCAAATGGGACGACTTAAGAGGGTGGATTTCAGGCAGAGTGAGAAAATGAAACGCCAGGACATTAAAAGTGAGGTTGAATAAGACGTTTTACTTGAGAACTCGCGTGTGTGAATTTCTGATAAGAATATCAGAGAGTAAGGAAAACAAATTTTTTAAAGACATCAAGACAAAGGAGTGAACCTCAAACGTACCAATGACAAATGTCATTTCAACTTCTCAGGTTACAATTCTATACGACAGAATAAAAGCCTATATGATAGAATAAGAGTAACTCAAAATAAGGGACGTAGCAACTGCATGGCAACTACAAAACAGCAGTGACTTGACAAAATAAGGTTATATATAGGCACAGAGCCAATCCATAGCAACTGACAACATTGTCACATTACCATCATAAGCAACATAATAACTGCATAAGACTAGACAAACTAAGAGTTACTAATGTGGTTATAACATCATAAGAGACATAGTAACTGCATACCAATTACAAAATAAGAGTGGCGACAAAATAAGTCGAATATAGACACAGAACTACTGCATGGAAACTGGCCACATGATCACAATACCATCATAAGCAACATAGTAACAGCATAAGACTAGACAAACTAACTGTGTCTAATACAGTTAATACATCATTGTCACATTATCATCATAAGGAACATAGTAACTGCATAACACATCAATAACAAAATGGCCCCATGACCTGCATAAAAATAATAACTGCATAAGTATAATACACCAACATCATAGTAACTATCACATTGCCATCATAAGCAACATAGTAACTGCATAAGGCTGGAAAAAAATAAGTATGGCTAATACGGTTAATACATCACCATCACATTATCATCATAAGGGACATCGTAACTGCATAATACATCAATAACACAATGGCCCCATGGCCTGCATAAACATAATAACTGCATAAGTATAATACACCAACATCATAACACAATGGCACCATGACCCAACCCCAAACGCAATCCTAACATTTAAGACAGAAATGATATGAGGAATAATATTCCAAGCTCCAAATAAGAATTCGGAAAGCATGTTCTCACAAAAAGTAATAAACTTTAAAAGGAGTAATGAGTTTAGTAATACAATATTGCATTAATATTTTTGTTTCCAGTTGAATTCTTATGGATTTGCTGAAGGTTGCTTAATGGCTTGAGGCTGTCGAGTGTAGCTTTTATCACTGTGACACAATATGACAAAAGTGTATTATAATGCTCAATCATGACTTTTAAGGGATATCGAACTAAAAAATTATAAAAAACTAGTCCTGCTTATGTATCCCTTCAAATTCAAAGCACGTCACTTTTAGAAAGTGATGTCACCCTTTTTTCCTCCCAGGAAGTCAGGGGACAGTTCTTTTGATGCAAAAAAAAACAAAAAACATCACATGCTGCCTATGTAGCTAGTCATCAAAGTGACATCTCACTCGGTCCAAGAGAGCAGAGCAAAGCTCAAGAGGGGATCAAAAAGTCACTTTTGCCATTTCACATTTTAACATTTCTGTTGATGGTGCACATTGGGCAACATTGTCTGGGCAGCACTTTTCCCAAAAGATGTTTTTAGTCTGGCAAAGCCACGCAGGACTTTTTCTTGTTACAGGATGACAGCATATCCTTTTACCCACAAGTGCCTGGCGGGTGTGCTGATTGAGTCGTGTGAATCTTGCCTAGCAACAAGTGGAAGCACATTTTGATACCAACCCAAAAATATATTTTCTCTTCTCCTGTTTGGAAGCTGGAGTCTATCCCTAGTTGTCAATCGACCTCGAGTTATGCATACACTTGACAACCATTCCCACTCACACCATCACTGAATGAGAAATGAACCCACACTGCCTGCACAGAAGCCAGGCAAGTGAACCACAGCACCATTAGTGGCCAAATGTTTTCAGTCTGCAGCAATGATCAAGGAATTGCCCTCACACTACACTTCTACAAGTGTACATGCAAAAGTGCCCTCCATCTAGCAATTCTTTTCATTTTCAATGCTTACTCTTTTGTTCCTTCTCCTCTGATACACGTGACGCAAGAGTTACTTTTTTTTTTTTTCTTTTCACCTGACAGACTGAAGCATCCCAAGGAGAATATGACGCACGCAAGAGCACAAACTATCCCAACAGTCCCTATCACGTTCCCACAGGTGCCCCGCGACGGCAGCTGAAGTTGTCACAGCGCCGTGACAAGGTCACGACCCCTTCATCAGTTTCCAAACTGCCAACTCTGCCAGTTGCGTGTAATGCAAACTGACTTAATGAGCCCTTTGAGACTATATTATAGAGGTCGTAGTTTCTTGGCTACTTTTGGTCCATGGAAAGGCCTAATAAAGACGATATTATTGAAAATGAATACATTAACAGGAACAGTAATAACCATTTTAAACGGCAATCTGGCAGACTGAAGTATGCAAAAGCTTTTGCAGTGTACATTTTTATGCCTTATACACCTTTTTAAGCACACTTGTATTCATACATATTCTTGCATAATTACACTGGATGGTACATTAAAATTGTATCAGAAAAAAAAAAAGAGTGAAAAGTAGGAATTAGTTCAATGCCCCTCTGGCTATAATAGATGTGGAATAAAAGTCTGTAATTTCACCTTTGAAATAGAAAAGAGAGCAAGAGGGAAATTATGCTTCAGCCCGTCTTAATTAATGTAAATACTTACTAAATTGATTGGTTCGGGCACAGGCGATATCGGTATGCAACGTTCCCATTGGTTTGTCTTGGCTTTTGGTCAAAATCCCCACGAGAGCCTGAGACAACCACTCATGCTTCCTTTTAAAACTATTCCACGGAAGTAGATAACAGGAAAAAAAAAATGTTCTGAACTCTTGACTGTTCCATTTTGCTGAAGCTTATTGGAAGTTTGAATCCATGAAACAGTGGCAATAAAAATTGTTTTCTTTATGATTAAAGACTAATCGATTCCACATATTGCTCTCTCTAGTGAATATATTGGAATTAATTAAGCTATCAATTATTCAACCAATTAATCGACTAATTGGATTCATTTTAATTTTGTATTAAAGTGTATTACAAAAAAATATATAATAAATTGGGGATTGTATTGTCATTGTTTTTCAAAGTAAAAACAGATGTTTGCTTTACTGTTTATATGCTGAAATCAGAGGATTTGGGGAATTTTTAATTAAAAAACGGCTCCAAACGATTACTCGATTATTTTAAATGTTTGCTACTCTGCTATAAATCGGTGGCGTATGTACTGAATACCTTAAAGAAATTATTATGTTTATGGAATATAAACCCGGTAGGTTTCTGAGGTTATTTGGGTCAATTAGTGGAGCCCAGATTTCAAAGCAAACATGGTGCATCAACATTTAGCTGTTATGCTGCACGCATAACAATCTGCCAACAGAGCTGCAGTTGGCACCAAGTGTAAATGCTTTTAAATCTTTAAATGTTGATTTGTGGCTATGTGAAGCACATTAGCGTTAGCATATCACAACAGCAGCCCACCGGCAAGGTTACACAATTCCATGTGTACTTTTTTTCTTTTTTCTGCAGACATTGTGCATGAAAAGCGTGATACAAATACAGCTGCCTTGCCTGATCCATGTCCATATGGAGTGGAACGACTTGAAAGTTGAATGAAGTGGACAAAACACCTGAGGAATAGTTTCTTATTCACAGCTTCTGAACTTCTGAAGCAACTTTTGAACTCTGGGTATTCTCCCTGAATGACAAAGGTTGGAATCCGAAACCTCTCCCCGTCGAACCTCTGACCAAAAGCCGCATCTACAAGCCCCTCGCGTCCACAAGCACGATTCTCAAAAATGACTATTCATAATGACGTGATTATGAAAGTGCATTAGCCATGTAAACAAGCTGACGCTAGCAGGAGTGTTGTTTTAGCAAAGCTGCTTTAGCTCCTCAAGATTTTTCTCACAGACAATTTTACTAGTGTACGACTAACAGCTTTATATTGACAGTTGTAACAAATGTCCCCACGTTTGTCTTTTTTTAACATTTAACATCCCTTGTTGAGACTGCACCAGCTGACGATGGTTAAATGTCAGCGTTGCTCAGTTCCAAATGAAATTCTTCTCATTGAAAGACTCATAACCTGTCGACTACATTTCCGTCAGCTGCACATCACTCTTTCTATCTGCCTTTCAGCTATCTTATCTGCTAGTTTGTCCTGCAGTAGGGGCTGATCTTTTTGTCTTTCGGGTTCTTGGGCCGGCTGCTCGCCGTCGGACGCTGACGTTACATAATCAAAACGCTGAAGCAGAATGATATACGAGAAGCGCTTAGTCCTGCCTTCTGCCTTCTAGGGTTGTTCATCAAAAATACTGTTTTTTTTTTTTATTTCCTCACTTTAGACACACATACTTCCACGGTCTTCCTTTTAGGAGAGCTTCATAGTGTAATCTTTAATGTTTGCGCAAGGGACCGCAAGAAAATTAGATTTGTCCACCCTCTTTCTCTATAACAGCACATGACATTTTAATCGAGATGTGACTTTTTTTGCTTAGCCTTTTAGCGATGGCTTAACTGATAGTTTTGTGAGGGGGGATTGATGCACACTGCAGCACTTGGGGGGGAAAAGAACAACCACGTACAGATAAACTGGTGACATTTACTTGAGTTGCTTCTTCAAATATTAGTTTGCCAAAGAAACACAAAGAAAACCTGCTGAGAGAAACACTATTGTGAATCCAACATAGAACTTTCTGTATAGCTTCAGTGATCATATCAACAGAACAAACCAGTTAAGCACACGATACTTTCTAATGAACACTGTTACCGTGGAACTCCACACAAGTGTCTTATATTTCCAACAGAAATCGATCGTAAAGGGTCAACAATATTTTGCTACTTTCTGTCGCAAACGTGTTTAAACTTCACGAGTCCTTCATTGGTTCAATATATTGGTGAAAGGCAAAGTTGTGAGCAAGCAGCTCATATTGCAGAAAAGGTCATTCCGAGCATCACTACACCAACAGCCATATATATATATATATATATATATATATAAATATATATATATATATATATATATATATACATTTTTATTTTATTTTTTTTGTGCAGAGCTCAAAAGTCAAATTCAGAACTCTATTGTGAAAAAAAATAACATTACTGATCGGCCTGCTCGATTATGGAAAAAATAATAATCCCGATTATTTTGGCAATAATTGAAATCGCGATTATTCAAACGATTATTTATGTTTGGTACAAAACAAGATCATGTTTAAGCATTTAAAAAATAGTTAGACCAACTAAAAAAAAACAAATACTATAAATATGCAAAAAATAAATAAAACCAAACAATTTATAATCATCCATCCATCCATCCATCCATTTTCTTGACCGCTTATTCCTCACAAGGGTCGCGGGGGCTGCTGGCGCCTATTTCAGCTGGCTTTGGGCAGAAGGCGGGGGACACCCTGGACTGGTTGCCAACCAATCGCAGGGCACACAGAGACGAACAACCATCCACACTCACACGCACACCTAGGGACAATTCGGAGCGCCCAATTAACCTGCCATGCATGTCTTTGGAATGTGGGAGGAGACCGGAGTACCCGGAGAAGACCCACGCGGGCACGGGGAGAACATGCAAACTCCACCCAGGAAGGTCCGAGCCTGGACTCGAACCGGAGACCTCAGAACTGGGAAGCGGACGTGCTAACCACTCGACTACCGTGCCGCCCATTTATAATCATATATATTTATAATATTTATTTATAATAATGTTTATTTATGTTTGAACGTAAAAAACAAATACAAAAATATTAACACAAATGAAATTATTTGAAACACTAATTATGCAAGTTTCTTTTGAATGAAACAAAATTTATTAAATTAGTTATTTTAAAATTTAAAAAAGGTGCAAAGTGTATACATGGAAAAAAAAACTCCAAAATTAGCATTAGTAATCGTTTTTTAACGATTATGCTGATTTTGTAATTGAGGAGTGTAATAATTGAAATTGTAATTGAATTTTGATTAATTGCACAGCCCTAATTACTGATGTTATACATTTTTATACTATATTAATATGCTTTTATCCTATAGACCCTTCCAGACGACATCACTGCTTAGCTCCCGCTGCGCCTCCCGGAGGGCAAGCATCCCAAAACGAATGAATGTAGAAAGCTTGATTTTCGCCGAGTGTTTTCGTTAAAAGGTGGGAAATATGTCAAGTGTCACAAAAAAAAACGTCCCGAGTAGGACACTACATTACTGTGAACCAATGAAACCAGTCGGTAGCTACAAAAAATTGAGTTTGTTGGAGGGAAAAGTGTAAGTGGAAGCTTAAGGTATGTTGTTTTTGCTTGAAACAGTACGTCGGTCACTACTTTCATGGTATAAATTGTCATTCATTAAATCGTTTGTGTCCGGATATACTCGTCTTGCTGTATATCGAAGTCTTCAAGCTATCATAGCTTGCTAGCTGCTAACAAACAGACCGCACGTTTACAACACATTCCTCAACAGAGATCAAGCTCGAGTTAAAGTGATAATTGTGATAATCGTGTTAAATTGTGAACTTTTTGTTCAAAATTACTTGAATACTCATATGGCACATTCATCACGTCTGTTTCGAATTTACAGTCAGAGAGCATATCCTCGTACTTTTTGTGGGTGCAACGCAGTTGCGTCGTAGTTTCGCTCGCAGTCATGCTAGCCACCGCACTCGTTCTTTACTGTCTTCCGTCTGGTTTAGAATCATTGCCGGCAGCCGAAAGAATGCTTTCATCTCTCTTTGAGCCATGAGAGCATCCGTAGGGCGCGCGCAAGTTCACCACAGCGTTGGTCGCTAATTTATCAACTGTTTGACCTATTTTCTAGGTCAGGCTGATTGTTTTCTAATTCACTCGCATTGATGCCCTGCCCTCCACCGAAAGGGGGACACTTAATCGTGACGTCACACTGGAAGGGTCTATAGGACACTCATGCTGGCTGACGCCCACCATAATGGAAGTTACGGGTAAAGTACCAAGCACTGAATTTCTGTGTTAAGTAAAAGCGCAATCTGAGGTTAGCTTAACAATTAGGATGGCTTCTTCGGCTTCTCATCATCCTTTCGTGAGAAGGATACTTGTCAGAAATGTAGCTTATTGCCGAAGCTCAGTGCTAGCTAGCGCAGAAGTAGCACGTAGCTTCCCTGTACCTCCGGCTACCTGCAGTATATGGCGTGAGTGTCTGTCGTAACGAACACTGGAAGACACTAAAAATGTTCCTACTTTTGTGATCTAAAAACAAAATGTGTGGCAAATTTATGTAATATATTTGTACTGAGTCTGCTGACATAACATTATGAAGCACCTGACCAAAACCATGTGATTAAACCCACACACGCGCAGAGGAAACACAACTCAGCTAACACACACGCACACACACCCAAACACACTAAGTTATCCATCCTGTACAAGACCCCTTTTAAACTAATTGGTTCCCCGGCAGCATTGCAGGCGAAACTCATTACGGAGTCGATCGTCTTTCAATGTGTTAAGAAACTGCTTAGGTATATAAAATAATCAACAAAACATTTCCTCACTTTATCTTTTAGTACTTACTACACACAGACATAGGAATATGCAAATGAATGTTTTTTTAATTATTCATTTTCCAACATTTTATTAAATTGCCCTCCAAAATTCAAAGATTCGTTTGGCTGTAGTTACGATAAATGACCGTGAGCAATTCATGCTGACCACCGGGATGATATACTGTAAATGATTCTGCCAAAGTCTCTCTTAAAAAAAACAAAACGAGATGCTAAATCTTTTTGCTAGGGTTATTTCATTCTTGGCTTTTTATTAATTTCATTAACGTGACCTCATAGAACTGTCGAACTCCTGCCACACTTCACTGAGATCAGTGTAATTCATTTTCATTGATTTTCTGATCATTGTCCTCGTGACTTTGTGCTCTGCCGAGTTGTGCAGTGGACTAATTGCTGCACTGATATTTCCATAATCAGGTGATTTTTTATTTTTTTTTCTTCAGTACACTACATTAAATATGAGGTCTCGTTCTATATTGCCGAGTTACCCTTGTCAAAGTGACTTAGCCTAGCATGTCGCTAAATCAGCAAGCTAACATTTTATTTTCTGTTTGTCACTTCCTTGTCCAAGCAGACCAACTCTGTGTCGCTCTTCATCCCAATTAAATGCAATCCAAAGATTTACTCTTCTTTTCGACCCTGCATGGATTGTAAATGCTGCTTATCGGGAAAAATCACCACCACACATTAACAGAAGCCCAGAGGTGCAGTTTGAGAAGGAGTTCATGGGTATACATGCTGTATTTATATAGTGCATTTTCCTGAGACCCTGCTTTTAACCAAGCAGACTAAAAGCTGGTTAATACGTCAGATCACAACATATCAATCATTATATACACCATACAAATATGCCCCATAGATGCTGGGAGCAGTATCAGGGGGGGACGTCAAAGCAACATGTTGCTCACTCTTGAGGGACTTTGAAAGAGGCATTCCTGTTTGGTGACAGATTATATAAACCCCGTGACCTACCACCAAACAAAAATGATGCAAAAGGTATGATTATGACACTCATCTCAAATCGACGTACTCAAAGTGAAATTCGGGTCTGTTTAATTAAATACAAAGCTGTGCGGTATGACTAGCAACAGGTATTTTTGCACCTTGTGCCATCTAATGGAAGAACATTTTATTATTTTGCCTGTGATTATATGTACTGTACAGTATTTTCCACACTATAAGGCGCACCTAAAAGCCTTCATTTTTTTCAAAAGCTGACCATGCGCCTTATAATCCAGTGCGCCTTATATATGGATCAATATTGAGCCACACCAGGTCTCGCTGTTAAGACGCTATCGGTGACCCTGCACGATCGGTGACACACATGCGCAGAAGTTCCCGCCATCTTGGATCGCTAGTTAATACGAATACTTTAGCTCAGAGAAAATAATAAAACAGCTGTTTATTCATTTTGGGAGTGAATGGAGTTGGCAGAAAGCTGGTTTATAATCTATTCATAAAGTTTGACTGACCTATCTGACTGTTTTGTTGACATTCCCTTTAGCGCAGCACCATCTAATGGATGCATAACGTAACCCCAGCCTCTACTGAAGCGCCTTATATATGAAAAAAGTTTTAAAATATGTCATTCATTGAAGGTGCGCCTTATAATGCGGTGCGCCTTATATATGGAAAAGGTTTTGAAATATGCAATGTGCGGTGCGCCTTATGGTGTGGAAAATACGGTACTCATAATGAATAAAAATAATTGTCAGGTACTTTGAAATTGGATCATTTCCCACCGCACTCGTGATCAATTGAGAATCACTGATCTACAGGACCATAAATACAAGGACAAGGTCAACCTTGACCATGTTCTACACATGGAGGTTTACCAGCTGTGGCTGACCCCGCTAAGTGACCCCATTACTGAAACAGCATGAAAACAACATTATTTTTGAATGATGACTTTGGCATGATTGGGAATGACCCTAATTTGCACGTCATGAGTATGAATCAATTCGGATCAAGTGCAATTGATAAATATCACAAACGTGAAAAAAAAAAAAAAAAAAAAAAAATCTATCACATCTTTCTATTCAGAATAGTTTGGGATAAATTACATTTATAATTTACAATGTTTAAGCTAATACACATCATAACTTTGCCATTTATAAATCAATCTCAGTTAATCGAACCGTATAAGTTGTCCTTGCTAAAAATAAACAAACAAATAAATAAAAATCTGCTGTCTAACACTGTCACATTATCAGTCACAGTGTTAACAGCCACCTCAAACAAGAGCAGGTTGATATTATTTCAGCTCTTGCCGTCAGTTTGAAAGGACTGCACAGTATCGACATACTGTGAATCATCGAGAGAACCCGATGAGAAGTGTGCCGTTGGACTGAACCTGTCCGCGTGGGCGTGCTTTTCATCAGCTTGCATTTTTCAGCGAGCGCACACGAGCGTTCCCTTGCAGTGTTGCGCCTGTCCGATTGTGGCTCACTACTCCAAATGAGGGGTCATTAGATGCTTCTCTCCGTCAAACGATCATCAGCTCGATCCGACCTAATCACATAATGGCCTAAAAGGCTGGCAGAGAACGAGAGAGTGAGAGCGAGAGGCGCACTGCTCGGCCTGCAACCATCTGGATGAATAATGAACTCCCTGTTCCACCAGAAAAATTGTTAGTTTGCAATCACGGTAATTTGATTCTTGAAACTGAGACACTTTGACCAGTAAAGCATGAGTAGCTTTTCTTTGCGATGCACACTGGAACATCACAGGCACCTGTCGGGCTTAAAAACTTACCAAATAATAGATTTTTAAAAAGTTTGCCTATGTGGGTCAGCACTCTTGTGGGTTGTAGTGGGTGATGTGGACTTTCAAGGACTGCGACTTTGGACCTGTGACTTTGTATGTTTTATTATTTATACATGCTAATGTGTTTTTGGATATCTCTGAAGGAGCTCGTAATGGGTCACTGCCTCACACACACACTGGTGGACGCCATGTGCCATTTTGGTTCAAGGAGAAATCGGTTCATCATAAGTCAATCATTTCAAATAGGTCGTTTTCATTTCCTTTACAGTTTACTATCTTTTTGTAAACACTAAACTTTAATTAGGTCAGTCATCTAATATAGTATTTTTTCCTAAATAAACTTTTTAAAACCATTCAACAATAACATAGAAAATACCGACTAAAAAAGGTAATATTTTATTTTCTCTTTAAAATATTTAACATTTACAATATATTTAAAATTTTAAATATTTTATGTTTAACTCATTTGCTCCTAATAACGTGTAAATACGTTGTTTTTTTAATGTTCTAAGTATCCCAAAGACGTATTTATACGTTGTTGTTGTTTTTTTTTTTTATGCTAGAACATACAGAAGGCTTTTATTCAGCCTCTCAACTGCAAAGAACAGTTGCAGAAATGGTAGTTATTACACAAACGGCCAGCAGGTGGCAGCAGAGCAAAGGATTAATTACTCAGTTTTGGAAGATGTACTGTACTTGGAGACAATGTTATGCTATTTCATCCTTCTTGAGATGCTAAAACAAAACAAGGCAACCTAAATGTTAAATACCATCAATTGCTGCCCATTACATTTTTATTCAAAACATCCCACTTTTATGTCTGAGCCCTAGAAGATTCTACCAGAGTGATTTCTGGGACTTCTTGGAACAAACTTCCTTTGATCAATACCTCAACAATGTTAGCATGCAGAATCACTGGGTTACGGTACCATTGCTTCGAGCCATGTCTAAGATATAGCAGGTGCGGGTTTGATGGAGCTTCTCAATGATTGTTCGTTGTATATTCCTTTAGCCATCACATTGTTCTTTGCAATAATGTGGAACACAATTATGTGAACAAATCATTGGGTTGCTGGTTTGCTTTGTTCCCAACAAACAATTGTGTTAGGTCAAATATTTGCAAGCATTGCTAAAAAGTCTGTTAAAGTTCAAGTCAACCTTAAACATTTCTTGACAATAATATGTGACCTCACTAGTCTAAGCATAACATTCTGATTAATATTGTTAGGATCTGGGTTTTGGTTTGGGTTTTTTGTTTTCCTTGTGTCTCCTTTACTGTCAATGTCTCGTCAAGTTTTGTCATGTCCTCCTGTGCTCGTTTTCCCGTTCCAATTGTGTTACCCAATCAGCTCCCCAAGCCACTTGTGTCTTGTCCAGGTGTTTCCCGTCGTCTCGTTACTATGTGTATTTAGTTCCCTGCTTTAGTTCAGTCCTTGTCGAGTCTTTGTTGTTGTCACACCTTGTCACCCTGCTTCCTCTGAGTCCTACCCGGTTTAGTTTAAAGCTAATAAGTTTATTCCCTGTTTTGGTCTTGAGTTGTAACTTTGTATGTTTTACGTTTGAATATACGCTTAACTCATTCACTCCCAGCCATTTTCACAGAAGCAATCCCGTTCGCTCTCAGCTGTTTTACTGGATTTTGACTGATTTTGCATGGCCCACAGAATATTGTGTTCTATTGCTATAAAAGCATGGAACCACCTATCAAAAGAAAGATTAAAGTCTCCTCTTTCATCAGGAAAAAAAAAGTGTTTCTATCTGTTTCCGTTTTGCAGCAATTAGCATTAGAAGAGAGCTAAGTTTCATCAGTTTTCGCATCTCTATTCAAAATTGTAATTGAGCTTTTTTTCTAGATGGCCCTGGTTGATCTCCTTTGCGCTGCTGCCACCTGCTGGCCGTTTGTGTAATAACTACCATTTCTGCAACCGTTCTTTGCAGTTGAGAGGCTGCATCAAAGCTGTATGCTCTAGCATAAAAACAAAACATATAAATACATCTTTGGGACACTTAGAGCATTAAAAAACGTATTTCCACGTTATTGGGAGTAAATGAGTTAAGAGCATACCCTTGCTTTGCCTCCCTCCACTTGGGTCCTCAATCGCCCACAAACCCTGACAAATATTGCATATAGTTCACCTGTGCAACATTAACGTCATCTTCAGTCGACAGCAAGTGGCAAAATGGCCACCCCCTGAGACAGATAAAAATGGCTGGCTCATATTCCACTAACACAATATTAACCAGAATACCACATTTAGAATAGTGGGGCTGCATAGAACATATTGTCAAGAAATTTCTTTTGGGGTTGACTTCCCCTTTAAAAGTGATTCAATCTCAATACCTGCTGGATATTGTACATTGGAGGCTTTTCACACTATAGTCCATCTGGTAGGATAACCCAGGATCATGCTGGAACATCCCCGGTGGGATTATGTACCCCCTGTGGCCTGCATGTGAACACACGAGTATCTGGAGTACACAGCTGGAGGAAAGGAATGTCCACATTGCAGCACTGTCAGATTCCGCTGTTACATGATTCCTTGGGGAAAAAAGGATGCACTTTTATATTGTGGTAGGAAATAGGGATGTAACGATATCCAAACATCACAATACGATAATTATCGATATTGTGGGGGGCGTTGGCGATATTTAAAAAAAAGAGCTCATACTAAAAAAAGAAAAAGCACAATATTGTGGTTTTGTACATAACAGCAATACATATAAACCACCTACAATCTCTAATAACAATATTGAGGCACTTACTTGGTAATGCAATCACACATTGATCACAAGCAAATTAGGTTCCCCTTTATCTGACAATTAGCATAGATTTTAAACATAGAAGGCCAAAACATCCCTAATGAAAATTAAATTGCACAAGTAAAATAGCCACTAGAGGGTGCTAAAACTGCACAAATGGAAAACAACCTGACTTTTTAACAGATGTTTTCCATTAAAATATTGTGAACATGACGACGACGATATTGTGGCAGTTTTAATATCACGATATCACGATATTGCCCTTATCGTGACATCCCTAGTAGGAAAGGTTAGGTTAAAGGTTAGTGTTAAATGTTAGATAAATGGAATGGGATGGGAAGGTAACTGACAGTTCATACACAGAAAGTAGGAAGAAGAATCCGAGTGAGGAAAAACAAGCAAAGAATGTGTTTTATATGCGGGTCATCGAGGGTAAAGGGAGCCTCCAGTCCCTCTTAAAATGCACTGAGGATAACGGGCTCAATCTGTCAGGTGTATCCCCAATGTTCATTTTATCTTGACGAGTAGAGGAAACAATGGGTGAGGGAGCAGTGATAAGGGTCAATCCAGAGGGGAGCTGAGAGCAGGAAGCGGGATCAGATGTGGGGACAGACAGGAGGGAGCGAGGACGGTTTGCGTTGTGCGAGGTGATAGATGACGAGGAGGGAGGGGAGAGGAGGGGCTAGTGGATGGAAAGGGCTTCAAAGAGGAGGAATTTTGCAGAAGATAGGAGAGTAAAGTTCGGATGAGGGCGGATAGAAGGAAGAAAGCTAAAAAGTAGATGTCACTGAGGAAATATAAGCCAGGGGCGAACTCACCGTTTCCTATTTACTGTTTTAAAAAACTATCCATCGAAGTGTCTCTTGGTGTAATAGATGCACACGCGCTCAGATAATAAACACAGGAAGTAGACTGTGAATAATTGCCTCATGGGAGAAAAAACCCTCAGCAATGTATTGACATTTGGACTGGTGAGCTGAGCAGAAGGGGACAATTTTATCGAGCCTTATGATATTTATACATATACAAACACATGTACACACGATGTTCTCGCCAAAGCTAAATGTTCAGTAGTTTGTGCCGGTGAAGCGAATTTTTGGTCACATATTTTCAAAAATAATGAACAAATTTACATATAGTTATTACTAGATCACTTTCCAAAATTCAATGTCATCTAACTTGTTGCCTGGGCTATATAATAATAACATATTTATCAAACATCATCAACATGCAGCATTTCAGCTATTATCTGTTCCAGTAGAAGGTCGCAAAGGTTTCGACGAATGCAGTACTTACTTGGCTTTAGTTTTTAATGTCACCTGCCTGGCTTGACCCATTTCAAACTGTAAATTATTTTCATATAGTCCACTTCCCACCCTTGAAATGTTCACTGCACACATAGTACTACTTGTCTTGTATGTTAATAAAATGTTAAAATGTATATCAGTTAGGGATGTAATGATAACAGCAATATTGTGATATTAAATCTACCACAATATATCGTCGTGTCCATGTCACGATATTAAAAACGGCACATCTGTTAAAAAAAAAAAAAAAAAGTCAGGCTGATTTCAATTTGTGCAGTTGTATCACCCTCTGGTGGCTAGTTTTTCAGTGCAGTTTTTCAGTCAATTTTTACAAGGCATGTTTTGGCCCTTCTATGTTTAAAATCCGCGGTAATGGTCAGATGAAGGGGCACGTAGTGTGCTCGTGAACCGAGTTAATATGAAGAGGAACTCAATGAGTACGTGCATTAGCAAGTAAGTGCCTCAATATTAAGTGTTATTAGAGATTGTAGATATTGTCTTTTTTTTTTTTTTTAGTACGAGCCCCCCACTTTTTTTTTTTTTTTTTTACAATATTGTGACCTTTTTTATATCGACAACCTCCCACAATATCGGGATAATTATCGGATCGTGACCTTCATATCGTGATAATATTGCATCGTGATGTTTGGATATCGTTACACCCCTAATATCAATATAGAGGTGTATTTTTCAATTCTTACACATTTTTCCAAGCTAAATTAATTAATTACTACAAATCAAGCCATACATGTAAAATCAAGGAAGCCTGCCTTCAAAGGGATACTTCACTTATTTAGCCCATTATAGCAATAAAAAGTTAATATTTTGTCTATAATTAATTTGATACGTTCATTAATCACAGCTCACCTGTTTTCCGCCTGTTTTCTAGGTTTGGTCATGTGACACTCACAAGCTGAGCTGTGATTGGATACCTGAGCCCTTGTGCTGTCATTTTCAGTCGACAGCAAGTTGCAAAATGTGTTTTTAAAGGTACTAATTGTATATGAAAAATAATGAAAATACCAAATTTATTAACGTTTGACTGCCAAAAATGGCTACATAAGTAAAGTATCCCTTTAACAATTGATATTGCAAAATGTCAAATAAGTAAAGCATTGCAGTTAGCCAATTAGGTATTAATTTTACCATCGGGTGTATATTCTTGTTTGTCTCTTCTCAGTTATAGCTTAACATGCCATACTTTTATACATTCAAGAAAATATCACTATCATATCAATCATTAGGGAAGTTCTTCTCAAACAGGGTGTGACATTTTTTTTTTTTTAATATAATGGCACATCCACTACAGTAGGTGGCAGTGTTGCTCTCATTGTCAGAGGGTGTGCAAGCAGTATTTGCTCCTCTGCAAAGGTGTAATTACAACAATTTTATTACACAAATGGTGCTATTTATATTCATGGCGAAGAGTTGAGGGGGCGCACAATATTTTGTTCCTCCTAGTGTAACAAAACATAATTGAGAAGTTCTGCAGTAGGAGAAGACGGAGAGACACTGGGATTGACAGAATTTGAATACTTTTTGTTTTCCCGCCTCTTTGGTGTAAATGTAAATGTCAATAACCTATGATTAGATGCCATTTCTGTCTAGGCAACATTCAACAACAACATTCACACAAGAAGAATGTCATTATTTAAAGATTAGACCAGAATCATTGAAACAATTAATTCTGCTGACATGAGCTCATTTTGGGACAGAAGAAGAAGAAGATGTAATATAAACAAGTCTGTAGAAATGTAATGACTATGAGTCACAAACTGCGCATATTTTGTAATATATGTGTGTTAGTGCAAAGGCAAGGCTTACCAAGCCGCTCATCTCAATATGTTGTCTTTCGCACCAGTTTGACTTTGGCACAGTACAAGAGGAGGCAAACCGACGTGTCCTTTTTTCATATTAACATACCAGCAGAGTGGCACGGATAATCAAACTGTGTTTACTTGTAAGATGAACTTGTGTAATTACTTCTCAAGTCAAGAGTCAGTTGATTCGTGAGGTAATTGATGATATTTGATCTTCTACAACATTGAGTAAATAACATTAAGCAAATGTAAAACTAAATATGAATAGGGGTGGGACTCACAAAATAATGTCATATCATCATCATCATAATGTGATATCACATTGCGGTATTTTACAGATAAAAATTATTGCATGAGCAATGATTGAAAGTGTCAGTTTTCTTTCATGTGCGAGTAAAACACTCAAGGAGTCGACATGAATTCAAACCAATATGTGAATTTATGATGAATAGAAATGAGGTGTCATATATGAGAACGGGGGTGCTAGCAGTATGCTTCATGGATTGGCTGCTTCTGACATCTAATGGTCACTTTAGAAATTGCAATGACTGTTGTTTTGTACAGAACACTATGAAAATATTTTTAGAAAAAAAAATCTTTTAGAAGATTATTAGAAAGGAAAAATATAAGTTACCATTTGCTAGGCCATGCAACAATTAACCAACATGTTTTCACTGATTTATGTTACCAAAATATTAGAAAACACCTCCCTCAGAATAAAAAAAACAAAACAGTAGAACAATAATTAATCATACTGTTAACTGAATATTATGTGAACAACAAATATAATCATTCCATTTTTAAATGACAAATCGATCTCTTGTATTGATCGCAGAAGATTGACATGGTGTTCACATCCGTTGTGATCAGTGCGCTAATAATTAGGGACAAAATGTCATTGCCATAACGCTTTCATATAAATGGATTCTGTTTTGCATATCCTGTTATGCTTGTGAGCTCTGCCCATTAAATCACATCATTGTCACGCCTGCTAAGGCAGCAGCACAATTAAAGATCAATGGTCCAAATCATAAAATTGTCAGTGAACTTTATGTCTGCATCTCCACTGAATAGCTTCACTGATAATGAACTCTCCATATGACTAAATAACAAGCAGCAACAATAAAATAGCCTGGTGGGCGCTATTATTTTTTTTATGTGGCTCATAAATGCAATGAATTCAGAAACTCTTCTGACCAGATGAGGGCGCTAGTTGCACATGTTTCCACTGGACAGTTTCACAGTTTAAGCAACATTATGACAGTTGATTTCATTTTTTTTTAACGTTCCATTAAACAATACGTCACGTTACTCAGAACTTGTAGTGGAACAATATTTTTATCATCCATCTTGTAAACTTTCCAGGCCTTAAGAGCCCACTTGACAGAAGTAACATGTCTTTTCATCCATGTTTATATCGCTCTTCCTCATTATATCCAATCCAGTCGATCTTCTAAAATTTCCAGGTCTTTTTCCATCATTTATTTCAGTCATTTATAAAAGAAAAAAAAAGACAATGTTCTTCATTACTGAATGAAAACGAGCAGAAAGAAAATTTAAAAGACCCTTCAGTAAAAGTAACATAAATCTTGAAAAATAAAGAGTCTTATAGTGCACAAGAAAATTAATAGAAATAAATGTGAGTATTTTTAGCACCAAATAAGTAACTAAAATGTAAGCTGATAGGACACTTTATTAGCTATGGCTAAAAAAAAAATAAAAAAAAAATAAAAAAAAGCATTACATTGCCATTAATCTCACTAGACCTCTCCAATTAGTGTAATCTAATTAGTATATCCTGGTTAAAGGAGGCCAGTGGCTCAACCTTTGATAAGTGATGTGGGCATTGACATTCAGTGGATCCCCTGTACAGTAGTTTTAAGTTTCATATCATGTTGATATTTCACATCACATTCTCACAGTTGCAGGGTTTGTGCAGGCCTCAAATCTTGCCACACAAGACCAAACATCAGCATTTCACTGTTGCATATTCACTCACTTAAATGTGCTGGTGGTGAATTCTATAGATTGTTTTGAGGTTTTCAAGCAAAATCACTTGAAATTAAGATTATTTTTAGTTTTCAAGTGTCTCAGCATGGCAGGTTCCATGAATTGAATATACATTTTGGGAATACTGTATCAGAACCATTTTGAGCAATATAGAGATTTTTGCATATCAATACTACACACTGCTAAAAATACTGTTGAGCCAACTGTGTAATGCTGTGTACTGTACTGTGTTTACTGTGGCGATAATAACAGCCCATTTTAATTTCAGAAGTTTGAGCTACAATGTATACAAAAAGTCGACACACCCCTATTTGGGATTTAGTCATAAATAAATAAAATAAATAAATAAATACATAAATAAAAATAAGAATAATAATTATTATGATTATTATTATGAGCCGCTGAACTAGTATTTTAAAAAATGTTTTTTTTTTAAATAGTTTTTTTTTTTTTTTAAATGTATTTTATTTGAAAATGCTAAAAGACTGTGTTGATGTAGATGAGAAAGTTAAATGTGAATTTTGCATTGAGCGTGCCAACTTTGCATGTGACGTTGCGTAGTTAGCAAGCTAACGCTAATATTCCTCGCTGTGGTGGTTGATCGTCATCCCTCTCAGTGTGGACAAACTCCTCCTGGGTGCCTTTCCTTACTGGGTTCTTCTGTGCCCCGCCATGTTGTGGTTTGAGTGTGTTTGTGGGTACGATCATGGGGATGTGGGGGGGAGAGGTGTTGTTTTCTTTTTATTTTATTATGGAGATTCAGCACTTTGAGTTGCATTTGAATGTATGAAAGGTGCTATAAAAATAACGTTTGATTGAGTGATTGATTGAATATTTACGCAACAATAAAGCCTCAAAAGCAACATTACAACCCAAGTTTTTCAGTTCTGCAACAATGTTGGACCATAATTTGTAATACTGGTCTGAATTCAACTTTATTTGCTTTGTAGTCAGAATCTGTTGTACTAAAATTGTAACTATGCTGTGGCCAGTATGTGTTTTAATAATATATTACAAATGTGTATTTGAATGTCCCACAATGTGTTGCAAATCAAACATTACCGTTCACCTCTTTGTGTACTGGACGAGTGGGATATTAGACCAGGTGACTCTTGAGGATACATGGAATGGAAGATATACTATATATTATTTTAATAACTGCCTTTTAATATACATTGGATATAATGTGTCCACATTACTTCCTTTATCTTTCAATTCTGTGGGGGTCCGTTGGCGGATAATTATGCCTTAGGTGATGGACAATGTGATTGGGCATAGGGAGTGCAAAGTGGATGAAAGAAATGGAATTGGAAAGAGGCAGAATTCAGCCCTTTGGGTATGAGGATATTAATAATGACAGCGGCCACTGTGCGCTAGATACAACACTTACTATGTTAAAGTCTACCTGGACACGAATGCACTAATCAGACCTCAGCTACATCTGTACTCTTGATAGAGTTGACCCAGAAATGAATAAAATACATCTAGCCTGGTATGAATAGATGACGGACAGTTTTCTTGAGCAAAAGTCAAGTTTAACGTTCACATTTATGGTGGATTAAGTCTGCTAAGTCCACACTCAAGGCCGAGTTACCAAATTCCACGAGACAAAAGGGTAAACCAGTTTCTAGTGTTTTCAACTGTGTATCTTCATGCTGATTTATGGTGGCATCATTATTTAAACACTTGAAAACACGCTCAATAATCGAACATATTAAGCAATTTGCAAACACAAACAGCTTTATTGACAACTGTCTTATTGACAAAGAACAAGCAACGCTCCACAAATCTTTCTCCTTGAATAAGCATCTGCTAGAGTGAACAGAACCGTTTAATGAACACGGATCGGTGTCCAGAAGCAATTAACATTTTCCCACAGAGACACAGAAGGCCTTCAAAAGGAAAGGAAAGGGAAAGCTCAAAGGCAATCGGCAAGCCCCACATGAGGACGACTCACCTGGGACCGAACACAATGTGCTGTGGAGGAAATTCACAGTTTGCGCTCGCCTCAGATGGCTGGAAATGTGGGAACAAGGCTGGAAGAGAGGAGAGGAGATGAAATAAAAAGCGGGTGGTGAAAAGGGGGAACACGAGAATGAAACAAAGGGAAGAGAAAACGTGCACAGATGGCGGGGCATACGGTGAAATGTGTCGCCGGCGATGATACCAAATTTGGATGGGGGGCGACTAAAGGGGCAATGTATTTGTGTGTATGTGCATGCTTTTGTAATCCTCATGATTTGGGGACAAATTTGTTTCCTCCGACATTCTTGGGGCCCTCTTGCGAGCTGGGGACTGTAAATCAGATCCCATTAGGGAAACAATTTTAAACTAATCCAGCAATTATGGAACTGTCCATGTAATGTGGGGTGTGTGCACTGATCAGAAGAGAGAGAGAGAGAGAGAGAGAGAGAGAGAGAGAGAGAGAGAGAGAGAGAGAGAGAGAGAGAGAGAGAGAAACAAACAAACAAGGACTACGTTATCTCCACCTCCTTCATTGGCAGACAGGCAAGCCAGGTGTGCGAAGTGTGAACTATCAAGCTAAGCTAGCAAGGTTAGCTTGATAGTTTAGCTAACCGATATAAACTAAACTTCGTATCGGTTCTGAATTTACGTGAGAAGATAATTAGACATTGTGGAGACTGGAGACTGTTATGTCTTGAATCGCTACATTTAAAAAAAAAAAAAAATGTCGTTTATTAGAAATGTATACAAACTCCACTTTGTTTCACTTTTATACGTCCACGTCTCCGCCATATTTGATGTGGCAGGGCCCTATAAACTACGAAACTACTTTTGGCGCAACATGAGACTTGTTCTTGGTGTTTTGTGGTGTGTATGAGTTTGATGTTTAGTGTACTTATTTATGTATTTATTTATCTCTTTATTCACTACTTCTTATTTTTTCACTGATGTATAATGTATATACATAAAAAAAAAAAAAAACCTGTATTTACACTTCAAAATGTTTGCTTTGTTCTTGTTTACTGCAAAACTGATGTTTATGTACAGCACTTTGTATACAGCAACGCCTGTTCTTAAAGCGCTTTATAAATAAAGTTGAGTATAATGCACATGAACTGGACTAAACTTCAACCTACAAAGTGCATTAAGTTAATGCCTCTCATTCACCTATTTACACACACAAAATAGGGAAACAGATTGACACTAAACACAATAAAATAATGTGGCTTACTACCCAACTTCAATTTGTTACAAAAAATACAGCCTTTGCCTTTTGGAATAGCTCTCGGTATGATGTAGTGCAATTCCACACCGCTGGAAGCTACAATCACAATAAAAGATCTGTACTGTATTTGTGGACAACTGTATCTTGCTCTTTTTTGTGCAATTTAGTCTGCAAGGAAAGAGGTGAATTACCTCTTAAATTGTGTTGCAAACAGTGTCTTGGCAGCCAAGCATCAACCATCTGAGACAAACAATACTGTACGAACAAAACCTCAAATTGATTTCACCATGGGCCGAGCTTCAGTTTTATCAATAATAGATCATGTTATTTCAGTTTTTCTGTTCTTAGCTACTCTTCTTTGTGCACTCAAAAACAATTCAGTCTGAGTTAAGAATGGCATGCACTTACATCACCCGATCGATATGCACTTTAGTGTCTCATAGGATGACTTGTTCCCTTTGTAGCACAGTCTTGAAGTAACGTGAACTTTATTTAACGAAAAATTACTCTTTTATTAATTACCGTATTTTCCGCACTATAAGGCGCACCAGCCTTCAATTTTTTCAAAAGCTGACCATGAGCCTTATAATCCAGTGCGCCTTATATATGGATCAATACTGAGCCGCAACAGATCCCTGCAAGATCGGTGACGCGCATGCGCAGAAGATCCCGCCATCTTGGATCGCTAGCTAATACTAATACTTTACCTCAGAGAAAATAACAAAACAGCTGTTTATTCATTTTGGGAGTGAACGGAGTTGTCAGAAAGCTGGTTTGTAATCTATTAATAAAGTTTGACTGACCTATCTGACTGTTTTGTTGACATTCCCTTTAGCGCAGCACCATCTAATGGATGCATAACGTAACCCCAGCCTCTACTGTAACGACTTTATATGGAAAAAGTTTTAAAATATGCCATTCATTGAAGGTGTGCCTTATAGTGCAGAACATATGGTATGCTTAGTCTTACCACTCTATTGGTAGTACTCAAATAGTGGGACGGGCAACAATGTTCATAAATTTATTCTTTGTAGTGATCTATATTATTATTATTTTTTCATTTTCTTATGTATAAATGGATGTGTATTGTACATTTTTATTGTTGCGGCTACTTCAATGATGTTTTGAGTTCTTTTTTTCTTCTTTTTTTTTTAAATACTGTTCCTTTCAACTCTTAAATGCCTGCCTTATCTTGCGCTCAAACAAACTCGTCTTGTCTCACATGTCATGTCGCCCTTTTAAAGTCTGTCTCGGTTGTCACGCTGGCTAATAAAGCCGTGACAAGCTGTGCTCCAATCTATTGCGTGCGTTGGGTTATCCTTGATTTTGTCGCCGTCGTATTGACTTGCGAGAGTCTGCTCATTAAGTTGACAAGGACACGTGCAACCCACGCAGGCGTACTCTCAAACCACATGTGCACTTTATATCATGCAAAGTCATTCCCTGGCATGTTGTGTCTTGCTGATTATAGCTTTGAGTGCATTCATGCGGGCAAGGGAGATGAAGATGACTATGTCGGCAAACATTAAGGCGATGATGGACCTTTCGAATCTGAAGTCAGAAAGAGAATGGTATAATAATTTTAAAAAGAAGAAGTAAATATTTAATAAAGATAAAGGGCTGGTCGAAGGTGGTGAAGGAATATGGATGAGGGTTATGAAAAATAATGCATGCGGGATAATTTATTCATCCAGTATGCAAATAGTGCGACATATAATGCTATTATCTGTAATTATATTAGGCAGCTATTTCAGGAGGAGAATCTGCCCCCAGCTGCTATCACAGATGTTGAAGCAGAGATTGGAGAGGGAGGTGGGGGTGAAACTTGTTTATTTTGTTCATGCTCAGGCAAAAGAGTACATGTTTGCATGCTTGTTTGACCTCCCCGTTGGGTAAGAGCATGTTTGTTTGATTGGGATATGTTTATATGCAAAAGTACATCAACCTATAAGAGTGTGGATGCATTATGCAAGCACGTGCGTACTCTCACCCAAACACTCCCCACCACCATCTTCTCTTCCTGTGTCGAGGTATCCTTGTTCCAGTATTGTGATGTTTTCATCTATGTGTGATTGCTACAGTTCCCCTCAGCCAAAACACACAGCTCTGAAGGCGCACGGCCGTGCCAGCTTTAGCCACCCGCCGAGGAGTGTGCGTCAATAAAATATGAGCGCATGCATACACCCAACCAAACAGACACCGGCTGTGAGTCGCACATCAATACACGCACCGAGGCCTGCCCCGGCCTGCGCGTTTACACTGCTGTGAACACCGACACTAAGTGGAAGTTTGCACGCAAACATGGCGGCCACGAGAGTTACCTCAGGCCAGCTGTCATCCAGAAAGTCAAGTATCACCTTTTCTTTCACGCCCATCATTATTGGGGATTTAATTAATGAATCTTTTATAGTCTGTCTTGAACTTTAAGACCTCTTTATCTCTCCTATATCCCCAGAAAAGAATGAATGCGAGAGTGAACGTGTGAGTTCCCATGTGAGGATATGTACAGTAAGTGTTGAGTGGGTGTCAGGGTTACCTGTTTGACATCTATTAAACACGACACAAAGGAGAGAAGACACTCAGTTCAGGGCTCGCAAGGAGAGAGGGGAGGAACTGACTGATACAATTCACTCCTGCACTCTCTGAAGATTCCTCTCCTCACCCTCTCTATTTATTTGGTTTTCAACGCCCCGAGTTACATGGGTGTTCCAACCTTAAAAATACAAATGCAAGGCATAGTTGGAACACAGTGTACTTGTTTGTCTATGTGTTGTGCATGTGAGTGGAAGATTGGTGAGTCCATGTGTGGTCAAGTTTGCAATCATTT
Source organism: Festucalex cinctus (assembly GCF_051991245.1). Taxonomy (NCBI): domain Eukaryota; kingdom Metazoa; phylum Chordata; class Actinopteri; order Syngnathiformes; family Syngnathidae; genus Festucalex; species Festucalex cinctus. Next base: position 16,462,464 of record NC_135425.1, read on the forward strand.
CTTAACAGAAAACAGGCAACCTCAGCAGACTGGCTCGAACCATTCTGCTGCGCTAGATGTTGTCGTCCTTCACCTTTTTGAGTCATCTTCAAATTAGCCAGGCTATGTGAATGTGAGTGGGAACAGAGCAAAGCATTCTTCATTGCAAGCAGATGGTCGTTCATGGCAGCAAATGTATGATAAGGTAACATATATGGCTAGGCTATGTGAATGTGAGTGCAAAGTAAAGCATTCTTCATTGCAAGCAGAATAAATAAGCTTGAGTTGAGTTGAGTTCTTTATTGCCGCAAATGTATGCTAACTTATTATTTACAATTATTCCTACTGTTGGTCCAGTAAGCTTATTTGTCGGTGCGTCACACGACAGTGACGGACCTCAACCTCAACGCTGCAGTTATAAATTCTGAATTTGAATTTAATACCTCTATATAGTAATTTATAATATATATCTATATATTTTTTTACAAATAATAACTCAAAGTAGGATGTATGAAAATATTCACCCCCTTTTCTCTCAGTGCAGTCAATGGCTCACACTATTTATTTTTTACAGTACAGTACATCTTTTTAACTTCAAATGACTTTATGAATTACGATGAAATTACTGTATCAATGGGCTAAAAGTTATTTGAACCTAAAAACAATATTAAGAGTATGAAAAACTTTATTTTATCGTACATTTAGACGAGATATATAATGTGGACTGACACCCATTATATATATATATATATATATATATATATATATATATATATATATATATATATATATACAAAATATTTTTAATTCAAGTTTGAAGCTCTTTAGAAGCTCTGCTCCCTGTAACAGTAGTGTCGAACTTTGCTAATTAGTAGTGACAATGAGAATTGGACTTCTATTAATGCATGTGTTATCGCTTCAGATCCAGACTACTGAGGTATTTCATGGTCTGGCTGAGGGGACATCAAGCGTGGATTGACGTTTGCAGTCTTTTATGTAAGCCCCGTGCTCAGACAAAAATGGAGCCAGAGCTGATGAACTTAGCAACAGTTTCATAACTTAATCATATAATATAGTTTGACACTGACAATTGCACCTAGTTTAAATGTTTTGTTGTCACAAATACGTTACAAGTAAAATAATAATGATTCATGGCATGAATACATCATGTTTACGTTTCTGAACCCACACAACCAAGGTTGTGTGTTGCCAATCCCACTGAGTTTTGGGGAGCGAAAACAGATTGCTTGCCAAACCACTGGGCTCCCATTAGATGGTAAAAATACAATTCAAATTCGCCTACAGGGCACTTGTGTGGGAGGAAGCCAGAATACTTGGGAAAAACCCTCCAGGTTTGAACCCAGATTCACCTTTGCTGTGAGCAACATTGCCAAAAAAGGCATCTCTGTGCTATACCTGTTCTCTTGTGAATTGAATTGGAAATTCTAAGCACTACATTACACATCTAGATGTCTTCAGTAACTGGGCCTGAGTGAGCTCAGTGTGAATTTCAAGAACCCCTACAGATCAATTTGCACTATACCATTGCGCAAAAATGCTCCACGATCAATTCATCGTTCAATCATGCCCGTGGCAAGTCCTGCCAATCGCCCAGTCCCAATCAAACGTTACTCTGTGTTACCACAAAATGATATACTTGGCCAAAAATCAAAGCGGTTTCGCTCACGGGTCAAAGAAGGGTTTACGGATGTTATTTTTACAGTTTTGTTCGACTAGAAACATGTTTTAAACCACCAACATTTACCAATGTCACGATACGATATTATCACGATATGAAGCTCACGATACGATAATTATCACAATATTGTTGGGAGGTTGGCGATATTTAAGCTCATATTTAAAAAAAAAAAAAAAAGCACTATTGTACTTTTGTACTTATCAGCAATGTTATGATATTATTATTATTATTATTATTATTATTATTATGTTATGTTGTTAATGGACGCACACATTGAGTTTCTCCACATACTGACTTTATCCCTTCATCTGACAATTAGTGTAGATTTTCAGCATTGAAGGGCCAAAACATCCCTAATTAAAATTAAATTGCACTAAAAAATTAGCCACCAGAGGTTGCTAGAACTGCACAAAAGGAAATCAACCTGACTTTTTTTTTTAACAGATGCGTTGCATTTAAATATTGTGAACATGACGAGGACGATATTGTGGCAGTTTTAATATCACAATATCACGATATCACACTTATCGTTACATCCCTAATATATATGTATGGCACAGTCTGAACTAGGCTATTATCTTGAAAATATGCAAAAACAACATGCCCTATGCCATTCAATCTGACTTTGTAAAAAAAAAAAAAAAAAAAAAAACAGCAGCAGCGCTGAGGTTTCCCATTGTTGTTTTTATTAGTTAAATCATCTCAAAGACAACCATTTACATAATTTACATGAAAAGAGTGTTGCTCTGAAAAGGGTCAAAGCGCTTAATTCCTAAATCCTATCACGACCTATTTTGCAACTTGTCTTTCTTTCTTTTTTCGACTGCAGTATGTCAAAAGTTATGGCAGCGCTCATTAAAGCCTTTCTTTATCATTTAATGAAGTCATTGGATTAGAGGTGATGCTTTGACCAGTCAAACACGGAGAAGTGTTGGTACGGAGGGGTTTCATAGCCCAAGCGAGAACTTTGGTTTTGTGCAAGAGCTATTATTCATTTATTTTCATTAGTGAGACTAAAGTTACAAACAACAACAACAGTAATTATGTGTTTATTGTCATCTCCAAACAAAAGTGTCAGAGACATTCCTATTCCTAAAAGATGTTAGGTCATGTTCAGGTACTGTTTTAATCTTGTGCACGGATTTGAGTCATTGTTGAACTTGGACATTATTATCATTATCATGAAAGAAACTAACTGCATTATACGTGTGCATATGCATAACATTTGACAGCAAGACCAAATGCATTAAACAAACGGCAGGGGTCACAAGTTAGTTAAGGGAAATGAGTCTAATGCAGAGCATGAAGTCATGCTCAACGAAGTGAGACGTGTCAACAATCTGTCTTGCTCAGCCAAGCGTTCCTCTTTGAGTAGACGCAGAGCACCTGCTTGTGGACAAACTGCACAAAGGTTCCAAGCACCATAACAATGTTTACTTAATTATATGCTGGTGAGGGATGGTCCTGGATGAAATCTATTTATAACCTGTTGCAACAGAAGAAGTCCAGACTGATCACACCTCAAAACAAAGTTAGGCGAGAGAGAATAATAATGCTCAGAATGTGTGCAAAGAAAATTTTGTAGAGTAAATTTTACTCTGAAAAACACTATAGGCCTATTCGGTCCCAGTCTAAAGAGAGTAAACTTTACTGTTGGAGAGAGTAAAATACTAAAAAAAAAAAATAAAAAAAAAAATAAGAAAAACCTTTAGCATGGGAGAATCTACCACGTGAGCTATGCCAGTCTTACATAGCTGAAGGTTCTGTGATTGTTCCTCAACTTAAAAAAAAAAAAAAGAAAAAGAAAAAAATGAATATTTGAATATTTTGTTTTTTTTTCCGATTATGACGTTTACTCTGTTGAGACTAGGACCGAATATATATATATATATATATATATATATATATATATATATATATATATATATATATATATATATATATATATATATATATATATATATATTAGGGGTGTTAAAAAAAATCGATTCGGCGATATATCGCGATACTACATCGCGCGATTCTCGAATCGATTCAATAATCGGCAGAATCGATTTTTTTTTTTTTTTTTTTTTTTTTTTTTTTTTTTAGGATTCACACCTTGAGCATGGAAGAATGTTATATGAACGGCACATTAAGCCTTAATATTTTTATTTTAATGCTGTTCAAACATGAAACAGATTACAACCTCTATAAGACTGAAATTTCAGATAAATAAATAATACATTTTCATATAAATCTTACACTCTACAAGCTTACTGATTAGTATTTTCTAAATATGAATGGAAAAAAATCGCAACAATCGACTTATAAATTCGTATCGGGATTAATCGGTATCGAATCGTGACCATTCGTATCAGGATTAATCGGTATCGAATCGAATCGTGACCTGTGAATCGTGATACGAATCGAATCGTCAGGTACTAGGCAATTCACACCCCTAATATATATATATATATATATATATATATATATATATATATATATATATATATATATATATATATATATATATATATATATATATTTATTTATTTTATTTTTTTTTAAGTAGGCGACATCTTCCATTGGCAATGTAAAATAAGTCATACAACAAGAAGATGGTGCAAATTATATTATAAACTGTAATTTTAATGGTGTGTAAGTCAGAATTTTTGCTCCAGCTCTATGGTTCATATTTTTAAATGAGAAGTGGGTTTTTTCCAGAGGTCAGTGCTAACAATTTGCAATATGATTGCTATAAAGAGCTTCTAATAATAATATTGTAAACATTTAATTATTGAACTACAGTATTACTGTAGGGGATTGTTGTTTACTTCTTGTAAAAAAAATAAAATAAAATAAAAAAAATCAGAATTCTCTTCAGATTGGAATGATGGTTGACATTTAATTCATAAGTCACAAATATCAAAGTAACAACATAAACGCCAAAAGTACAAGACAACACCCGTTGAAAACTGTCTTTGCTTCCCCAATCAGTAACACCTGTTGGCTAGTGGAACCCCAATTAAGTACTACCTGCCTATGGCTCAGGTAAGCAAACAAAAACACATTGCCCCCTAGTGTTTGGAGGTTAAAAAAAAAAAAAAATACAAACGTGGGGCTCCTACAATTACTTTGATGTTGAAAATGCCATAACCACGAAAGGACTGACAACTAAATTCTGTCATGTTGATGTTGCAAGAGTCCTCAGTGTTGCTGTAAAATAGTCGAGTTTATAAATACACTCAACTTTTTTTTGTATTACAGAATTTGTGAGAGCATAATTGGATTAAAACAATATATTATCAAGTGACCAATATTTACATCCCAACTCTTTTTTTTTGCATTTCCATTTTTCTTCTTTCTCTTTTATTCCAGACCCCCTTGTGCTTTCTTTTCTCCTTTCAGACACTTTTCAAACTTACATCCTTTCCCCTCCCACTGTCTCACTTCACACTACCCTTGAGTCCTTCCATCCTCTCTCTGTCCTCCCCTCCTCTATTCACTCATCCTGTAGGGATAGAGGCGCAGTAGAATTACCGTCCTCTTGATCTATAATTACCACACAATTCGCTACCGCTGGCTCTTTCTCCTTCCTTGCTTGCCAAGACAATGTGGACGCGGCTGTGCATGACATTTTTTTTCCCCCCTCTCCTTTCCATGTCGCTGTTACGGCTTGACTACTTTGTTGAATAATTTGGTAACGTATTCACAACTATTACAAGCTCTTACAAGCCGAGTTGTTCAATATTGCTGTCACCAAGTGAAAAATGTGTAGTAGGCCTACTCTTCACACAGAATACTAAAATAAACACCTAATTTCATCTTGTATCCACAGCTACTATTTTTTGATAATACTGAATGATCCACTTGCATTAGTACTGCATATTAATTTTGCTGTTTTACATAAGATACATTGCCAACTGCAGTCAGACTTGCCAGTACATGTGTATCTCAACTAGGGGTGTTAAATAAAATCGATTCGGCAATATATCGCGATATTACAGCATGCAATTATCGAATCGATTCAGTACATGGCCGAATCGATTTTTGAACATTTTTGATGGAAAAATATTCAACAAAACGTCTTATTTATGGTTAGCGTTCATACATTAAGCAAGGAAAAATGTTATATTAATGGAACATTAAGCCTTAATATTTTATTTCAATGCTGTTCAAACATGAAACAGATTACAACCTGTCTGTTAAACACAGTGGCTCACAGTTATAAGGCTGAAGTTTCAGATCAATAATACATTTTCATACAAATTTTACAGTGTGCAAGTTTACTGCTTAGTATTTTCTAAATTTGCGTAGAAAAAAATCGCAACAATCGACTTATAAATTCATATCGGGATTAATCGGTATCGAATCGAATCGTGACCTATGAATCGTGATACAAATCGAATCGTCAGGTACGAGGCAATTCACACCCCTAATCTCAACCATTAAGATTGACTTTATTAAACAATCTCATCATTTAGCTGCTGTGCTGTTAAATTATAACCAGATAGGATATCTATGTTGAAATAAAAGATTGAAATGAATGAGATTCAAATTCATATGAATGTGAGTATAAACGCAGTATTGTTGCACAATCAGTGTAGGAAGATGCCATGACGACAGGGAGCCAAAATTTGTTTGTTTGTTTGAAATTTTTATTTCGAATATCAACTAGTGTTGTTCCGATACCGTTTTTTTGGATCCCGATACCGATACCGATACACAGCTTTGCAGTATCGGCCGATACCATACCGATACTTTAATTTTTTTTTTTTCCTCAACATGAAAAAGCTGTCCTGCCACTGGTTCAGAGCAGTCAAGGGCCAATAGGATATCTTAGATCAGCATGCAGTGATCATGTCACATATCAGTGAATGTCGTGCACGAGCAAGACATAAGATGCTGCATCCAAAATCCTATATTGGCTTTGGAATTAATGGTATCGGCATGTTACTCGTGAGTAGTCACCGATACCGATACCACTGTTTTTATGCAGTATCGGCACCTCTGCCGATACCAGTATCGGTATCGGAACAACACTAATATCAACATTATCTTAATACATAAGTAAAATGACAATAATCAAGAAAAATAGAAAGTCAAAGAAACAATGACATACAATAGAAAAGAAAATTTAGCACTTATCTTGATTGTGTTTCTATGTGTTAAAAGGGGAAAAAAATATATGAGCAGAAAGAGGAAAATGTGATCATGTTCATCACCTGAGAAAAAGGCCCAACTTAAGATGTAAGGTCACAGTGCACACAGAAAATGTTCACATTATATTGTATATTATTTATTTTGTTATGTTAAAGTCTTACTTTTTTTTTTTTTATCCTTCACACAATGGGCTCTTTGCACAGCTCGACTACTTCCTGAACTGAATACCACATTTTTGTTTCCTGTCTTTCATGAGTGGACAAACTGATTAATCCAGGTGTGTCTGGCCAATGTTGTTGTAGTTACTGAGATCAGGCACACCTGGATTAATCAGATTATCCACTCATGAAAGACAGGAAACAAAAACGTGGTATTCAGTTCAGGAAGTAGTGGTTTTGTGCAACGAGCCCATTCCGCACGCAACATGTTCTGAATAAATTGAGACATCATTGGGTACATAAGTATTCACAGCCTTCACTTAATATTTTGCTGATGCACCTTCAGTCGCAATTCTTTTTGAATATGTTCAATCAGATTCAAGTCTGCGCTCTGGCTGGGCCACTCAAGGACATTCACAGAGCTTTCCTGAAGTCGCTCTTTTAATATTTCGGCTGTGTGTTTGGGATTGTTGTCCTGCTGAAAAGATTAATTGTCAGCCCATACAAGCGCGCTCCGTGGTTCCAAGAAGTTTGTGTAGTTTTTTCCCTCAATTGTGACACATATGTCAGTTCCTGTTGGTGACAATATTGTTAATTAATATTACCGTATTTGAATTATTGTGTAAAAGTTTGGGGTAATTCATACAAAACCACATTACAATCATTATGGACACTGCAAAATAAAGTCATAAGAATAATAAATTATGTCGGATACTTGAACACACCAATAAACTCTTATTAAAATTATGCACATTCAAGTTTAGGCATCTGGTAGATTTTAACACTGTACAAATAATGTAAGGGGCAAATAATAAAATGCTTCCAGGCAACTTACAAAAAATAATTACAGAGAAAGAAGGGGGTTATTATTTGAGAGGGGAATTAAAATTTTAACATTATGCTCGCGTGAAACTTAAAAGTATGTGCATTTCGATCTGTGGAGTGGTTTTGTGCAAAATATTAAAAGAAGTAGATGTATTTATCAATTTAAGAAATTGTAGGAAAACAAAAATTAAAAAAAGAGCAATGATAATATGTTGAATCGGTAAGACTGCTGAATGATCAATTCAGAGCTATCTTAAAAAATAAAAATAAATAAAATTTCATTTTTGCTGAATACACGAAGGAGGAATAATAACAAAAAAAATAGTGGTTGAAAGTACAATGTTTGTTAAGGCATTCACAAACAATGAGTTAGAGTAATAAGTGAGGTAAAATCGAGATAGGACGAGATACGCAGTATTCAATTTCGAACAGTAATTCTTTTATTTTGTAAATCGATTTCTTTGGTAGTCATTATTATTATTGATGGAGAACAAAAAGTTATATCACATACTTGTTTTGTGGAACAACTTGCTTCAAATGTCTGTTATTTGTTTTTTGACACAATTGTCAAATTATGCTCTTTTGTTTTATTGTCATTTTAAATGTTTGAAATAAAAGTAACAACAACAACAACAACAACAAAAACATGGTGCCTGGTTTCCTCCAAACAACTTCTGGCATTTACACCAACAATCTTTGTCTCGTCAGACCACAATTCGTGTCTCCCAAACTGAAAGTGCAACAAATGCTTTTAGGCAAACTTTTTTTTTTTTTTTTTTTTTTTTTTTAAATACCAAGGAATGGCTTCCAAAAGTCCACATTCCCATACACCTGATTAATGCATAACTGCAAATTGCAGCAATCCATTAATCAGGTCAATCACGTCAATTGCAGGCTGCAATGATGGTCGAAAGTTCTCCACTTTCTACAGAGGAACATTAGAGGTCTGACATGGGTTCTTCACCACCACCTCCCCTGATTACTCAATTTAGACCATCAACCAGTTCTGCGAAGAGTCCTTCTGGTTCTCAACTCCCATTCACGGTCAGCATTTTGTGCAATCAGGTCAATGAACGACGGAGCAATTGCGCATAAACATTCTCCCTATTGCTGATTCAGTCGTGCTTTTGACAAAATGACTCAGTCAGATGTTTTCCGTAAAATTGATAAGACAGTCGATAAGGCAGTGAGGGTAAACACAGTTTGTAACCTACACTTCTATTCACCTCAGCATCTATTATTCATCGGCCGAGATGATTCTTTCATGAAGCAAGCTAGTTGCACATAATTCATAACGCGGGCTGTGGAAAGTAGGACAGAGTAAAAACGCAGGCGGGCGGGGGTGGGGGTAGGATGGGGAGGAAAGATGAGAGGGCTGAGGGAGAACGAGGGTGACGAAAAGGATGTAGACTGAGAGAGAGCGAGAGAGGTGATGGAATTACAGTTGCAACGAGGGAAGCGAGTCTGTTTACCGCAGAGAAAAAAAAAATAGGGGAAAATTAGGAGATTAAAGGCATGAGAAAGACAGATTGACAAGAGGGGATGGATAAGCGCAGAAGACCCGGAGTCGCTCCTAACAAGGGGGAACGGGAGATGGAAGGATGAGGAGGGGGGCGTCTAGCCCAGACATCTCTATCAAGCGGTGGGGGGGGGTGGAGTCTGCGGCAACATGAGCACTTTCTGATTGGTTATTTGTTTTACCAGCGCAATTTGCTCAAGCTTAACCGCACCGCAGGATGTGGAGACAAATGCCATCTCGAAACGGAGGATCTTCAACTCGAAGCGAGGAGGCTTCACCTTGCAAACATGATAGAAAATCACCTCTTAGCTTCTTGTCACATTTCAGTCGTCTCGCTTTTATGCTGTTCAGGGCCACTGATGTGTTGGAATGTAGCCCAGCAGATTTTTTTTTGAGGAGAGGCAGAGTGCACGCAGTCAGTCCGTTCGCAATTTGTGACTGATGCTACCACTACTACCACTACAAAGTATGTTTAACCTCAAACTACTAAACACTGCTTAGACTCCCGATAGGCTGCATTTCTGCTATTTTTCTTCATTTTGTGACACACATCAAGATACATTTCCAGCTAGTGCTAAAGGTCAGTTTAGCTGATAAAAAAAAAATACAAAAAAATAAATAAAATAAATTAAAAAAAATAATTATATAATAATATATAATAATAATACTATATATATATGATAAAAATAATAATGAAAAAAAAATATATATAACAAATAATTAAATAAATAAATAAATAAAAATAGTCTCATTGGATCCAATGCAAGACCAGATCAAAAATTGTAACATAAAAAATATGATAATGCATTACTCTATTAGATTAGATTAGCCTTTATTGTCATTATACAAGTACAATGAAATGAAAGCTCTGCCATATGTGCACACAAAATAGACAGATAAAAATATATGCAATGAAATAAATAGGGTAAAAAAATAAAATAAAACCAATTGTTAAGTTTATAAGTCTGACATTGTGAACCAAGAAGGACATTATAAATGAAGTTCACATATTGTATCCCTTGTAAGTGACCGTTTCTTAGCAACACAGGTGTACAGAGGATCCATTTCCGTAATCGTGAACTGTGGGCTAAATGCCACTTTGTGTTAGTTAATTTAACTTTATGGTGTTAAAAGGCTAATTGATCATTAGTAAGCCTCTGAGCAACCTTGCCAATACTGGTGACAGTTGTTAAATCTACACCTGAGACCCTCCAATGGCGCTCTTCTTTTACTCAACTGCGTATTGGGCATTATTGGATTTAAATCGACAACATTCTTGATTCAAGGCTGCGTTCATGTTTTTGACACTTAAATTTGTATTAAAAGTTGCTTTTCTAGACCACACATTTGTCGTAAGAGTCAAAATTAAGTAACAAGGGGCGAAGTGTGGCCTCACGGCAAGTAGAATTGTAACACAAAATCTGTCATGATAGCTCAGATATTTACAGCCAATGAAAATGCTGCGTTATGACTTATCTTTCCAGATATCATGGCAAATCTCTCTCTACCACGCACTTCTTGATTAGCAATTAATTTAGCCTAATTGCAAAATGTAAATTGGACCCAAATGTTTGTCATGTCAATGCATTATCACTGATACAAAAGTTTAAAAGATCTCTTATCTTGCAGCGTTAACCACAGTAACCTTTATTCGAAACTACACCATTTACTGTTTATGTAAAAGATAATAAAATAAGTCAAATGCTAGCAAAAATGCTCAAACTGTTTGAGAAAACATACGAGTTCCGTAACATCCTCATCATCCCATTTAATGTCTGCGATAATCTCATCACTCCCACTTTCTGCCCGCAGCTATTTCGTGACATCTGAAAGGATAGATTTTTTTTTATTTTTTATTTTTTTTATAACTCTCGTCGCTATCGTCTCTGTTTCTCTTTCTTTATCTACCCTCGCACCCCCGTCCCCTTTCCTCTTGATCCTTGTGCAGAAGTCTGCTGACACCCCGTCAGTGGAACCTTCATGTCGCATTTCAAGTCATCACAAACACTTGCGTCTGCTGCGTTGACACAAATAGCGTTATGCATATATATACTGTATAGAAAGCTTGCATTTGGGTTCACGTCTGTCCTAGTCAGTTGTATCAAACTGTAATGTGAAAATAGGAGCTTTGCCAAGTTGCCTCAGGGTGTGTGTGTGTGTCTGGTTGCTCTTTGTTTATATTTGGGTCAACCGACATCACACATCCGGTGCACCATTAGTTCCTGTTTGATGTGTGTGTTTGCATTGCCTTCCCATTTTCACAACTTGGCGATTGCACAGGCAAAACCCTCATAAAGCTGTTGATAATATTGTTTGTCCATAACTCCTCTTCCATATTTCTCAAAGAATTCTCCAATTCTGCTCATTTTTTTTTTATTGTCTGCTTGACTGTCATGGTCTGGTTCATTTCCTCTTTTTTTCCACCCCTCCACCTTTTTTAATCTCTTTGACCCCCGCAGCTATTTTCCCGTGTCCCAATCCCACTTCTGTCATTTCCCCCCCACAATTATTTCCCTGAATGGGCATTTTCCTGGTCAGTCAACTTTATTTTGTTGAAACCAGCAACATCACCTTCTTGGTTTTCACAGGCATTGGATTGACCCAATCGCTTACTGTAAGCTCCAACTCCAGACTCGGTTCAAACAGAACGTCTCAAAATTGGGGGGGCAAAGCTACTTCAAAATACTCCATCCAAAATCATCTGGGGTCAAGAAGCGGAAAAGAAAAAGTAGTGAGTCAACCACAGATTCTATACAATAAAAACTGAAATATACTGATACTGTACCTCCGTTATCTTAATTCAACCTTTGCAGAGTATGAAACGCAGTAAAGAAATGGATGGATGGAAGAAATAATGAAAAAAGAAAAGGTCTCTCACAACGGGAGTTCAAATGCCAGATTTTTGTGTGACTTTACTTTCATGAGACTCCAAAATAACTGCTTTACAGTAGAGGTTCCACTGAAGTGTGAGTGCGAATCCCGTACACCCACGGATTGTGAATTCATGTAACGAGAGTCGCCCATTCACAAATATGAAGATGCGCCCGTTTTTAAGTGCTGTCGACATTCCGTGAGCAAAACATCAAGTGCATTAGGTGCAACACGGACACCAGTCTACAAAAATAGGGTCCCTTGTCATAAGCCAAATTATGATGAGAGTATATTGGCCAATCCAGTGAGTAACTTTATGGTACCAGATCAATGAATTATAGAATGTCTCAACTTTATTACAGTGTTTGAATGATCTTCATCACTGATTCTGGCAGAAAAGCAAATCACAGTGGCCTTTACATGTACTTCACCAGGTGTTTAGTATGTTTTAACTCATTCACTGCCAGCCCAGTAAAAATGGATATGACGGCTATAGCCGTCAATGGCAGCGAATGAGTTTTAAAGGTTGTGCCAGTTTGGATATTGAAAGTATGGTGTGCCAAATGGACTGCATCAGCCAAAAAATGTCCATAAAACCAAGTCCAAGGCTCCTTCCCTTTGTCCCACTTTGTTTCTTTTCACTTCCTAATTTCCCTCGCACACTTTGTCTCATCCATCTCATGCTTCCTGCTCCTGTGCTGCACTCAACTCTGCAGTTCCTTTTTCGCCGCAGCCTCCAATCCTCTTTAGCTCTCTTCCTTCTCTCGCTCTCTCCTTTTGGCGTTTTCACTTCCTCTCCTCTCCTTTGGAATGGCGGGATTATGAAGATGTGGCTGCCATTGTTAAGGACAGGAAGTGATTTGGTGACGTTTCTCAATACCCCTGGCATGAGACAGTGGCATCACCGGGATAAAAACGAGCATACCTCAGAATAAGCTACCATAAATCGAGATACATAAACATAAACACGATCAGACTTGGGAATGCAAAATATATGAACACACATTTGAAAACGCCAACGCAGTTTTAATTTAACAAAGCTGTCAAAGTGGTGGAACGAACTCGATCTGGCAACCGCCGGGGGTATCACAATGCAGAAGGGGGTTTTCTTCTTTGTTTACGTAGCTCTTCCTGAATTTACCCTTTTGAAGTTTTCATTTCCCGCTGATCGTGCTTGCTGGTATTAGGGAGTCGGACGGGGGGGGGGGACTTTGGAGGAAATTTGATCCATTTGTTACAGTTACAGTCAGGCACTCAAATAATTTCATCAAATACAGGTTGTGTCCGGCTATATATTATATCTGCTTGGATTATTATTAGTGTTGTACTGAGCATGAGTTCATTTCCTTTGTAATTAGCTGATGCTGTAGGCAATGAAACGTGGTGTGATTATGTAGTTGATTTTATATATTGCAACGTACGGGATAAATGATGGTAGCAAGTAGGGGTGTGAATTGCCTAGTACCAGACGATTCGATTCGTATCACGATTCACAGGTCACGATTCGATTCGATACCGATTAATCCCGATACGAATTTATAAGTCGATTGTTGCGATTTTTTTTCATTCAAATTTAGAAAATACTAATCAGTAAGCTTGTAGAGTGTAAGATTTATATGAAAATGTATTATTTATTTATCTGAAATTTCAGTCTTATAGAGGTTGTAATCTGTTTCATGTTTGAACAGCATTAAAATAAAATATTAAGGCTTAATGTTCCGTTCATATAACATTCTTCCATGCTCAAGGTGTGAATCCTAACCCGAAGTCAGACGTTTTGTTGAATATTTTTCCATTAAAAATGGACGTTTAAAAATCGATTCATACACAAAAAAAAAAAAAAAAAAAGCAATGATGATAAGACGTCAAATCGGTAAGACTACCGAATGAACAATTCTGAGCTCTTAAAAAAAAAAAACAAAAAAAAAAAAAAAAGTTTTTTTTTAATTGAATCGATTCGAGAATCGCGCGATGTAGTATCGCGATATATCGCCGAATCGATTTTTTTTTTAACACCCCTAGTAGCAAGTAGATGCAAATAAACGATCTGTCACAGTCTGGATTTTTGATTTACTTTGGCTCTATTCTATCTGGCTTTCTTGATTTGTTTCCTGTCTCACACTTGGAATTAGTTCCATTAACCGATTTCAGTTGATACTATTCAATTTTGTAAAATAGTCATTCATCCAAGTCTTTCAAGTCTATAAAAAAAATGGAGCAGCAGTCTCTTGTTCCATTTCTGTATTAACTCAAGATTCTGTGAAAGCACATGAGGTATGGCAATCGCCAGTCGTCTGTCCAACTTCCTCTTCCCAGTTTCTGTGCAAGCCCCTGATCACTCTGTCCAGTTTCCAGTCCAGTATTCTCTTTTCTCCAAATTCATTCTGCCTTTTCTCATCGTCAGTCCAACCTCGTCTTTTTCAGGTTTCCTATTATGTCTGTTCAGTCTAACCATTTTCTTGTCTAGTTTTGCTAAATAGTCTTACAATGGTGATACAATCCGGGCTGGACTGGCCATCTGGCATTCAGGGCAGATGCCCGGTGGGCCGGCCTCTTTCAGAGCCGATGCAATGATTGTTATGGTTTGGGGTTTGGTTTTTGCTACTTTTGTTGGGTTTTTGAGTTTGTCATGTTTTTTTCGGCTTTCTGGTCTGTTTCCCCTAGTCTCGTTATTGTTGAACTTGTCCACCTGCGTGTGTCTTCCATTCCGAGTGTATCCACCAATCAGCTTCCCTTGCCACTTGTGTCTTGCCCAGGTGTGTCTAGTCATTGTCAATTAGTCTGTGTGTATTTAGTCACCTGTTTTCCGTTCAGTTCGCGTTGGTTCATTGTTGCTGTTGTTTTCGTCACACCTTGCTGCCACTTTGTTTGCCATGTTTCCCTCATGTTTTGGTTATGCTTTGGAGTTAGTTTTGGTTTAATTAAATGACTTCTTTTTTGAGCACCTCTGCTTCGTTGGCCTCCTGCACCTGGGTCCACCACCACACCTAACCTGACAGTGATTTTTAATTATTATTTTCTTACATTTTACCCAAACAGACTGGTCCACAATTTAGAGGGACAATTTCATTAACCCAGTTAGACTATAGATAGCAAACTGAAACATCATCAATAATAAAAGTCTAGAAATGGATACAATAAGTTGAGCTACCTAAATTTCCCATCTGTCCTTTCCAGTACAATGAGTCCAGCCTGTGTGTTTCCTTTCTAGTCCGCTGAACAGTTTCCGGTCCAGTCTCTACTCCAACTCCATTTCCATCTGTGCAGATTTCCTCTTGTGGATTTCAGTCCAATGGTCCAGTCACCTGTCCAGCTAAGTCTATTTTCCACCCCTGTTTACAGTAGGTTAAGACATTAGAACCATATTTATTTTGATGAACTCACACCTAATCAATTGGAAACGGTCAAGCATTTGGGGAGCAGTTTAGGGATGAATTTGTTTTGAATAATGACAATCAGGGAGGATCAAACCCGCCGATTAAAAACCACACACATTCTTAAAACCACTCAACTGTGGTCCTGTTTATTAACTCAACCCAGTTGTAGCTTTGTCAAACCACCAGAAACCAAAATATTTGGATGCATTGTGTGTCACATTCTGAATTTCATGGTGGACTGGACTACTGTCTTAAAAAAAATGGAAGATTGTTTTTTGCGTGTTTTTTTTCCCAGTGCAAAACAGAAGCTGCGATGTGAATTGTCGGTGAGGTATTTAATCCCTTTTCGCTTCCAGTGACATTGTGACAAGTTAATACCAAATTATTTTCCACATTGTTTTACAAATAAGGCTTGATAATGGAATGCAGCACTGCCTTTGTCATCTGCAACAATATATGCGGGGATGCACTCCCCAAACCGCCATAAAGCAAGATTAAAATAAGCTGGTCCATTTTCTCTTTACACACACGCAAATACACGCACACACACACAACAGTAAATACGCAAACATAAATCACCTTGTTAAAGCCCCGCTTGTATCTGTGAACGTGTTTAGTTTTTATTTATAAAGGGAAAGCTCAATGTTAAATTGGAATGTAACCTCTTTTACACAATAATTATTCAGATCTGACAACAAATCCCTGCAGCGGGTCGATTTGAATTCTCGTTTGACTTTTCTTCGTCATGTTACTTTTTCGCCACTTGCATATGCTCCGTTTTAAAACCTGAGAGATTAAATAAAGGTCTAAATCCGAGACGTAAATCAGTAGTTTGAGCATGTTGGGCCACACCGTCTCCCTGCAGATGAGAGAAACCTCGAGCCAGAAGGTCTTTTATGTCTCTTTTCATTGCTGTCCTGTATGTCTGACTGCAAGCTGTTCTTGCAGCACAACTGCAGCGTCACCAGCTGTGCCGCCGCTCCCCTGGAAGGAAAATGATGAGAACTGATGAGACGAGCCAGCGTTGTAGCACATCGACTTTTTAAGTCAAAAAATGGCTCAGCATCTCAAGTGGCTGCATTTAACCTTAAGTAGGGAAAGATCATGAATGTCAACAGATAGAAAGAAATGATTACCAAGTTGACCTTCAGGCAACCTACCATAAATGATTTGATGATTTCTGAGGTGGAAAACACCAATTCCAGGTAAAATACATGTAAACAAATGTAACACAAGTAAAGCCTACTTCCTGGTTAATGGACGATGAAGCACAGAGAGGAGGTGCCCATATGATTCTGGAGATTGGGCTTTTCTTATGGTGCAATATTGAAGCATATGGTGGACAAAAATGCACCCTGAATCCAGATTTTCACCAAAATGGATCAAAATTTAATTGGTCATTGGTTTGTTTCTCTCTACACAGTTTTGTGGGCCTGCTGTGTCCTATTTTGTAATGTTTTATAAGTCATAGACTGCTGTGAAAAAGCGTCATTATAAAAACAAACTACTGGTGAACTAAAACTTAGGCACAGTAGTGTGGATGTTAATGTTTGTCCACCAGTATGGTTACTTTCATTATTACAAACAAATGAACAAAACTCTTCCAACATTTGTTGTCTTGGGCAGGTGGAATGGTTTCATTCTGCTTGTAAAGATAAAATAGAGAAAATTTTTATGAATGTTGGTTGGGCAGTTTTTCCAAAACCAAGAAACACTCCTTAACTCACTTTTACTTTCCAACTTTTAAACAGAGAGTGAACATATTTGCAAAGGAAAAACTAACAATGTGAGAGTCAAAGAAAAAAAAATTAAAAAATAATGTATTTTAATTTGACATAACCATTTTCCACAGAAATTAGTACACTGGAAATATAATGTAATGTGCTATTATATATAGTGTTGTTCCGATACCGTTTTTTGGCTACCGATACCGATACCCAGCTTTGCAGTATCGGCCGATACCGATACCATACCGATACTTAAGGTTTTTTTTTCCTCAACATGAAAAAGCTGTGCTGCTATTGGTTCAGAGCATTCAAGGGCCAATAGGATATCTTAGATCGGCATGCAGTGAGCATGTCACATACCAGTGAATGTCGTTCACCAGCAAGACACAAGATGCTGCATCCAAAATCCTATATTAGCGTTGGAATTAATGGTATCGGCATGTTACTTGTGAGTAGTCACCGATACCGATACCACTCTTTTAATGCAGTATCGGTATCGGAACAACACTAATTATATTATTATGAACTGGACAATTTGCATTGTGGGCTGACAAACTTCCATTATTCCAAATAAACTCTGCTAACTCTATTTTAATTCAAATTCATTGTCAAATTTAAGTTTTTCTCGCTTGGCACAAAAAAACACTCTTTCATAAAGTGTCAGTAAAATTAGTTGTGAGGTTTTTGCGTCATCCTGCTGGCAAACGTAACGACAAAAACTGCAATCAAAAAAAGTGTGGGAAAACAACAAATTAAACAAAAAAACAAAATTGAAAAGTCAAAATTCTGCATTGCGTTAGCGCACAAACTTCTGCCAAGGCTAAACTATTAGCATTCCCTCTTCTTTAAATGCATTGGTATTTTTTTTTTTAAATAAATATATCCCAACCAATAAATCAGTGCAAATCCATGAATGTTTACATATTGGGCAAGTTTTGTTTAAAGGCTTTATATAAAGATCTTGATAGTATTTGAATCTTGTATACTAACAGGAGCATCATTTACCAACAAAATAGTAGCATGACTAATGATTTACTGAGCACAAGAGATTTATTTATGTATGTATGTATGTATGTATGTATTTATTTATTGATTTATTTATTGATTTATTTATTGATTTATTTGTGATTCAACTGGGAGCATCGGGTGGTTCCATATTGAAGGTGTTATTAGAGGTCCTCTGCAGCGTCCAGCAGCTGTGCCAGCTCTCTCCTGGCAGCCACACAACAGTCATGAAACCATCTGTGTGTGCAGGCAAGCACAAGTATATATAAATGTCCTCCTTAGAACTGGAAGCCTACCTCAGTACCACCTACACAGCTATGAGCAAATGCTACAGCATTAAGTCCAATTCAGGCTTGCGTGCATCTACGTTTACCTTTTGCTATTTTAGCTCAAGACCAGATTAAATGCCTTCAAGCTTCTTTGCTAAGGTGTTTGAGCCGAGTCGCGGTTATTCTACATGACAGCAATTTAAGATGCTGAAATAGTACAACTGCAAGGTCAACTATTATGCCACATATAAAAGATTAAAGGGAGCAACTCAAAAGCAAATGAAGAGAGGTGGCAAGGATGAAAGTTATATGATGGCAAAATTACTGTATGATTATATTGCTATAGTGGCTATAGTAGCTATGCAATGGCATGCGGAATCAATTTTGCTCGCTATGGGATAATGCAGGTCCCATGTCAAAAAGCCAGACTGAAAAAGATCACAGTAAATCTCCGACTGTGGCAAATTGGAGTGTTTGGGACTCAGGGGGCTCTTGACATGACCTTAGCCAACATATTTGCCTTTAAAGAGTTGATATTATGTGCTTCAGTAGGTCTGTGCATGATAATGCCTATTGCTCTCTTTCCTGTCCAGACATTTTCCTTGCCAACCAAGTCCAATTTATCCAACCCCATTATCACACCTTCCATGCCTACGCAGATTGAAAATGTTCCACCAGCTTTCTTTGTCTTCCCCTAGTTCAAATTATACTGAAATCATTATGAAAATTGGCTGCCATATGCACTCGGCATTAAAAAAAAAAGAAAAAGAAGAAGAAGAAGAAGAAGAAAAGTCAGCAATACAAGTGAATGCAAGTGGTAGATTTTCCCATGTGAGGACAAATTTATTTTTATGACTTGGGTTCTTAACACCACATTATAGTTTAGATTACATAAATTTGCATTTAAGGTTACAAAAAAAATTGTGATTAGAATATCAAAAGTTAAAACCATCATCACGCCTGACGTCAGGCCAGAAGATGTCAGGAAATCATGTCAGACTTTAGCGCAGTTAGCTTCTGAATGATTATCTCCATGTGTATTTTCTCATCTTATTGAGGTTCTTTTTTTTCAGCGAAATATCACAAATATGATTAAAGTCACCGCAAACAAAGTGGGGGGAAAAAGTTGCTTTAAAAAGAAGAAGAAGCCAAATTTGAATGACTTTTTTAAAAAAAGTGCTAATGCTCAGTTTATACGCCTAGCATCTTTGTTATGCCTACACATCCCTATCCGGTTAGCAGTGAAAATGTAACCAATTAAAACCTCCAGTTGCTGTAAAATATGCTATAGGCTACATACAATTTATTAGCTGTAGTAGTATTATATACCACCAAATCATTAGCTAGGTTTTTCAGCGTTGTGATGAATAGCGTAGCCCCCAGCTAGCTCGCAGGCTAACAGGCTTACTGATGCCACAGAATGGACACGATAGCCCGAATAACTCAGAAAACACTTGATTTTTTTGGATTGGGGGTGGTAGGTAGTTAGCTACCTGCAATCTGTGGTGGAAAGTAGCTACATTTATAACTGACCCGCAGTTGCGTCAGATAGCCACTGATACGAACAAAGGCACTCAGTCACGATATAGTGGAAACACCGTTTAATGTTATACAGTCAAACCTCGGTTTTCGAACATAATCCGTTCCAGAAGGCTGTTCTAAAAGCGATTTGTTCGAAATCCGAAACAATTTTTCCCATTATAATTAATGTAAATAATTTTAATCTGTTTCAAGTCTAAAAAAAAAAAAACTTTTCCAAGTTTTTTTTTATTTTTTTACTATTTTACACCATAAACTGCACTGTATACTGTTTACCATAAATAGAAAAGGGTAGAAATAGACGCTGTTTTATTTAGATATCCTATCTAAAATGAAAAAACAAAAAAACAAAAAAATGGAAACATTTCTTTTTTAAATTGAATAGTTCTGCGCACTACTTTCTTCTTTTCTTCACCAGCTTTACCACTTGCACTTGCTTTCTTTGGACCCATGATTAGGGGCTAATACACGATGCAAAACATAAAAAAAAGATTTGCGTAAATAACAATGAACAGATCTGCTCCAAACGAACTTTGAACACGAATGTGCTACGGAGGAAGCATCCTGGGCATTCGAGTGAGCTCGGCTCCCGAGTGAGTCGCGTTCAGGTACGCTCGGCTTTTTTTCAGTTTTGTTGAGAGCCGAATTTTTGGACGAGTTCTGAGACATAAAATTCTCGAATTTTCTGGTTGAAAACCGATTTGGTTGAGAACAGAAGCGTTCGAAAACCGAGGTTTGACTGTACTCCGCAATTGGATACGACACAGATCTCATCTCAGTCTTTATTAATGTTTTCAGTAATTATGTTCAAACATGTACCAAAATTCACTTAGCATGGTCTTTGAATATCAGTTACATCTTTAAAAACATAATATTTAACGTAAATAGCATATATCAGAGTGCATAATGGCTAGCAATGACACCATTTATAGTTAATAAGGCATTTTTTTTCTCCATCTTACAACCAACCATTCCATTGGATACCTTTACAAGATATAATGTCTTTTTTCTGTTGCATACTTCTTGTTGAGGCTACATGCTAATTATAATTTTCATGTAAGCATTAGCATAACCACATATTACATATATACAAGCAGTATGCAAATGGACTGCATTCAATGGATACATTGTGAAAAAATGTAATTAAAGTTGTACATTCAGTCTGTGTGTTCAGAAACTCCCCTCACCTCAAAACATTTTATTTTTCTCACACATAAAAGCACATGTGTACTTTTGTGCATGATTACTTCCCTTGGGTGGGATTCAAAGGCAAATATGGTCTGTGCTACCTCCCCAGGGAACTTCTAATGGTCCTTTTCCTTGCATGCATCAACACACACCTTCCAGTTCTTTATGGGCTCTTCTCATCTTCACACACAACATTCAAATCAACCCTGAGGGGCAGGAAATGCAGCTCATATAGAGATTAAATAAGAGTGCCGTGATGATGCGAATCCCCATCACGGTTGAGTTCTTTAATAAAATTGAAAAAAGTACTGTACACTAACATTAGATACCCTTGCACACGCTACGGATATTCAATACAAATCTTTGTTTACAAAGATAATAATGACAAATTTTGATTGGCATTATCTGATTGTTGACTTAATGCGATATTGGCTGTAAATAGCAGGAACAAAACAAAGTAAAAAAGCTGTTTTAAAAATGTGAAGAATAAAAAAGATGAAATCTGAACCGTCAACCTCAGAACTATGAGGAAGGTGTCCCAATTTAAATATGTGGATTCAATTGACTCCCACTCCCGCAACCCTGCTGGTAAATCTTGTAAGCAAACAACGTAAACACAATGTATTTATTTAGTGTCTTTTTTTTTCTTTTTTTTTATTGGAACTGACTTTTTTTTCTTGCTAAGTGCAAATCAAATGGGATGATGTTTATGACAGAGAAATGCCAGCTTTTCATTAGCATCTCCCAGCTGGACAAACAATTGATTGGATTGCTCTGGACCCACTCTGTACGCATGTGTGTGATGAGAACAATGTGGGAATTTTAGGTTAATGTAGGAGAAAATCTATGGGTTGTGTGTATGCAGTTTATGTGTTAGTTACAGTATGCTCTGAAAGCAGCAAGTAAAATAATACAAGGTTACCCACGTTGTGATAAATGGCTAAACACTTTTACTAAGCCATTAACAGATTGACTTACATAACGCACATTTATTTGCTCAGCTAAAAGAGTGCTGGGTGTACGTTGTTCATTACTTTAATTGTACTAATGCATTTCCAATTTAACCACTGATTAAAATATACAGTACACAGTATTGTGCAAATGTCTTAGAACACTATAAGAGTTGCTGTCTTAATAAGGATATAATCACTTTTTACAACAAAAATGTCTCTGTAAAGAGCACACTGTATTGCATTCTATGAATTGATTTTGACGATGATTCAGAGGGTTTGATGTCTGCTAATATCATACTTATGAATGAAATGTGTCTGACATTTCAATATGTCTGCCTGTGCCCCAATTAAATTCACCAAAATCATGTTAGACTACCTGCGCCAGTATTTAGATGTGGTCCAAGCAAGCATATATGCATATATTTAGTGTAGATCTCTGCCAGCAAATTGTCATTCTGCAGAGTGGTCTGACAAATTGGCAAATAGACAAAGCAAGCCTTACGTCGGCACCAAAATCAATTTTCTGCATGTGCATTCTACGACAACAAAGTCCATAATGTTGTTTTTGTCTTTTTCCATCAGTTCGATATTTTGTGGCTATGCTACTTTCTGGTTCATAGAAGGGAAAATTAGGCAGGTCGTGCCAATTTATCTAGGTTCCACTGATGTCATAGTGGGAAAAAATGTCAACAAATGTATCTAGAGTTTCACCAATGTTCATGATAAAAGTTTCTGTGCTCTGATTTATTAGGCTACAATATGAAAGGGATGCTGTGAGAATGGTATATAGTAAAACACAAATTAATCATAAACCACGGGTGGCTTACAGGGTAGATCTTGTCACTTTCTTTCAACTTTCTGGACATATTATATGTTATTGTGTTTGTCCTGCGAGGAATAAACACAACTCCTGACTTTCTCTCCTGCAGCAAGGGATAAGCTCTTCTTCTTCTTAGCGGACATCACATTGTTCTTTTGTTTCTTCCAATCCCGAATTCTTTTCAGGTCAATGTTAAAATGTTGAGGTTAGTTCTAAACTTCAGTTTTCCAGATGTTGTCTCTGCTGTGCAAGTAGTAACACATTTACCGCTACACCTAGTTCAAGTATATATATTTTATTATTTTTATCGTTTTAGTATTTTTCGGAACTTAGTAACTTACTTTCTGAATTAGATTATGCTTTCACCTTTTTACCGCTTTCAGTTTTTTTCCACTTAGTTTCAACATTATTGCAAATCAAACTGAAATTGGACTCTGTAGAGCGCAATCTAATTTTGATCCTCACCAAATTGTCCACCTTCAAATAGCCCTTACTTCTGCATATGCCTGATTATTTTATTTTTCTCTTGTCTGAGAGAAGAAAAAAGGTGAACAATCTAATTTAGCAAAAATGGAAATGTTATGGATGTGGACCTCTAACCGAATCTATCATACAAAAAATGTAATTGGTTCTTCCTTGGTCCCTTCCAAAGTTTAGTGGAATCTGAGTTTAGTAGTTTTCACGCGGTTGTGCTAACTTTTGTTTTAAACAAACTCAAAACCACACTTCAGTACAAGATCAAACCACAAAAAAATAAAAAAATAAAAAATAAATAAAAAGAGAGCGCAATGATGATAAGACATTGAATCGGTAAGACCAACGGATGAACAATTCTGAGCTCACGGAGAAAAAATAATAATAATAAAAAAAATAAAAAAATAAACTCAAAACCACACTTCAGTACAAGATCACACCACAACCAATTAATAATAATTTTCTAAGTGCTTAGAAGTTTGTCGAGAGCATACCAGACTTATGTATTTTTACTTTGGGGGGCTTCAAAGTAGTTGGAGAGAGAAAATAAGTGACAAAAACTTGCAGTAAATGGATGAGGATGGAACTGATAAGTGACGAGCAGAGAGGGCCTACTGGCAAAGACAAAAAAAAAAAAACTAAACTAGATAAAAAGGATGGCGGAGAAGTTAATGCCTTTAGGAAATGGATGTGATCAATAAAAAAAAAAACAAAAAAAAAAACAAAAAAAAAAAAAACAAGCTGGCGGGGAGAGATGAGATTGTGGGTTATATAACTGCAACATGGCTGCCCTGACGTTTGGATTCGTCAGAAAAGTGTCGCTGTCCTCTGCTGACTGTTTAATCGCACCTCAAACGCTGCCTTCTGCAAATAGCGGTGGCACGAACACGAGGCGGCGTGCCAGTTTTGGCATTCCATAATATTCCAAGAGCGTAAGGCATCAATGAGACTGCACTGTAGATATCAAGCGGCGAGAGGGGCAGAAGCATCTCGAATAGGATCGACTTGAGCCTAGTTGACTATTAGCTATGTAGCTGGATTTATTTTAATTTTATTTTTTTATTGTTTGAATGCTTTTAGTTCAGTTGAGATTTACCTCACTAGAACCTTGTTTGCTCTGTAAATCTTTTATTTTTGTTGAACAAAACATAAACTGTGAAATGCTTAATAGTCAAACAATGCATTAATTGTAAATTTGTACAATAATCTCTTAATATAATTATCATTTAATTGATTGAAGTTATGTTTCTGTTTCAATTGAACTTTTTTTTTAAATCCCTGACTTCATTATAGAACCAAAATCATGTAAATGTTAGCATTGCAGAGCAAAATTATAGTATGGGTAAGTGCCCCACTAGATGTTAATGTGGAAGTCAACCTTAAAAATTTCTTGTCAATAATATGTTATATGTGACATCACGAGTCTATACATAACGTTCTGATTAATATTACATTTGTGAAATATGAGTTATGAAGCAAAATCCATCCGTTTTTATCCATTTTAGGGGGCGGCCATTTTGCTACTTGCTGTCAACTGAAGATAACTCAGCTCACATTTCTGAAGCTGCGCTGTGATTGGTTTCTACCTGAGACCTGAGCAACATTGATGTCATCTTCAGTCAACAGCAAGTGGCAAAATGGCCACCCCCTGAGATGAATAAAAATGGCTGGATTTTCCTGTTTAAGTGATATTCCACTAGCGCAATATTAATCAGAATGCCTTATTTGGACTAGTGGGGCTGCATAGAACGTGTTGTCAAAAACATTGACTTCCCTTTTAAAGACATCACTGTTTCCAATATGTATTTTACTAATACAGGAATCTGATATGGTGCAGGGTTCGCTTCTGAAATTGACAAGCAGAAACCTTTTTTGTCATTGTCATTACATTGACTTCATCGGGCGGAAACTTCTTATCTCCAAATATGGTCAATTTCATATTTTTCCTCACAAATCGATACAAATGGTCAGTTCCCATGTGGGCCATATTCTTATGCCCAGTGCAAGTCTTTCTGTTCTTCCTTTTGGTATATTGTTTGACTAGAGCAAATAAAAGAGGGTGTTTTTTTTGTTTTTGTTTTTTTTGTGCGCCGTTGTGGGAGGTACCACAGCAGACTCCCGGCCAATCGAAGCAACCTTCCTCATTCACCTTTTCGATTCAGTGCAGAGAGCTGTTAATTTAGCATTTTAAAACGTTTAATACATTACTTTGCAATGAGAAATTGGATTGAAAAGAAAACCTCGTTAACAGAAGCCATACGTCATTTTGTGTTGGACTACATTTCAAATAGAACAGCGCATTTCACTGACTAATAAAATTATCATAAGCTCCACTTCGAGCCTAAATGAGAGCACTTTGTCTTTGAGGGTTTCTGCAGAAGCTTGTCATGCGTTCCCAGGCTTCTTTCATTCTCTCTTGCTGAGGATTGCATTTAGAATAAGTTATCCCTGTGGCCCTATACATGCAGCCCTTCTCACATGAAGTATATATTCTGTAAGTCCTGAGTTGGGAGATAAAATGTGTGAAAGAAGAGCAGCAGGATTTGGAGCAGCATGCAGAGGGGGAGCAGCCAAAATAGAGCGAGAATATCAGCAGCGCTGCCTGCCAGACTCACTGAGCTGCTAAGCAGGGCTTAACGATGCCCAAGGGTGTGTGTGCGTGCGCAGGGGTGTGTATGTGCGTGTGTATTTTGGGGCGCTTTCCTTCTTTATAAGCCCAAAACAGGAGTTCCGTGTTTCGGGTTCAACTGGAGGCCAAAGAGTCTGAATAGCAGAACTTTGTTTGAAGGTTGATAACGTGCCAATTAGTTAGTTAGTTAAGTGTGAGTATGACGAGATGTTCCCCTAATTACACGGGTGGAGGGCAGTGAGGTGGTGATTCGTCATCTTTTTGTACATGCTAAAATGTTAAACAATGCAGTAGTTGTGGCAGTGTAATTCAAAGTAACACATTCTTGCCGTTCATCGTAGTTAAAGCACCTGCTGCTTCACTTGACTACAGCACAGTCATATTTCAAGCCTATTTATTTATGATTATTTATTATTATTTATTTATTTATTGTAATTTTTCTTTCTTTGTTTTTCATACATTCTTGGCATTTTTTTGGACATATGTTAATTTTCTGCTTCTCTTCTTCCCTTTTTGGACATTTTATGGCTATTTTTGGACATTTCTTTCTGCCTTTTTGCTATCAATTTTCTGAGATTTTTTACCTTTTTTTTTTTTTTTTTTTTTTTTTTTTTTTACAATGTACATGGTAACTAAAATTATGTAAAAAAAAAAAAAAAAAAAAAAAGGAAATGGGAATTTGTCATGTAAAAAAATCACATAGCCTAAATGTTAAAGGGATACTCTAATTATTTAGCCATTTTTGGCAGTCAAACATTAATATTTTGTCTATAATAAACTTGATATCTTCATTTTTTTCCCTGTACAATTAGTACCTTTAAAAACACATTTTGCAACTTGCTTTCGACTGGCAATGACATCACAAGGGCTCAGGTAACCAATCCAAGCTCACCTGTTTTCTAGGTTTGGTCATGTGACATTCACAAGCTGAGTCGACAGCAAGTTGCAAAATGTGTTTTGAAAGGTACTAATTGTACATGAAAAATAATGAACATATCAAATTTATTATCGGCAAAATATTAATGTTTGACTGCCAAAAATGGCTAAATAAGTAAAGTACCCCTTTAACATTTAGGCTATGTGATTTTTTTTACATGACAAATTCCCATTTACTTTTTTTTTTTTTTTTTTTTTTAATAATTTTAATTACCATATACATTGTAAAAAAAATTGTCAAAAATCTCAGAAAATTGATAGCAAACAAAGGCAGAACAAATAGCCATAAAATGTCCAAAAAGGGAAGAAGAGAAGCAGAAAATTACCATATGTCCAAAAAATTGCCAAAAATGTATGAAAAGCAAAGTAAGAAAAATTACAAAATAAATAAAATCCAAAAAGAGAAGAGAATAGGTAGAAAAAAAAGAATGTATTGGATTCATTTGATACATTAAACTAATATAATTTCCTTCATCACAATCTTCAAATGTTGTGCGGCTCCAGACACGTCTTTGATTATTTATTTGGCCTAAAACGGTTCTTTTGACAGAAAAGGTTGCCGATCCCTGATTTAGTCAAAGTAGGCCATGCCCTTCAACATGTGAACCATTTTTCACAGTTTTTGAAAGGTGTGTAGCAACTGGCTCGACTCCAGGATGCAGCAGCGTTTTACTTCCAAGCGCACTGATTGGGTGCAATGAGAAGTGATGGTACCTTGTGGGCTCAACGGTCAACTGTTGTTTTGTGCCAGCTCGCTCATGTGCGACGCCGAGGGGAGCGAATGAGGAAGGAAGGTCAACTGTCACACGATCTAAACTGACAAGTGGCCACAACATTATGGCTACTTGTAAAATATAACGAGACCCAATGGAAAAGGAGTATCAAACTGTCTGCTTTTACAATGATAACAATCTTTAATTTTCATGAACTTTTCATGTGAGACATTTAATTTGACAATATGGGACTTGCTGTACAGTTGGCAATGGTGCAAAACAGCACTGAATTATAATCGGAGATGTTCGTCATATTTTTTCATGTGTGAGTCAAAATGTCAGTGATACATAGTTTGGGGCATTTGACTGAAAATGAATCACACTACATTTTTTGAATCATGCTATATTTTTCATGTTTTACACCAGAGGTAGCCAAATTATGACCCGTGAGCCATTTGTCATTTCCTGTGTTTAAGTCAATGCTCAAAACTCATTTATACTCACTCATTTATTATTCCGGCTTGAGAGTTGACTTTGTTACTCTGACAGTTCTTAATGTTTAACATTTTATGCCTTTTACCGTTTTACTATTTTGTTTTTACTAACTTTAGCTTTTAGTCGATATGATCTTGGTTGTATTGAGAAAGAAGCAATAAACAGATACTATACCTCCAACAAGGCCTCCCACATGTTCTGTGAAATGTGCACGCAAACACACTATAGTTTTTATAATCAGCTTTAAGGGCTTGACCCCCTGGCCTCTCGTGCAGAAAAAGTGATTACATAATGCTCCTAAAAAAATAAAAATAATTGTGCAAAAAAAAAAATTTTAAAAAACAACAACATTAATTTCTACTAATTTTCCAGGGCTTTTTCAGGGCAGTCGGGGCTTTCTTTTGCAGCAACAAAAGACGCATCTTGTCAAGATAGGGGCTACACAGCGACAAAATCTCGATTTTTACTTCCTGGTAGGCTGCTCCGTCAACATTTCCAACTATTGGCACACTGACAAACAATAATTTCACGTTGCGGAGTAACTTTCACACTAAGTGCAGTGTGAAAAAGGCTTTAATCTGACTGTTCACTGACATCTTTGAAGTCAGGCTTCTGTGCGGTCGAGTTGAGCTTCCCCCTCAGTGCACTGCATGGGAGGTTCATCTCTGCTCTAGACAGTTTCCGTCTCCAGAGTTCCCAACACCTCTCAACCGAGCTGAACAATCCGTCCTCCAACAGTGAGCCCACCTCTTGGGCCTCAGTGAGCACCAGTTGCTCTGCAGCTACTAGTCTTTTTAAAAGGGTGGTTTTTGAGCTGCACAGCTCCCCCATCAGTCCTGGAATAGAGTTGCAGCTCACGTGAAGTCTGCTGAACTACTGAACGAGTGAGGAGAGTTCCGTGCTGTTTCCAGCACCGCCACCTGGCGGTCGGGAGGGACGAAATAGAACTAAAGGCTCCATTTGCAACCAGTGTCATTAGATCAGAGCAAAGGACTTAACTCATTCACTGCCTTTTGACGGAAAAAGACGTCAAATGATGCAATGCATTTTTGCTGGGCTGGCAGTGAATGTGTTAACAACCTTGATAACCCACTTTAAACATTTTAAATCAATTAATGAATTGAACAAAAAAAAAACTTCTATGACACACTCTAAAAAGAGTTGGGTCAAAAATATCACAATTATGAGTCATTTTGTCCCAATTTTTATTTTAATTTTTGTGCACAAAACAATCCACATTTATTTATTTATTTTATATGTTGTCTTAAAAATATATATATAATTAAGACACACAATTGGGTTATTGGGGTTGTTTTGTACTGTTTTATTATTATTTTTTTTAACAGCAGTCAGCTCCTTTTTGACACTTTTTTTTGCATGAAACAATCTATTTTTGGTGTTAATTAAAAACAAAACTAAACTAAACAAAGCAAAATATAACAAAGTTGAATGAAATTGACCCAAAGCAGTTGGACCTTTTTTTGACACAAAATTGGCTTACTCTTCTGTGTGTACATGTGTGCGTGGTTGCGTGTGCGTGTGTGCGTGCATGCGTGCAAAACTGTCCAAATTTTTTTTTAGATTTTTTTTAGAAAAAAAAGAGAGAAAGTAACAAATGGCTTTTTTAGAGCCATAATTGGGTTATTTCTGTCCCAACTGTTTTTTGAGTGTACAGAATTGATCAACCGTGCAAGAACACAATCAAATCGTGATCATCTAAGAATGTGTTTCTGAGTCTTGAAGTTGTTTTTTGTTCTTTCTTCTGGCATTATTCTCCACAAAGATTGCGGAGAATTAAGCAGCAACACCTTCAGAAAAGCACACTTTTCTGGCATCCCACAACCACCTCCACACCCGCTGTCACATGCAATACACACACAAACACGAAGTGAACACCCTGGTAATACACCTACGATGCTCATCTTTCACATGAAGAAGATGCAAGCGATGTTGAAAGATTCTATTTCTGCCTTAGAGGTGAGAATGTTTAGAATGCACATAGGAGGTGATGGCGGGTGGAATTTAGCATCCCACATTCTTCTCAGGAGGTTTACACAAAGTGCATGGGGGGTGTACAGTACGATTGTTGATAATAACAGGAATAAAATGTCGAAAAATAACAGTTGGATGACTTAAATCGTGATTAAAAAAAAGTTTCAAAGAATCAGGAGATTATGTCTCAACAAAGAATATTTATTTTGATTTTGTTGTATGGTGCAAGATTATCTCCAGTGAAAGCTATAATGTGAAGGTCAAACTAGGGAATCAGTATAGAAAATAAACATCCTATTTACTTTTTTGTCTCAATTGTCATGACCATTGATGGGCGAGTACCGATACCAGGTATCGGTATCGGAACGATACCAGCCTTTTTTCAAGTACTCGAGTACTCGTGACACAGACGAGTACAAGCGACCGATGGCAGAAAGGGAAGACGTTAACTCTTTGATTGCCAAAAACGTTTAATGACGTATTCTAAAATCCGAACGAATGCCGCCAAAAACGTTAATTTACGTTAATATTACGTTTTTGTTTTTTTTCTCTCAATGGGCAGCACAACGTCTTGTACAGCGCTGCCATCTCACTAAACAAAAAAATATTAGTGTCAAAGTCACTGTTGTGCAAAAAATGTATCTTTTCACAAAAAAAGCTTGTTTTTCTCTTAATATTTTTGTATTTTCGCTTATGTCACTCCAATGACCTAATTTCAAATGGTGATTACTAAAGAACTGAATAAGGTAGAAACATACTTTTTTTTTTCTCATGAAAGAATGGAATCCAATCTTTCATATGGGATCCACCATATTTATGTCGTCATACTGCACAATATTCTGTTTGCTTTGAAATATGAGTGAAAATGCTCCAAATCGGCTGGCACCGTTGTTTTATTTTTTTTGGAAAACGTTGGCAGTCAAAGAGTTAAGTGAGTCCTCCTTGCCTGTAACTGGCGCTAGCTTGCAGCAGTTTTTCACCAAAACTTCACCGGTTTGGAAATACTTCAAAATTGTGAATCTTAAACTAAAAGAGCATTTTTGTGTTTTATTTTGAGCGTTAAGACTATTGACGAGTGACTGTGCTGTTTTTTTTTTGGGTTTTTTTTGTCAAAATTAAAGGAAATATACTTGTTTAAAAATATCTTTTAGTGATTTTTTTTTTATTTGTCAAAATGTACTACTGGTATCGGCAGTTGGTATCGGTATCGGTGAGTACTGAGGGTCTGAGTATCGGTATCGGTCTGAAAAAAAAAAGTGGTATCGAACATCCCTAGTCATGATTCATGATGAATATTGTGCCTTTGCTAATGCAACGTACTAATTATTTGGCTCAACAACCAATAACAAACATTATGCTCGATCTTATCGTATAATAGTGGAATCAGCTGTTTAAATCACCTGTATGCGACAATATGAATGAAAAACAAAACATATCAAGAAAACAAATAGGCCTACTGTGTGGTTAACAACAGACATCAGAGGAGGAGTGAAGTAACACTTATGGGTGAGTCACGATTCCGAAAGTTTACACCACAGATTCACACCTCGATTAGCTGTCGCCTGAGGGTGTCTGAAAAACCCACAACGATACAATGGAGAAGGCAACACAATGCAGTAAAAGTGATTAAAGAAAGGAGAAAGTCTATCTATCTAGCTAGCTAGCTAGCTAGCTAGCTAGCTAGCTCGCTATGGGATCGTTGATAGCTTGGCTTACAGCTGTTGGCGTGGTGGCAATCAGCTGTCATTTCAGTTGGCTGTAATCAAATCATCATTCATCAATCATTCAGTCAATGTATATTAATGAGCTCTCTGTCTCACTCTCATTTAGTGTTTGAAGAATGTTTTATTGTTTTGGCGTACTAATATGAATATTTCCCGGACATGATCATGAAGCAAAACAGATAATTAGCCTATTATTTTTGTAGAGGCAGATACTGTGTGTATACGTCACATCCTAATAAATGGCCACACTTGCGCAAGTAAAACCATAATGAGGAGGAATTTCGTGCCTTTTGCACGACGAGGGTCTTGCAGTGGGGTTTACCTGTGCGCGCTCGGCGATTGGAGAAGTTCTGATCTTAACCCCGCCCCCCTCCGGCGAGCCGATCGTCTCCAGCCGGTGAGCGCACAGTTTGCTTCCAGCTCCCCACCGCAGAACATGAGCTCGAACCCCACTGAGCGGACACTCTACGTCACTCATGCTTGCACCACGCGACTGCTGAGGGGACCTGGCGATCTTTAGGCACCAAGTCACATTTCAATCGCCTGCGGTTGTTTCCTTTTCCTTCACCTTTTTTTTTTTTTTTTTTTTTTTTTTTTGGATGCGCCATGAAAGCGCGTTGGAGGAGTTGTTGTGGCGCCGGGCTGGTGGCGTGGACGTGGGTTTGGAGTGTGGCATGGTGCATACCGGCAAATGAAGGTAAGCTTGTGTCCCTACTGTCCGATCGTCTCAGCTTGACTTAATTGCCGCTGAAAAGTGTTTCATCGGTTAGTCCACCATCGCGCGCGTGGCTCCATCTCCGCCTCCTTCTGACATGTTGTCAAACGTGTGACTTTAAACGTGCATCTTAACAGATTGTGTGGAGCCAAATATGTCCTAAACGTTGACATTTAACACCTTTAAGTGTTAATTGGAATGTGTTTCCGCTTGTTTACGTTTTATGTGAATTAAGTCATCGGCGTTATCTTGTACCATAAAAATAATAAAAGACAATAAATTGTTACTATCATTTCATCAGCTCACGCAAAACAAGATGACATAAGTCACCTGAACTGAATTGACACATTCACCTGTCAGTGTGACACTCGACATCGAAAGGGGTGATGTCAATACAGCATGGAACGGAGTGTCAGGTTGTGTTCCCACGCTATTGTCTGCACACTGTGCAGAATTCTAATAGTGTGAGATGAAGGCTATTGTTGAGGGCTATTAGTTGGCATTATCCTGGGAAAGAGAGAACATTCTTCAGACTGCTTATTCTTCACATGATAGATTTATTTGGACAAAGTTTCGGGTGCACTGAAGTGCTTGTCCATTGTGTTGCTTGCTCCTGGTGTTCCCCCCCTTCATTTATAAAGTTGGAATTCACCTAATATATCATAAGGAGGCACAAGAGTCTGGGTTTATATCCTGGGTCATACGCACAACAGACATGTCTTCACTTTTACATTATGCACATTTTTATTCCATGAGCTCAGTCTTGGAATTTGTTAAAAGTACTGATGAGAAAAGTGATGATAAGTCTAAGATAGAAATAGACCGGGCTGATATCCATCCATCCATCCATTTTCTTGACCGCTTATTCCTCACAAGGGTCGCGGGGGCT
This sequence comes from Festucalex cinctus, assembly GCF_051991245.1. Lineage (NCBI taxonomy): Eukaryota > Metazoa > Chordata > Actinopteri > Syngnathiformes > Syngnathidae > Festucalex > Festucalex cinctus. Next base: position 16,496,105 of record NC_135425.1, read on the forward strand.
GCTGGCGCCTATCTCAGCTGGCTCTGGGCAGTAGGCGGGGGACACCCTGGACTGGTTGCCAACCAATCGCAGGGCACACAGAGACGAACAACCATCCACACTCACACGCACACCTAGGGACAATTCGGAGCACTCAATCAACCTGCCATGCATGTCTTTGGAATGTGGGAGGAGACCGGAGTACCCGGAGAAGACCCACGCAGGCACGGGGAGAACATGCAAACTCCACCCAGGAAGGTCCGAGCCTGGACTCGAACCGGAGACCTCAGAACTGGGAAGCGGACGTGCTAACCACTCGACTACCGTGCTGCCCCGGGCTGATATCGATATAAATTATTAGTTGTCAATGAGGCCGATAACCGATATTTTGGGCCGATATTTACTTTCACTAAAAGGTCATATATTGGTGTAAAATAAACAAACACCAGCTCTTAAATGTGTCAAAAATGTTTTAAAACATGTTTATTGAACAACTTTTCATATTTGCAAAAATGTTGATTACAAAAATAATAATAATAATAATCCTGTTTTAAAATTCCACAGTTCAGGGAGCTCTCAGCATCATTAGCATATTCAAAGTTATTTGAAAATTTAAATAAGTAAATAGCTCCCTATTTTGTTTTCTGTAGATAATCAAGATTTACAAATTTTTGTTAAATTCTTTCACTGACCTTAGTTTTAATTAAAAAAAAAAAAAAAAAAAAAAGGTGTTGAGATTTCCCAGTGAAGTGAAAATATAAATAAATAGTTCCCTGATGTTAACACAGTTTTAAATTTATTTATTTTCATCTGTTAGATTTATATGTATTTTTTTATTTTTTTTTAAAGGCTGATAGGTATATTTTGTCAAAATGGTGAGTATTGGTGCTGATAATCAGCCCAGCTGATAATCGATCTATACCTAGTCTGATGGACTATGACTGACAGTGGCAGAGGCCATATGAAACAGTATATCAATTTTAAAAGTCATTTTTTCTACATGTTGCCAAAAGACGGCGTGTTTACAGAATAGTTACTTCCTGTTTTGATTACATTTGCAGCCTGTTTAGGCAACAAACTAGTTAACTTACATGCTACTATGAGTGCTGCCATCTAGTGAAATATGTCAACTGTTTCTTAATTTGATGTCATCTACATAATACCTATCTTATATTGTTATTAATGAACATTTCCTGATTAACCAAAAGTATAATGATTAATAATCAACAGAATTATGAGCAGGCTTTACACGATTAGGATTTGTCGGCCGGCCACTGATCAGCAATCAAAGTTTGGGAAAAAATTAAAAATAACTGGTCACCGATTTGATCAGAGGATGAGCAAAATATATATTTGAAAAAAATAACTTCTAAATTTACTTTACAGTTGATTGTCACCATTCGCGTGACTGGCCCTGCCCACAAATAGCGAAAACCCCCAAAATGCTGCTAAACATTAAATATTAAGTGTAATGCCTTATTTCACAGAGCCGATCAATAACGTCATTGATTAATTGGTCATATTAAAACATCACAGATGAACTGATCACCAATTTTGCATAAAATGTAAAATATCGTCCGATCAGGTCAGTGTAAAGTTCAATTGTGAGTAATCAATTGTTTGCATTATTTTCATAAACATTTGCAGATTTTTTTTAAACATCCAATCATGCTTTGCAGTATAATTTGTTATTTCCATCAATCTAATAGCTAGAGACAAATGCAATTTTCTTTCTCTTGTTTGCGAGGCTCGTGATTAATTGGAGGAACAAACTGTGAATACCAACGACCCTAATGGCTTCTTTAATATTTAAATACGGGCTCCAGGAGTGAGGAAACTTCTCGTCGAGTTTAGTACCATCACTGATGAGCCGCTTTGGAGGGAAAACAGTTACAAGCTGATGAATTCCCGCTTTTGGAGCGAGTCCATGCTCATTTTAATTGATGGCTTTCTCCAAACATGTCAATTTACTGCAAAATGCTCACACATCTGTTTTAGAGACAATCATCGGGTTCTATTAATAATAATAACATCTGACTAATGAGGATGGAATCGGGTATGCGAGGGTGCGCATTAGTGGGTGCCAAAGCCATCACACTTAATGGTGTTGATTTGCCACATTTGGCTAAATTACATGGAATGAGTTGAATAAAGTGGAGAAGGTAAGCCATTAAGCTCATACCGGAGCGATCCAAGCTAACGGGGGATGCATGAAGGCAGATTTGGAGAGAAAAGAGACACAGAGACCGTTTTGATAGGAGTGAGGTCATATAAGTGCTACACATGTGAATTTTAAATAGGATTCCCCAAGCTACAAATCTATGCACTCATCAGAATATGTCAAATATCCTTCAAAATGTGTCAGCGTGACATTTGAAGGCCCCTCCGTCAACTGAGAAGTGACGAGTCTTCTAAATGCCTCGAGTAGATCATTGTCACGAGTTAGATGGTTGAAGGTAGCGTGAAAGCAGACACGTATCCCATATGATCTAGTTCAGCATCACTTATCTCTTCTTTATGGCCTAATTAGTTGACTAATCGCCGCCAAAGGACATCTTTTATTATTCTCAGCAGAGCAGTAGAGACTTTAAGACTAGCGGAGTGTGTAGGGGAAAGGCAGATCGAGTCTCAGGCACAGAACAAGGTTTGCCTCAGACCAACTCTTCCGCCATACAAAAGCCTTTTCGGTGGATTTTGATTTAACTTATCTTGTTTCATTTTTTCTTTTTTTTTTTTTTTGGGGGGGGGGGGGGGGTAAAAATGAATTGTGTCATTTGAGGCAGCAAGGTCAGCTAGTGTGGCCTTCCTGTGTGGCGACTGCATGTTCTCCCGTCTGTGTGTCCTTGAATTTTGATGAAAATAAAATGTTATATGCTGAGGTTGGATCCCAGAGTGCAGACACAAATAAGATTTTAACTATTTATTCACATTGAGAGACGTGGAACAAACTTGACTAGACGAGAAACAAGGAGAGTTGCACAGAGGAACAGAGGTAATAATCCGACAAAGACACACACTTCTCAGACAGGCTTATATAGACAGCGAATCGATCTGATTGGCTGGGTCTAGACTTGTGAGTAACAGGACTGACATGGTATTATCTGATTGGCTGTTGACCAGATAAAGAGATTAAAGACTCCTGACATCACATAGCTTCTGACATCACATGGTGTCTTACCAGTTGAAACTAGATGCTGGTTACATCAGTTCAAAACAAACAACCTCACCCTAGTCATAACCTTTGCATGACCCTACTCATAACCCTTACATGACCCTAGTCACGACATTAAGCATAACACTTGCATGAGCCTAGTCATGACAGTATAAGCATAACCCTTGCATGACCCTTGTCATAACAGTAAGCATAATAACCCTTGCATGACCCTAGTCATGACAAAATACATTGAGTCAACTCAACTTTAAATATAAATTGAAACGACAGAGAGAAATAAAAATATTATGAAATAATATTATTGTCCTCTTGGGGGCAGTGTTGTGCCCAACATCCATAGTGTACACACAAGGAGAGAAGAAGAAAGTTGCGATTCAGCGCTATTAATATAACGACTTTTTCACAGATTGGGAAGAAATTGTGCCTTGAGTATTGTTGTTACTCATGTACATGTATTTTCACATAATTTGTGTGTGACCATTCGTTATTTTGAAGGAATAACACTCCTGAATTTCCTGTTAGCATGTCAATGGGATTTAACATTGACTTAACTAATAGCGCTAGCGTTGTTTTAAAAATGAAGCATGTCTTGAATGTAAATACACAATGTGTGTAATTATTTTTGTGGGGTGTTTAGTTTTACAGTAAACTCTAACTGTGCTGTCATTGCATGTCATGTGCAGTCAACAGCTTAAAAGACACTCTGTGTCATGGTTTGGGTGAGGTTTGGGTTTGTTTTGTTACTTTTTTCATGGCTCGGGTTTGATTTTGGTTTGGTTTGATTTTGTCCTCCTGTTTCTTTGAGTTCTTGTCGTGATCTGTGTTTTGTGATGTTGTCCTTGTGGGCTTCCCCCGTCTCGTCAAACCTGAGTATGTCCACCTGTGTGCCTACCCCTCCTAATGTGTCAATCAATCAGCACCCTCTGCCACTTGTGTCTTGCCCAGCTGTGTCTCGTGTCAATCAGTGTGTGTATTTAGTCTCTTGTCTCCCCTGTGTCTGCGTCGATTCATTGTCATTTTCCTCATGTCCTGCTTCCGGTTTTGTTCCACGTCTTGTCTCATTTTACCCTTTTGGACTTTGTTGTTTTTGTTTCTTAGTTTGTAGCTCATTTTCTGCCTCCTCATTTTTGTTTATTTAACTTCTTTTTGACCTCATTCTTTGCCTCCTCGACCTGCTTCCCTGCATTTGGGTCCACCACCACACCTCGTTTGTGACACTCTGATGGCAGAATTGCATTCAAGTCACACATTCGTTACACAAATATGGTCCATTCAAGGCAAAAAAAATAAAAAATACACAGAACAGGTTGCTTTTCTACTGTGAATATTTTGTGTATGCAAAAGGAGCAAAACCACAACACATTTAAGTGATTAGGAAAAGGAGATTGTTTCTCCATGTAAACTAACTGCAACCATGAACCGAAAAACAAAAGATCCTTCATGTTGGACTTTAACTTTTATTGTTTGAGTGCACACTATGTAACACGGAACAAATTCAACATTATCAGTGATGAGATAAACACACGTGAACCCTGCCCACAAGACTCCATCTGTTTTTTATAGTGCATGATTTGTCAGTTCAACCTCTTTTCAATCATGTTAATCAGTGTTATGACTGTAGTATTTATTGTGAAAATTACCGTTGTGCACTTAACTAGTTTCTCACTTGCCAACACATTCCACCTGTTCAAAGGCAAACTATTTCACAAGAATTCAATAAGAAATGATAATAACAAAACGTTAAACATTACATTTTAGTCAAACGAGTATTTTTCAGTAATGTGATTGCAGCTGACAGTTACAGTGCCGGGTCTAAAATTTATGAGCAAGAAGTAAAGACTTTTTCTTGCACCACACTGCAGTAAAAGTGACACATATTGGCACAAAGAAAAAAAAAATGGTTTTCTATCATTTTGAAAGTGACTACAGTATGATAATGATTTTCTTTTTCATCTTATAAGTAATGAAAAAAGAACTAGGAAATAATAGAAATGTAATCAAACCGTTCCAGGGTCAAATTATGATTGCCACCGTAAAACGGGCAATGAAGCTGAAGCAGTTTTGGGTATGAAAATGTGAATGCAGTTTGGAACGTAACGAAATGTCTCACCGGTTTTATGACAGGTGGTCATAAACGTGTGAAGCACTGCACGCATTTCATGTTCACATCTTGTGTGACGTCATGTATATCAGCACTGTGACGTGTCGAGTTTGTGTGCAACCCTATTCAACTCGCTGCTATTGTCATTTTACAGTTAATCTGCTGGATTCCCGCTCTGTGATGGGAGACCTTGGCTGGGTGGCATACCCGAAAAATGGGGTGAGTGTGCATGAAATTCATTCATTCACCAGGAATAAGCGCATGGAGGAAAGCTATTGTGAAGACTGATGGTTGCACCTTCTACCAAAATAGCCAAATTTGTTTAATAAGAAAAATTAAAGGTCATTGAAGTTTTCAAGAACTCCGAGTTAATCATAAGAGTGGATCGAATTCATGAATAAACTATTTGGAATTCGTCACTTAACTCTTTTTTTTTTTTTTTTTTTAATGTTCTAAGTGTCCCAAAGACGTATTTATATGTTTTTTTTTTTTTTTTTTTTTTGTTATGCTAGAGCATACAGAAGGCTTTGATGCAGCCTCTCAACTGCAAAGAACAGTTGCAGAAATGGTAGTTATTACAGAAACGGCCAGCAGGTGGCAGCAGGGCAAAGGAGATCAACCAGGGCCATCTAGAAAAAAAGATAAATTACTTACAATTTTAAATAGATTTGTGAAAACTGATGAAACTTAGCTCTCTTCTAATGCTAATTGCTGCATAACGGAAACGGATAGAAACATACTTTTTTTTCTTGATGAAAGAAGAGACTTTAATCTTTCTTTTGATAGGTTCCATGTTTTTATAGCTATTGAACACAATATTCTGTGGGCCTTGCAAAATCAGTCAAAATCCAGTAAAACAGCCGGGAGCGAATGGGATTGCTTCTGTGAAAATGGCTGGGAGTGAATGAGTTAATTGTCAGGCCAATAATTGGATTTCCATGTCGCCAGCATTCCTAGTAGAAGGGCTAAATAAGAATGACTCGTTAGCTTGAACTTAGTTACTTTACTCACTACTTGATTTCAAAAGTAACTGAATTACTTCACTGATTATTTGATTTTAAAAGTAATTTAGATTACAAGTTACTTAATTAGATGCCGACAACTACGCTAAACAAAAATGACAGCTGCTTTTGCCCCAATACTTTATAAGTGCATTGTTAACAGTAATGTTTCAGGATACAGCCTTTTTGATTTTAGTCTGTTTTGACCTCACATATTCAACTGTTAGTACTCTAATGGCAAAAGTTCGGGTGGTCCAATATCAGTACGAGTACTCAACTCTTGAGTGATCACCGATATCAATACCAAGTACTAATGCCACAAGTACTTTTGATGCAAAACATTTCACCCTCCAAAAAATTAACATAATTTTTAAGAAAGACCTAAATATCCCAATATAGAATTTTTTTTCCTTCAAATTGCATGAAATTAATGTCAATTTTCGATTCTTCTATTCTAATCTGTAGATCCTGATCAAAACAAGGCCACAAATAGGCTGACGCGAGTACTGACTGAGATCTTGAAATAAGGCTGGGGATCCGATACCGATCCGTGGTATAGATACAAACATCAATGATAGTCATATTGTTGAATACTTATCTTGCAGTCAAATGTGTTATGCTTGCTGGGATAAATAGTATCATGGTAAAGGCTTGTAAATATTCAGGTGTACCTGTTTTGCTGACTATAGCGATTTTTCACCTCTTTTTTTTTTTTTTTTTTTATTCTAATCGTGATTCCTCTAAGGCTGTTTCTTGGTAGATGGAGGAGATGTGCTGAAAATGCTGACATATATACAGTAATATTAATCCAGTGTGATTATGTCTCATGGTTTTATCCAAGTGCGTATATAACCACATTCATGAGAGATGGCGGTAAATAAAAGATCCACTAACAACATTCTGACATATTAACTGTTTTTTGTTTTTTTTCCACTTAGTGCAAGCTGGTGTTTGTTTTCTATTTAACATATTGTGTCGTGATAAAATGATTTGCGGGAGGAACAGGAATTACTGTTGTTCGCTATTAGAATTCTTATTGTGGGAGCTGTTTACAATGGAGCCCAATCTGGAGCGCCCTCTATTAGTTTGCACTCACACACACACGCACGCATGCCCACAGCTACACGCACACACCGACTTGGCAGCAGCAGTCTACTCCGGCTAAATAAGATGTTAAGGAGGGGGCTTTTTTGGGCTCATATTCCAGATGGTTTGTTTCATTCTCCTCCTCCTCCATCCACACTCGTATCTTTTACATTGGCTTCTTCTATCTATCCTGTTTGCCTCCCGTTTCTCCTCATGTCCTTGTTGCCATCTGCTTGTCGTTTTATCTCACCATCCTTCCTATTCTCTTGTCTGTGCTCCCCACCAAATGCTTCAGTTTGCTTTGAGCACAAAGTGCATGGGAGGTGTATTTAAGGACATGCCCACTCAGTCCCAATTTTCAATATTTATTTCTATAATATTTTTAATGCATATTTGCTGTCCAAAGTCAGTTGTGTACGACACTGTGTTTAAGCAGCAGTGAAAAAGAATGCTTTCCAGCAACATTTAATAAATACAGTTATAAATGTTTGACATCAAGGACATAAATTTACCTAGTCGATTAATTTGATAATCGATTACTTGTCGATTAATCGATTAATTTTGACAGCTATAATAAGATAATATTTGAGTCTGTGTAGACGATATGGTATATGAGGGATTATTTCCCATGAGTTTCTGTTCCCAACCAAAATTAAATAGGAATTAAACCCGACAGCAAATGCAAGAGTAAAGTTAAGTCAAATTATTTGATTTGTAAAGCCCTTATTCACAAAAGAGTCTCAAAGGGCTTCACAGGCCCCCAGTTGACTATGATTTGCTGGCATCCCGTGATGCAATCCTCCAACTGGGCAAGGAAAAATTCAAAATCCCATTTTGGGGGAAAAGAAGAAGAAACCACAGATTGAGGTTTAAACATGTGGCAAAACTCATGAAAGTTTGCAAAAGGCTTAGGCCTGGCAAAAATAAAATCCATTTGAGGTTTATTGTGCCATTTTAAACAAAACTATAATTCCAACGTGCCAGTACGTCAAAGTGGCCTGGATGGCGTGGGTCCTTCAAAGCTGATTGCAGCTCTAGTTAGGGCCTGCTGCAAGATCCCTATTAATTTTTGTAGAAATTATTCTTATTTATGTAATGTATTTAGTGATTATCAAAGCATGTGGGAGGGCTAAAAGTATGTATTGTAAATTGAAAGAAAACCTCTCCTATGGTCTCTGTATATCGCAGAATTACACAGCTTGTTGATGGGTCTGGAATGTATCCCACGCAATAAACAGCGACTTATGTACTCCCAGTGCACCATATGCTTTCAAAAATTGTTGGAATCTGTAATTTTATTTAACGTAAAACGTTTCATGTTCATGGTTACCAACATATTGATATCCCAGTATTTCACCTACCATTGTAAAGGGAAGACAAAATGAACACAAAGTGGATATTTTGGGTTTTTGGATGGAAGTCAACCCTGAAGTATTTGCAAGTTACGGCCAGACCGCAAAGCAAGTCCTGGCAAGAACACTTAACTTTGTTCTTTCTTCCATCGGGACCATCCCTCCTCCATTCCGTCTCCCATATTGTGTTGGAGAGTGATGGCAGATTAGCTGAGCTGCTGCTCGCATGCCATTTCGTAAAGGCTTTTATCTACTGCATCTCCAAGCAAAAAAAAAAAAAAATATATATATATATAAAAGAGAGGGCACTATAAAAGGGATGGTTGTCACAATAAGGATTATTTTTCCATCAACTCTTTCCATGTCACCTGTCTCCATTATATGCTGTTATTCTAGCCAATTCCAGGCCCATTTTAATCTGTTATCTGCACCATATCTACTGGACTCATCAAGCGTGTTGACAAAGGCCGACTGGTGAAAATATTTGGGCTTTAAAAATTGAAGCTGAAAACTCACGTGACAACTGATTGCCAGCTGGCGTGAGATTGGAGGGAACCAAACAACCCTCAAAACAGGCAGCCTACAGTAGCTACTCACTTTTTTTTTTTTTTTTTCACACTTCAGAATCTGATGGGGCTTGGTGCATGCTTGGAATATAAACTGCCTTTCTGTGGATGCCTCATGGTTGAATGATTTGAAAATCAAATTCTTGCAAAAAATATCAGTAAATGTTGTACAACGATTTATTGCATGCGATATGTTCAAAACCCACCTGAGCTAGGTGAAAATCTATATAAGTAATTGGTATTATATACTATTAACTATTTTACTGCCAAATGTTATAAAAAAAATAAAAAAATAAAACAACAACCCCACAGTGTTAGTCAATTTCGAGCATTTTAACCCTTTTCTATTCTGTTTTCAAGGAAAACAGAATATTGTGTGCTTTTACTACATATACAATGTGGGTACCAAATGAAAGATCGCATTTAATTATTTCATGAGAAAAAAAAAGTATGTTTCTACTTTATTCCCTTCTTTAGTAATCACCAGTTGAAAATAGGTCATTTGAGTGACATAAGCGGAAATTGAAAAGTGAAAACAAGCTTGCTGGGAAAAAGTACATTTTGTGCACAACAGTGATTTTGACACAAATATTATTTTTTTTTGTTTAGTGACGCTCTGTGCATTGGATTGAATGTGACAAAGGCTTTGATTAATCACATCATCTTTGAAAATGCTATATTTCATCAGATTCTGTCATGTTTCATTGTAATTCCTTAACACCAGATACAATGCTGCCATCTGCTGGCTATAATTAGTGGGTGTTTTTGGTTTCACAACCCATTGACCAGGCAGCACTGCACTTAGGCATTGCACTTCCCATTGATTAACAAACAAACAACTTAGCTGATGTCATTTAACGTTTATGGCGGCATACATCGTGATTTTACTAAACGTTATTAAATGTTTTTGGCGGCCAAAGAGTTAAAGGGATGCTCATTAAGCCATTTTCAGCCATTAAAACGATTTTTTTTTACACTTGCTGTCGATTTGAATATGAAAATTCCGCATATAATCGCATTTAGATTTCCAGTTTAGAGGGGTAAAAAAAAAGAAAAAAAAGAAGTAAACTTACACGTATTCACTCTTCAGCTCAAGTTGAAGATTGGATCACTGTTCACCTGCTGCCTGTCCTCCACACTCAAAAGCTCGTCTGCTCGTCTATGAAAACACATTGGAGCAACGACTGATTCACTCGCCTGAACAAAAATTCAAGCACGCATCGACTGTCTTGCTGATTCAGCATGAGAAGCCCAAGATAAGGGCGGACGAGTGACAAAAGTGCTGAACACACACATGCACATTCACAAAAATGGCTGATGGTTAAGCATCAATGCTCAACGGCAGACTACCAGCTGGAATCGAAAGCTGAAAACGAGGACAATGGAGGAGAAAGTTGAATGATGTTAAATATTAATGACCTTCACTTACTATTCGTCATTGTAGATTTTTCTTTATAATGAGTCGATTTTGATGAGGACAAAATTTTTAGTGCCCTTTCGTTAATTGTACGGGCTTTCACTCGTCTACCGACAGTATTCTGATTTGTGGAATATGAATTAAGCAATAAAATCCACCTGTCTGGGGGCGGACATTTTGTCACGTGCTGTCAAGCTGAAAATGACCAATCACCGTTTTCCAAGTTTGGTCACGTGACATTTGTAAGCTGAGCCCCGATTGGTCGTTTCATGAGTCCAAAGCAACTGTGATGTCATTTTCACTCGACGGAAAGTGACAAAATGGCCGCCCCCTGAGATGGATCAAAACAGGTGGATTTTGCGACTTAATTCATTATTGAATTTTTTTTTTTTTTACTTCTCTTTTAACACAGTCACTGCCAGCCCAGCAAAAAATGCATCATTTGACGTCTTTTTTTTTTTTTTTTCCGTCCATGGCAGTGAATGAGTTAAAAGCCAATTTTCTTTTACAGGCAGTATGAAAAGAAAGAAAAGAAAGCTTTCGGAACTTGGAAATAAGAAAGCTATACCTGTGATCCAACATCTTGTCTGTGTATTTTAAACCGTGTGATTAAAGCAATAATATATGGCACGTAGCAGCAACATGATTATAGTGATGGACAGCAGAGTCAGCTGGGTGCAGAAGTCGGGGAAAAAAAATGAGGGTGTTGCCGTCGGTGGTCTCGGTGGTGTTTCTTTCATGGATAAAGAGTGGGGAGGGCCGTTCTATTACAGTGTCATGGCGGTCAGCTGTAATAGGCGGTAATAATAAGTTGGAGACAGCTTCGCAGTGCCGGGAGGGCACTCGGCACAGCCGCGGGGGGTCCGCTGACTGATGTGACAAACACAGACACAAACACGCATGCACATAATAGTCAGCAAAACAAACACACACACTAATGAGGAGCTGGAGGGAAGCCTACAGGGACTGTCGAGTGTTTGCATGCGAGTGATAAGGACGGCAAGTGGAGCAGGATGCCGAGGTGAAATAGAGGCTGAACGGAAGAACCTCCAGTGATCAAACCTCGTCGTTATTTTCCCACCACTTCACAGCAGCGCTGTGATTTATGTGGAATATTTTGTTGCATTTCTGTCAAAGAGAAGATAAATCTCTTGTCTTGATGTCTTGAGGGGGTTAATTGAACTGCATCAAAGGGGAAGTTGGCATAGTGAGATTACATTTTTATATATATATTTTTGTTTGTACTTAAATTACTTATTATCCCTCAAGGGGAACATACTTTCTGCTGTATATATTTTTTTATTTATCACACAGAGCTCCAGATCCTCGACATGCAGGCATGCGAAATGAAAGTGAAATGGGCACACAATCCGGGGTTTTAGGGGATTGAAGGGTGCCTTGCTCAAGGGCACCTCAACAGAAGTACTGTACTGAGAATAGCATCTTGGAAAACGACTATATTTTTTTCACTGCAGTGGGACTAGAACTGTGACTCTGCAATGACAAGTCATTTATTTTAATGTCTTTTGTTTAGAAGTGTAGTACTTTATTACAACTAATGTGAAATTTTGTGTATCGTGCTAATATCTGGCCTTATTTCAAGGTATCGGTACATGCGACGGTGACCAATACCAGCCTTTTTCTGACCGTTTTATGATCAGGAATGAATAATTAGGAGAATAGAAAATTGCCATTCATTTCATGCAATTTTTAGGAAAAATACTATATTGGGATATATATGAAAATATATACCTGTATATTTAAAAATGAACTGTTTTTTTTTTAATTGTACATATTAAAAATACTAGTGGTATCAGTATTTGTGACTACTCAAAAGTTGAGTACTCGTACCGGTGTCGGTATGAAAAAAAAGTGGTATCAAACATTCCTAATTTGGAGATAGAATGATCATAAAATATTATGCAAACTTAAAGATATCCTGATCACATTTTTCTGCACCCAAGTCCAAATTATTTGTTTTAAATTATTGAGTCTTGAGCCAATACCTCGGATTAAAAAACAAAAAACAAACGTACGTTTTTGAATAACGGTATCCCAACATGATAACTTTTTACATGGCTGTGAGTCAGCAGTGGTTTAAAATAAATCAAGAAAATAAATAAAATGTGTTATTCTTTGAGTTTTCAAATTAAGAAAATTCAAAAATCTGATCTTTTTCAACCTCCACAACTCTCTAACATTCGCAATGAAATCGATGGTGTCAGGCCAAAACTTTGTACCTCTTTTCAAAACAGCCCAAAAATGGCATGTTTGTTCAACCACTTACATTTTATTATTGTTGTATTAACACTTGATTGGTCATTAATTAGTAAAAATGGCACCCACCCGTGTGGACTGACCAAAACTATAGATTTTTGAGAAAAATATTAAATTTGCCAAATTGCGCCTTACGAGGTTTTGGCCCGAAATATAAATCGCACAGAATTATAGTAAAAGTTAACCAACATGGTTATTGTCTGATGTATTTCACAGCAACTTACAACCATAATATTGAAAATATTGATAAATTGCCTCTTAAATCATTTGCTCCCAATAACGTGCAAATACGTTTTTTTAATGTAAGTGTCCCAAAGACGTATTTATACGTTTTTTTTTTTTTTTTTTTTATGCTCGAGCATACAGAAGGCTTTGATGCAGCCTCTCAGCTGCAAAGAACGGTTGCAGAAATGGTAGTTATTACACAAACGGCCAGCAGGTGGCAGCAGAGCAAAGGAGATCAACCAGGGCCATCTAGAAAAAAAAGCTAAATTATTTACAATTTTAAATAGATTTGTGAAAACTGATGAAATTTAGCTCCTTCTAATGCTAATTGCTGCAAAACGGAAACAGATAGAAACATACTTTTTTTTCCTGATGAAGGAAGAGACTTTAATCTTTCTTTTGGTAGGTTCCATACTTTTATAGCAATTGAACACAATATTCTGTGGGCCTTGCAAAATCAGTCAAAATCCAGTAAAACAGCCGGGAGCGAACGGGATTGCTTCTGTGAAAATGGCTGGGAGTGAATGAGTTAATCAAAACAAAACGTCTAGGCCTGTGTCACATTAGTCAAGTGTACTTAAATACGTATGTTGAGGATTTATTTCAATGTAAACCAATATTTCATATTGTTTCATTTTATCACCAATTAGACAATGCCTTATTTATTTGAGACTCCTGTGTCCATGGTCACCTCATGCCTCAATGCCTAACACTAATTCACTAATTATACTCTTAATTAAAGCTTTAATGGCATGAGCCTTGTCTCTATTCTTTGTTTCTCGTCAAATAAATTGGTCTGTGATGACTTATTAACTTGGGTCATGGAAATGTATTCAGCGCCTATTCACATTCGTAATACAATAATTTTTGTTGCAGGGGTTACAGCATGTCAATGTCTGTGTATGTGTGTTTGTATGTCTGCTAAGCTGTGTGATGCTCACTGAAGGCTGCAGGATCTGTGTGATCTAACCAGTAAGAAGCTTAATGTCTGCGCAGGGGCCGAGCGCGCTCCGGTCTGGGACGCATCACTGTCGCGATAAGTTAAACCCGCATGCAGTCAATGCATACGCATGCACGTATGTTCATTTCTTATGAGCAACAACCCAAAAAAAAGTAATCATCAATACTGTCTACAATGCTGAATTGGCCCAACAAAGTGTATGAGTACGACCTAAACAAAAGGCAGAAAGATGGTGAGAAATGAAAAGTAATCAGGTGGAAGAAGAGTGACGCAGAAAGACGGGGGGGGGTTGGCGGAGAAGAAGACAAAGGCACAAGGTTGTGTACAGCAGCCGCAGAAAGGATGATTAATATGGGCTATTAAGCTATAACACCAGATCATAGTCTGCTCCCTCTGGCCATATTACGCTGACATGATAAAGCGCCTGTATTAGCCATGGGAGAGTGCTAGCGATGCAGATAATAGCCACATCCCAGGAGAGTTGCAGAAGGAATTAATGCCACTGTCTGACACATACGCACACTGGCAATCGTTCGTATTCAAACTCTCTAAATACACTCAGGGATGGCAAGACTGTAACTTTTCGGCAGGTTTGACTGTACAAGACTCACAGATGAGCTCATCTGCAAATATGCTAATTCTAAATTTTTCCTGACAAGAACGCCGCCCCTCGTTTATGGTAAATATATAAACTCCTAACTCCCTCTACTCTTTTGGACTGAGGGGAAATGAGGTGGAAGGGATGAGGATTAGTTTGCTATCCATATTGAGCCACTCACAGCTTTTTATATACTTTCCTCTTGCCATGTTAAGCCTCGCAGAGGGCTTCGCTGTGCCTCATTTTGACTAGATTTTCATGGTTCTTACTCTCTTCACCTGTGTATAATGTTAAATCATTTAACTGCCTCAAAACGCAGATGAATGCTTGAATGGTTTCCAAACCAGCCTGTAATGGTCTAGAGCCTTTGTGAAGGTATCTGTGATGAAGTGTAATCTGAGAAACCTTGTTGTCTCAGACCTCTTAAATTGGATATGATTTAAAAGTAGACTTAGTGCAATTTCTGGAGAAATTGCGTGGGAATGCTGAATGCTAAGAGCTGAATGCTAAGCTTTAAATGCATGTGTAAGGCTTATGAAATAAATTGAGATAAATTATGAAATTATGACCTCCTGGTTACTGGACAATTCACTTTACCAACTGTGCCACCAAGCAGTATCAGACACCTGGTAAGGATATTAAGTTATATGTGGGGAAGTGGATGTGGAAATTGACACTGAGAAAATTTCAATGTCTGTCCCATTGAAAATGAATGGGGAAAAGTTAATATTAATGTTAAATTGTGCGAATACTGTAAGTAATGTGGAATCAGACGATATATACCGTGCGTAAATTTTTGAAGCAAGTTGAAATTTGTTAATTGAAAGTATTATGGGGGAGTTGTTACGCAATGCTGAAGCATTCCCACAATCATTAAAGTTCTCGAGTGTGAAACTGTGTCCATGGAGTCTCACTTTAGTTTTTTTCTTCTATTTCTTCACCAGTGGGAAGAAATCGGGGAAGTAGACGAAGACTACGCCCCCATCCACACGTACCAAGTGTGTCGGGTCATGGAGCAGAACCAGAACAACTGGCTTCACACCAACTGGATACTGACCGAGGGAGCCCAGCGGGTTTACATCGAGCTCAAGTTCACCCTGAGAGACTGTAACAGCCTCCCTGGCGGCGTCGGAACTTGCAAGGAGACATTTAATATGTATTACTATGAAACGGACGGTGGTGAATTGGAGGATGGAGAAATGGGGGACGGCGATGGGATAACGCAGGAGGAAGACAGGGCGTTGAAGGAGAGCCAGTACATCAAAATCGACACTATCGCGGCTGACGAGAGCTTCACTGAGCTTGACCTCGGGGATCGGGTTATGAAGCTCAACACCGAAGTCCGCGATTTAGGCCCTTTGACTCGGAAAGGCTTCTTCTTGGCCTTTCAGGATTTGGGAGCCTGCATCGCTCTGGTTTCCGTGCGTGTTTTCTACAAACGTTGCCCGTTTCTTGTGAAGAGCCTGGCCGAGTTCTCTGATACCATTCCGGGATCGGAGGCCTCGCAGCTGGTGGAGGTCGTGGGTCGCTGCATCAACAATTCTCTGCCGTTGTACGAGCCTCCCAGGATGCATTGCAGCACTGAGGGCGAATGGCTGGTTCCCATCGGGAAGTGCGTCTGCCAGCCAGGATTTGAAGAAATCCTTGGATCCTGTCAAGGTGAGCACAAAAACTTTTCTTAACTTGTGATCGCGTTGCCTGCTTTTGTTCATCTGGTGTCTTTATTTATGAGTGAGTGCTTTTTTTTTTTTTTTTTTTTTTAAACTGAGTGCATGCATTTTTTTCTTGGCTTAGTGGAGGGTTTGTTTCCCCTGAGCCTTGAAGCACTTTGCTGCTCTCATACAGTCGCCTTACTAAGCCTAGAGCCAAACATTCCCACCTCCTACGTCAACTGACATTCCCATGTGCACGCTGTCCTCTCTTGTTTTCTCTGATGCTCTTTTTAACAAGACCGTCTCCGTGCTGTCGCAGCATGTATGCGATTATCGTTGTTATTCTGTACATCTTTAGCAAACGTTCTGATCATTTAAGCACAAAAAATGCCTCAAATCTCTAATGACAAGCAGCACCTCAGACACCGTGTAGACCCCCTGCAAATGATTATTATTTAATTAAACAGCATATCATATTTTAATTTCCCAGGGAGAACATTGTTTTTGTTTACAAAATAAAAACCCACCTGCTTTTTTTTTTTTTTTAGATTTAATTATTCGTCAGCAAAATGGGCGTCCGTCAGTCATGACAGAATGCCCTCCTCTAAAATTAGTTTCTTGTTTTGTCCCATTTTATGTATTGTTTGAGACATTACTCAACATTGGTTAAAATATTTGGATATGCCAAGTAACCATAACTTACTAAGGCACGATCGTTTGCATTGCTAGCGAATGTTGATTTCACGTCAGGGTTCTTTCAAGTTTGTAGCGTTCTCTAAGGGATTAGAGATGGGCAAGTAACAGTGCCGATACTAGCCTTATTTTACGGTATCAGTACTCACGACAGTGGCCAATGCCAGTATCAGCTGCCCACTTTTGTTCTTTTTTACGATCAAGAACTAGAAATTAGAAGAATAGAATACTCTGAGTTATGTCTTTCTTTAAAATGATCTCTAATTGGTTTTGAGTGAGTTTTAATGTAGTAGAATGTTAGTTTTTTTATGTGTATAATACACCATTTCCACCAAATCTTTCAATTTGTATCAGCCTTCATTAGGTTGTCAGTCGCAATGAATTGCAGCTAGCTAGCTAAACGCTCAACAGGGAATTGTTCGCCTTTTTACAAATTAGGCTACAATAAAATAAATTGAATATTTCTTTACAAACTTAAAGTGCAGTTTTGTCTTTAGTTTATTTTTTTTTGTATAATCGAATAATTTATTTAGGCACTGTCTCATGCTGCAGTGTGGCTATTTACATACTGTTAGCTAGCTAGTGCTGAACTGATATGTATCACTTGGTGGAAACAATCCTTCAAGTGAAATATAAGGTCAAATTTGTAAATGATGTCAACCCATAATTAAACAGAGGATAGTCATCTTACTTACAAAAGAGAAAAAGATGGCACGAAAGACTTTTGAGTCAGTTTGTTGGCTCGGGCTAAGTACTTCATCTCTACCTGATTATTTGTTTGATCTTGAATCGAAGTACCAAGAATAATTTTCACTCAATCACTTTAATGCGCCTGTTCTTTTCCAAACAGGTACTGAAACCTTTTGGCTGTATCACAATCCTAGACTACAATATTTCACACATGTACCTGCTCCATCGTGCACTTGAGTAGTTAGTCATTTGGGGTTCGGTGTTGCTCAAGGACACACAATACGAGCTGTGGAGCTCAGCTAGTTTAGTGACCTTCTGATTACACGACAGCCAATCTACCCCACTGTGCCCCGCCAGTCCACTTTGTTGTTTCATTGTCCCCAAGCTATGTGGGGTTAGCACTGCACAAGGCGGCTTTATCAAGAACCATTTAGCACGTCTCGTTTTCCATCGCGAAATGCTCCCAGAAAGTCGCGATAAATATACATTACTTTGCCAGCTTCACTTCAGCTTGTGATTAATTGCGACAAGCTAATATGTAGTGTAACTATCTGAGGAATTGTCGTAGGATGAAAATTAGTTACTTGAGGAGACTTGTAAATTAATTTTCTCATAAACTTGCTGCGGTGTGAATATCAGTGTTTTATAACTGACAGCAAGTGCAGACCACGTTTTGTCTGAGCCTCAAGGAGAATTTCTCCTTCCGGCATGAAAACCACAAAACGAATTTGGCTGTCAAAGTAAAATACAATGTGAGCATGTCTTTAAAAATCTATTCCTGTGTCTTTGCTGCCTTTTGAGGGCGCGGACATTTGAAGGTTACTGAACATTAGGTGCTGTTCATTTGAACGCGTATTAGTGTTTTCCGCTTCAGGAAGAAAAAGTTGTGTTAAATGCTAATTATTACTGCTTGTTCAACATTCATTTCGGCATAAAAGATGTCTCACCAGTAAACATGGCTGGCATCGGCAATGGAGCAAAACAAATAAATGTGACTCCTCTAGCAATTAATGAAGCTACAGTAGTTTTTACACTTCTGCATGCAAATGAGGCTGTCACTCTGCCAGCCTTTGAACGGTTCTAATTAGACAGAAAATATTTTCTCTATTTCAGCTTGATATTAGTGTAGTGTTTTTTGTAAACAATCTTGTGAGGACTTCCAGATAGTTTATTTGACAGCTGAAAAAAAATTGGGGGCGGGGACAGAATTTAGATCAAATATATTTAAATTACATACCATTTTGTTGTGTTTAGAATCTATTGGGCCATTCTCTGAAATTCACACAATTATGTTGTTCTTCTGGGCTTAAAGTGTATGTAATAATTCATAACTTATAAATTGTATGGTATTTATTTTCTTAAATTAGCTCTATCAGCAAAAGTCTATCAGTTAAAAATATTATAAAAAAGAAGATATTATATTATTTATGAACAAATTATGTTAAAGTTAGACAAACTACAATTAATAAACAATTTTCACGCAGTCTGGCTCCAATGCAAAGTAGTAAGCCAAACATTTTTGACCACAAACTTGTCAAAAATAATATATAATATGTGGTTGCCATGGTAATGGCTATATAGTTCTGTATCACTTCACTTAGTCCTTTTTTGCTGTTTAAAAAACGAGGCGCTGCTGTGAAAATAATACAATTGCACATTATTGCCACGTTCAGCCTATTCAGCACCTGTTTTAAGCATGCATGCCTCGCTGAGTGGGAATTGTTGCAGGTCAGAGGGCAACACAATCTGAGAAAATGTTGCACACTGCCTAGCCGAGCATGATTTAACGCAGTCTTTGTAAACGTGGGACAGAACCGGTCGTGGGCAGCTCGTTCGCACCTCCTTTTGTCTTGCTCTCGTTTTATTACCATCCCTCATTCGCGCGCCGCTATTTCACTGCCTCGTTTTTATCTTTACTTGACTTCCTCCAATCTCCCTCGTGCTCGCATGTCTTTTCTTTTCCATTCGCCTTTCTCAGTTTATCTCCATGTCACTGTCAATCATTTATTGTCTCCCAATTCCTCCCGCTTGTCTTTTTAATGCAACCACCTACATTAGCACTCCCACAGCATACGCAGCAGGACGCTCTTTATATCACTACATTATGTCTCTGTTTGTGGAAAACAATCACTTGAATTACAGTATACCCGCTCAGCGTTAAGTGGTTTTCACAGAGAACATAGTGAAGCTTGCAACACAGGCTATTGTCACTTCGCTACACAGTACACACACATTTGTATGGAAATGCAAAATTGGAAAGATATGAATTTGCTGTGTTTGCCCCCCCCTAAATTGAGATGATTTCAGTTTACGCAGCATGTTTACAGGATAGACTAGTCACTTCAATATGGCCAAATAATATAATTCCAGTTGCCACTGTATGATATCCATATGTACATTTTAATGTTTTGAATTTAGGATCTGTAATGACTGAAGAAGGCGTTAGATTAATTATGGTTATGTTTTGACGAGGTAAAAACGGTCAACTATAAAATGTCCTCATTTGGTGCATGTGACCAATTTGATCTGAATCCAATAATATTTCCACTTTAGTGAATCATTAATACAACAAGTTAAATAATCCAAATATGTTGGTCTGATTTATAGAAGATATTTTAAATTGTGTCCACACAGCAGAGGCACTTCAGGTAAAGTTAACCATTTACATTAGGGGTGTCAACTTCAAAAGTTAACTCACAATTAATCACACATTTTATATCTGTTCTAATTGTACAATAAAATGTACAATAAAATATTTTTTCTCAGTTTTCATATTCTTTTTAACATCCATCCATCCATGTTCTTGACCGCCTATTCCTCACAAGGGTTGTGGGCGGTGCTGGAGCCTATCTCAGCTGGCTTTGGGCAGTAGGCGGGGGACACCCTGGACTGGTTGCCAGCCAATCGCAGGGCACACAGAGACGAACACACCATACACACACCCAAGCACACCAAGGGACAATTCGGAGCGCCCAATTAACCTGCCATGCATGTCTTTGGAATGTGGGAGGAGGCCGGAGTACCCGGAAAAGACCCACGCAGGCACGGGGAGAGCATGCAAACTCAGGAAGTCCGGAGCCTGGACTCGAACCCGAGTCCTCAGTACTGGGAGGCGGACGTGCTAACCAGTCACCACCGTGCCGCACTCTTTTTAACATTAAAGTGGAAAAAAACATGTTTAACTAATAGAAATATGGCTGCATTTTTTAGTCATGGATATAGTCATTTCATAAAATTGAGTTAAAAATAATTAAAAAAAAAGATTGACTGTTCTGTAAAAAAAACGAATATGATATTGATCTGTGTTGAAGTAATTTTTCTGCCACTAGATGGCATAATTGCATTTGTAAGAGATTGATGACAGCCCAGTGCATTTTTCTTTTCATATTAAGAACCATCTAATCTTTAACATGAAGTAAATTGTGAAATTTTGCACATTTTCAAAATTGTAAAATACAATTTGACACCAGTCTCTACAAATATACGCATTATTATTAAATATTGCTGCTCAATTTTGACGTGGACGCGTTGCGACTGGAATTCCCCAGTACAGGCTTTACAAGTAAGAGGCAGTCATTAATCGCGCAAACTTTAAATTAACTCAAAATTAACACTATATAAATCAAGATGACTTGACTTGTCTTGACTCATTTTGACACCCCTAATTTACCTCATTCATTGTGTGGTTCACACCACATGGCAGACATTTGAGCACATACTTCCTGCTAATTAGCATTCCCACGTTTCGACATATTACAATAGCCTGAATAACACAAAATATGTAACATTTGGCCGTTCTGTAAATTGTGGCCTCCTGGAAACATGTATTTTTGGGGTGAAGGGAGGTCGTGCTACTGCTGTAGAAATGGGCCAAGTAATTGTAACTAAATAACTCACAACTGCGTCAGATAAGTTCTCATGGCGGATTCGGAACTACATCACTGGGTGCCATTTTAGCCATGTCCACAAAAAAAAAGAAAGGAAAAAAAACAACAACAAGAAAACTGAAATGATGGTGAGAAGCGATACAAGAACTGGTGGGGGTTGGGGGTGTTATACTGCAAACAAGGGGGTGTGTATAGATGGACGGACAGATAAAAAGCACGAGTGAAGTGATGGGAAAACAAGTGGATAGAAGAAATGGAAGATTTCTCACCACCGGGTGTGAGGCCAAATTGACAAAGAGATGGATGAGTGTTGTTTCTGGGGCGACGGCCACTGAGGACGGATAACTGAGGACACAAGTGGGCAGATGGATGAAGAGAGAGATGAAGTATGGGAGGCGTGGGTAGAACTCGGAGATTGAGTTCTCTCTCCCAAACTCAGGCAATGAATTTTGGATGTAATATGAGAGTAAAAACATGATTAAATTGAATTTGGGGAGCTGGCAGAGAAAGGGCAGAAACTTCAGTATAGAACTTCAATAGCATGTTTTTGAGAGAAATTTATTGTACTTGTTGCAGAGAAACTCATTCTCATCTCGCCTTTTTACACTTTATACTCACTATTGAGACTTTCCATCGGGAAAATCAGGTATTACTAGGTGCAATTTTAGTACCTACAATAAAAACAGTTGCGTCAGAAATAAACAAATTATGGGTCAAAACGGACCAACCGCTCCCTGGCTCAATTTGACCCAACTTTTTCTCTTTTTTTTCTTGTTTGTGAAAAAAAAAAATCGAAAAAATTGGACAGTTTTGTACAAAAAAAAAAAAGATGTGGGTCAAAAATAAACCAATTATGTGTGAAAGAAAAGGGCAAACTGCTTTGGGTCAGTTTAATCCAACATTGTTTTTTGTTTTTGTTTTTGTTTTTTTAAACACATAATATGAACTAACCCCAACATGGATTGTTTCATACAAAAAACAAAAAAACAAAAAAATAATAATAATAATAACAATAATAATAACAATAATAACCCTTTTTTTTCAGACAAAACATAAAAACAAAACAAACAAAAAAACAATGCAAAAATGTTATTTTTTGTATGCAAAAATGTAAATAAAATTTGGGACAAATTGACTCAAGTGGCGGTCGGTCTCATTTTGACCCATTACTGGGTCATTTTTGACCCAAGTGTTTTTATAGTGTAGTTTGTCTGGGTTCGAAGCATACAAAGCTGATACTAAATGGGTAATATGATAATACGTATTATGAAGGGTAATACTGTGATTGACTGGCCACCAGTCCAAGGTGTGCACTGCCTCTGACCAAAAACCATCTGGATTAGGCTTCGGTTCAGCTGTGACTGAGGTCCAGCAATAATTGATTAGTAATCACATTGTTGGAGGCTACACATCGTCATCTACCCCAAACGTTATACTTAAATAATAGCAACTTAAATTCCCATGGATCCAATAACGGCTTCCGTAGCTGAACATTGTTAAAATCTGTTTTACAACGGAGGCAAGAATGTTGAAATGGTGGCTAATTGGCAGAGAAAACCATTTGACTCAAGGGTTTTAGAGATAAAACAATGACAGCTTATGTACTAATGGTTGAATTTCATCACCAGTAGAAAGAAACGCTCAATTTGCATAGTAATGTTGCAAAGATTGCTCTTAAAGGAGAGCTTTGGTTAAGAAATCGGGACACTAGAATATACTTCAATGAGTAATCTAAATGTGGAAATCAAGGTATGAGAGTTAGATGTCATGTTGCAAATAAAAGTGGAATCAGATCAGCTCAGATTCAGGCCAGGCTGACGAAAGACAAAACGCTTGAAGTTGTGAAGGTGGCCAGTGAAACTGAGCGCAAAGAAGTTGGGGGAAGGTGTGAGTAAGCAGGAAAGATGAAACGGGATGCCAGTGGATAAAGAATACAAATGGAAACGAGGACGCCGCTTGGTATCATCAATGAAACGAAATTCCTGGAATGCAAAAAGTGCCGCAGAGAATTTTGCTTCTATTTATGTCGCCCAAGTGTGTCATGGGTAAGGCTGGATGTCCCTTTGCGATACTTTGCTCAAGAGGCGGGTCTCCCTTTATGCTCTTCTGTGTTTGCATGCCTGTCAAATGTCACTGCAGCATATGTCAAACTTCATCTTGTCAAACCAAACTGTCCGCGGCATAACAACTCGAGCAAGCGTTCTTCAGTCTCCCTCTTGAGAATCCTTGCCAACATGGAATGGACGTCGTGGTGACAAGGGTGTTATACCGACACTTGCATAACACACAGATATATACATATGCATCTGATAAACCATATGCACTAGAAATTCCCGATAGAAATGTGGATTGATTATTGGACCACCCTTTTTTCTTCAGTTTCTTGCTCAATTTAAATGTCTGGTCCACCTGAAGGTAGTTTGTAAAGATTTGAACGGTTATTCTGTTATTCTTTTTCATACCACCAGAGGCAGCAACATACTACTAGTGATACTATACCACACATTAACAATCACTGCATTAGATTATAAAGGAAAAGGAGCAAAATGTCCAATTTCTATTAACTCATTTACTCCCAGCCATTTTCCCTGAAGCAACCCGCTTCGCTCTTGGCTGTTTTACTGGATTTTGACTGATTTTGCAAGGCCCACAGAATAATGTGTTCTATTGCTATAAAAACATGGAAACTACCAAAAGGAAGATTATAATCTCTTTTTTCATCAAGAAAAAAAGTACGTGAATTTTCTATCTGTTTCCGTTTTACAGCAATTAGCATTAGAATTAGCTAAGTTTAATAATTTTTCACAAATATGTTTAAAACAGCGGGGAAAAGAGCTCGTAGCAACATGGGCCTGGTTGATCTCTTATACTCTGCCGCCACCTTCTGGCCGTTTTTTTAATAACTACCATTGCTTCAAGCATTCGCTTCAGTTCAGAGGCTGCATCAAAGCTAGCATTAAAAAACAAAACAAAACAAAACAAAAAACAAAAAAAACGTATAAATACGTCTTTGGTAGCATGGTTATATTTTAAATAGAACCTATTTATACGTGTTTGGGAGCAAACGAGTTAACCATGTAAAATGGTGTAAATTCTGAAATTACAAAAATATATAAATTCTGTAACTGTAATTGGTTAGTCTACTATCACTTTGTACTGACATACTAAACATATGTTGGTAAAAAATATATATAAATATATTTGGTAAAAGAACATGAATACATTGCCCTTTTACTGTCATTCATTATATTCTCAGTTTTGAGTAGCCTTTTTGGTAACGATAAATATGAATGCACTCAGAGAGAAGCGACCTCACCCAAGGCCTATAATCTCCCAATTTTATGCAAATCCGACTTAAAATGTCAACCATCAGTGTGTCTTATTTGTATGAATGGCAACTCATGTTTCTGCATGTTTGGACTAGATTCATGTATGAACATCCACTCATAAGTTGTTCACATTTAACATGTTTTAATAATTTTCTTGATTTTTTTTTTTCCCCTCCAAAAAAATTCCAACCACCTTTTGGTTTAACAAATAAAACTGAGCTCAGTTATTTCCCGTCATTATCTTTTTTCACCTATTGCACATGCCCTGTAATATCAAACTATTAATTTGTATTCTCTTTCCTATCTCAGATTAATATGCTGTATTATGATGAAAATGCTTGGATCCCCCACCATGTTGTTCGAAGCTTTGGTTTCCTTTTCCTAATGTCCTTTTTGAGTAAAACACTTAGAAGTGAGCTGGAACAAAAATGGACGACCCATCAGGCGGCACTAACAGAGGCGCCCATTGAATGATAGCATAGAAATCTGCAAGGGGCGGATGGAAGCCTTTTCCATCATCTCCTCAAGTATGAATTGAGTCAATTTGCTGCAAAAAGAGCTGCCATTCATCATTTTAGATTCTGCTCCATTGGAAGCCGACGGGCTGCTTTCACTGCGTGCTCCCGTTTTGAGTCTCTCCCTCACTCGCCTCCTCTATCTTCCCTCCCCCCCTTATCACCCCATCATCTAAACATGGTGATGCTGTCATGACAACTAAAGTGCTTCCTGAGTGCTTGTTGGGTAAACCAACTTCCCCACCAGGGCATCCTCTAGTTTACCCTCCCCACTGCTAGCATCCACACACGCGCGCACGTTTTACTGCACATGCGTGACCATGCAGTCATCATCCTACATGACGGGTAGGTTTGAGCCCACCTGATTTAAATATGAGCTGGTCTTTAAACGCCTTCCAACAATGGCCACAAGGTGCACATCTCAAACTGGTTCTCAGCGTAATACAAATGCATTTCTTTAGTTGGTGAAATAT
The DNA here is from genome assembly GCF_051991245.1 of Festucalex cinctus. Lineage (NCBI taxonomy): Eukaryota > Metazoa > Chordata > Actinopteri > Syngnathiformes > Syngnathidae > Festucalex > Festucalex cinctus. The sequence continues at coordinate 16,522,079 of NC_135425.1, forward strand.
TGATAAAATGCCTCATTCAGCAACGCTAGTTTCTCTCCATGAAAGCCGTTTGTCTCCTGCGGCCCAGCAAGTGGTGGCTCGAACGCGTCTTTTTGTGTCTCATTTTTTTTCCATTGAATTTAGGTCAGCCTCGAAAATTAAATCGTTTACAAAACCATTCTCAAGATTGGTTGTGTGGATCTCAACAGCACGAATGAAAATGATGAATTTTTGTAGTACAACAAACAAGAATCTTGACATACTTGAAGTACAAATACAAACATTATTAATTAATAATAATAATTTCGAGTGATAGACTGATGTTTTTTCGAGGCCGATTCCGATTATTAGTAGTCAAGGAGACCGATAACCGATATTTCTAGTCGATATTCATTTGCAGTAAAAGAGAAAATATTAGCATCAAAATCAAAAAAAAATAATCTTTTAATTTTAAACATAAAGAATTGACCGCTTCGTGTAAAAATTCTAACAAAAATTAAAGGGAGCTTCCAGGGTCATCAGTGTTAAGCTAAATTAAAAACTAAACATGAAAATAGTTCCCTAAAGTTTTCCAAAACTTCAACATAATTTCTTAATTTTATTTATTTATTTGTATTTATTTATTTATTTATTTATTTATTTATTTATTTATTTATTTATTTTAAATTAAAAGTGTAGGGAGTTCCCATGTGTCAGCATCATTTTTTTTAATGAAGTGGAAATTGAAATAAATCCATAAATGAAAAGTTCCCTGTATCTCACTGAGCTTGCTAATTTAGGGTTTTCGTCAGGGTTTGTAAAAGGTTTGGAAAAGATCTTTGCAGATAGCAAAAATTGTCTGAATATGTGTGAAATGTGTTTGCGACAAGTAAAAATGGTCTGTGAACATCTTACAAATCCTGATGAAAACCCTAAATTTTGCTACGTTCGCTTGGTGAGATACCAGCTTTATCAGCCTTCAGATTCGTGAAAAGGCCGATGTCAATATTTGTCAAAATGCCAAATATCAGCACAGATAATCAGCCTGGCCGATAATACTAATTTCACACTTGATTACAACTATTTGTTATTTTTTTTCCATATGCGTCTCTGTAAAGTATAATTTGCCAAATTTCTGTTAAAGAAGGTGCAGGGGTGTCCAAATGTTTTCCTCCGAGGCCCATATACAGAAAAACTGAAGATTCATGGGCTCCTTTGTATTTTTATTTACTTTAATGTATGAAGCACACCAAAATTAGAACTTGAGAAATTCCATATTGTTTATATATTATATATATATATATATATATATATATATATATATATATATATATATATATATATATATATATATATATATATATATATATATATATATATATATTACCACTAGCAGATTCTATCATGAAAATAGTTTAAGATTTTACAAGATTGCTGCACTGAACAGTAGCTGAATCCCTTCTCTATATTTGGAATCAAAACAGAAGCAATGTTGGAATCATTCATGTGATATTTTCACTATTTGGATCTTGACACAGAGCAGAAAGTGGAGTAAAGTATTTTTGCCTGTAAAAATAAATCATCTTTATTCACCACTGTGTTATAAAGAGACATTGTGTTACTAGTTTCATTGAAAAAAAAATATTATAGTGTCTTTACATATTTAGAAAAGCTATATATCAATATAAAACTAATTTCTTAGCAGCAAAAGTCATTTTTAGTTTATGATGCGGGCCGCTTAATAATGGACAGCGGGCCACAAATGACCCCCAGGCCATAGTTTGGACACCACTGAACTTCGGTGAACTCAGGCTAACCTATTCAATTTAAGCGTGGCTTGAAATAAAATGGTAGATCCAATATTTTTGTTTTTTTCAATTTTCTTAACATTACAGGAGGGAATTGTTTGCTTAATTTCTCTGCGACTCATGCATGAATTTTAATAACATCATTTAGGCGGCAGGTGTGTATCTATGAAAGTTTTCAATTTGGTACTCATCCAAATTGTGATTGTTCAGCCTTGGCCAACGTCGGTGCTCTGCTGAGTTTGCTAATGCATTCATAATGCACTTAAACATTCATCAAATTGTTCCACAAGCTAGACTAACATTATAGCCTGATGATGATCTTCATCATTTTAATATGTTGACAGCTGTTTTGGTGTAAAACGTCACCTCACGTGCGCCTTTTCACATGCACTTAGTTGTTTTGCTTTACAATACTCTCCTAATATCACATTTGTTTATAACAAATTCCTCATTATCTCTTTGTGTCCTGAGTTGGCGTGTGTGATATATCAGCGACAGCGTGCATGTAGATAATGAGTTCCAGCTGTAGGTGCAGCTGCACACATGGAGTACACGCAGACACACGCATGCTTTGTATGCAGATTGCTTATTGTGGAATAGTCCACATGTGAGGTGCTGAGGTGACAGTGTTAGCATGTTTTGTTCTCTGGGATATAATTTCTCTAGAGTACTGTGATACCAACGGGGTCCTTACCCAAGTTCACCTCATTTCTGCCTTGCAGTTGGTGGTCCTTTGTGAGCCGTTATGGACCCCCAAACCCCCCCCCCCCAAAACTAGATATATAGCTAGCTAGAACCCCCTCCCCCAAAACTAGATATATAGCTAGCTAGCTAGCTAGCTAGTTAGCCGACTGCTCCCAAGTCGTGTGCGGGGAGTTCTTCTTCTTATTATTATTATTTAATTTATTTTTTTTTTTTAACAAAAAGTATGTCAGCTTTTTAAGTACATCACTTCCTGAGCGTTCAAATAAGGCCGCAAGCTGTCGGCAGCTCAGAATTTGAGCTCACTGGTAATGCGCCTGCGCTCACAAACAATAGTCATGGTCGCGGTGCAGGTTTAAATCAAACCCCTCCCCCAAACCCTCAGTAAAAAAAAAAAAAAAAAAAAAAAAAGATCACTGGAGCAAAAAAAGTTGGATTTAGAATACTATGTCATTATTTATTCATTTGTTAAGACTTCAAAAAAAGATTGTTTTTGTTTTATTTTCTACCCAGAAGAGGCATAAGTTAAAAATAATTATGATGTCATGTATGGCATCTTTGAGAAAACTTCTGACTATCATTTATGTATCTCGATGCTGAATCCACCCCCAAAAAAATTAAAAATAAATCAATTAAAAAAAATCACCCGAAGCTAGCTGCTACCTTCCTACCTAGCTGGCTCGCTACATACATAACTAGCTAACTAGCTAGCTTGTTTGCATTATATAAATATTTAATCGAATGTTATCCATATTTGTTATACATATTTTGTCTTTTTACTTGGCCAGCCAGTAGTTAGACTTATTTATGTGGTGGTGATGTATTGCTAATATCCAATCTTCCCCCGCAGAGGTTCATTGGGCCACTAAATTGGTTTAGGTTCATAAGCTATTGTGACCTTTTTGCTTGGCCTTTTTAGTTTTGTGCTTGGGGACTGATTGTTTTATGACAGAGAGGACTATTGTCCAGCATGACAGGAAAGCCCCATTGACTCGATTGTATATTACTGCATTATCATCTGCCATTGTTTGCGTTCACACAATCTTATTCACAAATACGAACGCACACTGGCACATAGACACGGAATGTACACAAACAGTGGATGAACAATAATACACAAAGCTATGGAATCCTGATACATGTCCATATGCACACACACAAACATTCAAATATGTTCATGTAGTCTTTGTTTGTGTTGCTTAGGCCAGTTTCTCGCTATGGGACAAATACAGGAAGAGGATATTTACTTTGTTTCCTAATGTTGTTTATTGGTCCACAATCCTATCTGGAAACACACCAATGTTGCATTAGGGTTCAGCCTAACCAATTTTGTGACCAAGTTTACTTTGGCGTCCACAATCCAAATGCAACATTGAGGGTACCCACAGAAAATTAACGAGTTCAAATACAGCCATAAGAAGAAAAAAATGTAGGAGTTTTGCCTTTCATATGTTGTCAAATAATCTCACCAAATTATTAGAAACACCCCAATGTATTTTAAGTGACGTCTTCAAGTGAAGAGGATGCTCATTAAGAGCCATCATAGGACACCACCGGATGCTTAATTGCCTGGGATTTTGGTTTGTGGGATGCATATTAATTGCGTATTAGGCACACACATATACACACAAATGGCGCATTAGCGTGTATTGCATATTAATTACCTATTAGCCTTTGTTCTGTGCATTAAAAGCTGTGTGGCATCAAAAAGACAGCTTGGCCAAGGGCACACGAACGCACGCACGCACTCGCACACGCGCGGGATGCATTTCAGTCAACCAGCCATGACCATAAATAGTATCACACGTCAGTATGCGTGTGTGTTTGAATTTATGACAAGGAGCAATTACATTCTAATGATCTGAACACTGATTGGATTAAGTATGTGAAATCATGAAATCATAATAAATGATTATGTCACAGTAGTCCAAAACCAAGCATGACGTCGTCAGCGTACGTCCTGCCACGTTTGACAAATCCTGCTTGTAGTTAATTTCCACTCGTGATCGGTGTTCACTTTTCATGTAGCGCATGTGTGATGAATTTGACATAAATGGAAATGAGCAACACGTAATTAATACCTCAACATCAATAATGTTGGTTCCTATGAGATTTGGCCTGCTGACTTTCATTAAAGCAGCATGCAGGTGTTTTATTTTTTATTTTTTTAACCACTTTTATGTCTCTCCTCCTCTCCCATCATTCGCAACATTGCTGGATATACATTTCCAATGGAGTACTTTTGTACTTAGTTTAACTGACATCACTACCCTAAACTACTTGAGGGATGTACGGACAAAT